>NW_006439192.1:6255751-6322140 GCF_000325575.1 Pteropus alecto
TCAAATGTACTATACCATTTGTTCACTTATTTTTTGTCTTCCACAAACTAGAATGTAAGCTCTATGAGGCAAGAATATATATGTTTTTCTGTTTTGTTCATTGTTGCATCCCCAGTGCCTAATATATGCTGGTCGTAAGCACTAAAATATACTTGTTGGAAAGGACATAAACCCAAAATATTGATTTTTTTCATCCGCAGCAACGTTAGTACCCAGGTCAATACATGAGGATTTTAATGAAAAGCGAAAAAGAATAATAGTAAACTTTGTATCTTCTTGAATAGAAAACTGTCGGGGACTAGAGGTCTAGGGGTCTACCTGTGCACATTTTGCTCTTGCTTTCAGTATTTCTCGACCTAATTCTAGACTTTACTTGGTTTCAGAGTATCTTCCCCCAAGGTACTCACTACCTACAAAGGGTAAAATTACCATTTTTATGGTGGGGAGTCTTGGCAGACACCACCTAAGGAAACTTATCAAAGTTAACGTTTCCAGTGATGGGATGAGTCGACAGAATATACCTCCCGAGATGACATAGTGAAGAGGACTCAGTATCCCTTCTGTAACATTCCTGTTGACAATACATAACCTGATTCTTATTGTAAGGAAATATCAGCAAACTCAAACTGAGGGATAGTCTGCGAAATAAGGGATCTGCATTCTTAAAAACCATCAATGTCGTGAAATAGAGACAGACTCGGGAACTGCTCTAAATTAAAGACTAAAGACACCTGACCGTAGAATGTAGTGAATGGACTTGGACTTTCATTTGTTCTAAAGTACGTTATTCGGATAACAGGTGAAATATGAATACAGTCTGTGAGTAGATGACAGTATTGTATTAATGTTAATTTCTTAATTTTAATAGTTGTGCTCTGGTTAGGTAAGAGAATTTGTTTTTAGGATATACACACTGAAGTGTCTCCAGGGCAAAAGACACTTGTTCACAATGATTAAAATGTGTGCATTTATGTGTATTTTATTTGCATGTATATGTGTACACATACATACACATCTGGAGAGAGAGAGAGGAGAGTAGCATACAGCAAATTTAGTAAAATGTTAACATTTGTGAACCTGGATGTGGAATAGCTGGAAAGTTTTAATACTGTTCTTGCGAGTTTTCCTTAAGGTTGAAATTTTATCAAAAAATGCACATATTTTTTTGAATGAACAAATGAACGAATATAGAGACCCAGGGAGAATTTTTATAGAATTATTACCATGAAAGCAGCAGAGTCACTGCCGACTATATAAAATGTGTAGTGGAGGGTGTCAGAGGAGCTGCAGCGGGTGGTGATGTGGTGATGGTCCAAACCTCACCATGTGGTAACACTCAGCAGTACATTAATGCCACCAGAAGGTCACGCTGATGAAGATCAGCTACAAGCAGCAACTTCTAAACACGGCAGTTCTAGAGGTGTGTCTGTTCACATTTTGCTTTTGCTTTCAATGCTTTTCGACCTGATCCTAGACTTGTAACATGTCACTCTCTTCAAGCAAAACAACCAGTTCCATATTTTAAGATGAGATTTTCATTGTTGTTGTCTGCCATGCTGCGCTTGGTAATTATTGTCCCCTCCTTTCCTCCTTATGGTCTATATTACAGATTAATGTAGGTTTGATCACCTTTACCCAGAGTATCACTCAGGAATGCAGGCAGGAGAGTAATGATAGTTTTACTATGCCTGGGTCGATACATAATTAAATCATATTTTAATGGAACAGAAATAAAAGGCAGATAGATGGAAGCTGTACTCTGTGTTAATATTAGAGCTCAGAAAGCAAGGTAGCTCCAGTCTCCTACATTTTTCTACCCAAGAAGATACATAGTTTTAACTATTCTCTTTTTCTCTTTTCACTGAAACCCTCATGTATTGACCTAGGGTACTAACACTGCTGTGGATTAAAAAAAATAATCATCAATGTTTTGTTTTTTTTATCATTTCTGTTGTTTTTCCTTGAGTCAGAAACCTGTCTCACTCTTCAGTTCTGACCTAAGCTTTCAGATCAGCCCCAGGAAAATTACATCACAGACTCTCCTGGAGAAGTGGGCCCTTTAAAGCCACTTTGGTTATCAGTTTATCGTAAAACTGTGACTAGGTCTCCCGAGGGCTTTAATTCTGTAACTCCTATGTATGTTTGAGAAAATAGACTCCCGGAAAGGGAGAATAGAGGATGAGAAGCAGAACAGAAGGAAAAGAGTGAAGTTGAGCAAAATCTCTCTGTCTTAATAGATTCCTCTTTTAGTCTTTAAATGGTTCTAACACTGAAATATGGTTCAGAATTCCTTGGGTGGTTTGTTTAGAATTATATTCCTGGACACCATCAATGAAGATTCTGATTATTTCTGGGATAGGGCCAAAGAGCTTGCACTTTTTACTTGCATTTCCTACGTGCAATGTAGCCTTGGCACTAACATTTGAGAAAAGTATAGTTCTTGAGAAATACCCAAAGCAATACCTCATGCAGTGGGAACTTGGTGGTCTGTCGAATACAGATAGGGTAGGCTTCCGAAATGGAATTTAGATGCTGGCTAAACTTTAAGTGCTCAATATTAAGGCCTTGGATGACACTACTGTGATTGAAAATTCAGCTGCACAGGGACCGTTCCTACATCCCCCTTCTCTAAGTAGCATGTGTATTAATAAGCAAGGATGTCAGGTTGAGGGGGGGTTGATTTACAGTGGCTGGAAATAATGTTATGGTTCATCAAGCCATTATATTCCATTAGTTGAGGCAGGGAAAGGAGCGGTTAGAACAGTGGATTACAACAAGCAACAAGTGCAATGCACTGAGGGTAGAAGCATGTGGCTCTAAAAAGATTTAAAGATCTGGGTCGCCCACGCACTATTATCTGAAACAGGGTCACAGAAAGGGAGATGGGACAAGGGGAACTGGAGCGAGAGGAGAATTACACACACACTGGAGTATCTGAATTTGCTGAAATTTGAGCAACACCACACTGAGAGATTAAACTGTTTGCATATGTTAAATGGCTTTGGTTTACACACACATTCATAGGGTGTTTACCAATTAATATACCGAAGGAATCACAAATCATGTGTAAGTCAACAGTTCCAAGACACAATTTAAGCCTCATCTTTCATGCAGTGTCAGGTTTGTGTTTAGCTTGTTTACTAGGAGAAGCAGAATGAATGATGGCTGACTGTAAGTACTTTAGAGTAAAAGATAGTGAGTGAAAAGGGAGAAGAGTGATCTACATGCATGCTGCTGTGGCGTTTCTTATATCAACTGAGTTGTTTATTCATTTACATTTTGAATGGGGAAAAGCAGCCTTCTCTAGAGGAAACCTGATTCCTATTTCAAACAGTCATTTCATTTTAGGTGGGGAAAGGACCTAGGAGTAATCAGGCCCAACACCACTGTTCAGATGAGGCGATGGATGGGCATGGTGGGGGTGGAGTGACATGGCCAAAGTCACACCTCACCGTGACAGAGCTGGGACAAGAATCTCCTGTCCTGTTAGTGTCGGTGGTCCTGGGTTGTGTGCAGGTCCGTGTGTGTGTGTGGCAAAAAAGAGGGCAGGAGGGGCGGTGCAGGCAGCGGAAGGAATGTTCCCTGGGACATAATCTCCAAACCTGGAATTTTTAAGGTAAAATGTTGGCATGAGAGTTGCTAAGATTGTATCACAGACACCTGGAGAAAGCCCTAGGAAAGCAGGGCCTTGAGGTACATAAAGTGGTCAGAATGGAGCCTTATATTAGTTTCCTATTAATGCTATACCACTGACTTACTGGCTTAAAACAACACAAATTTATTATCTTACAGTTTGGTAGGTCGGAAGTCTCACTGACCTAAAATTATGGTGTCATCGGGGTTCTAGAGAGGAATCCAAGCTCTTCCAGCTTCTAGAGGCCGCCTGCATTCCTTGGCTGGAGGCCCCTCTTCCACCTGTGAGCTAGCAGCATAGCATCTTCATATCTCTGTATCTGACTCCGATACTCCTGCCTTCCTCTTACAAGGACCCTTGCACGGGAGCACCAGCACGATCCAGGATAGTCTCTCCTCAAGGTTCTTAACCTTAATCACATCTGCAACGTCCCTTTTGCCATGTATGGTAACACAGTCACTGGTTCCAGGGATTAGGATGTGGACATCTTTGTAGGGGGGAGCTGGCATTCTTTTGTCTACCACCAGCCTTTTCATGACTTGTTTGCTTTACAGTTAGAACCTAGAGACCCCTCTGCTGCTGCCTCTTGATTCACTGCTATCTCCCAGATGCCACACAATCAACCAAAGTGCTGGTGGACCTGTGGGTTATCTTCATTGTTTCAGATGCTGGCACCTCCCCCTCCCCTGCCTGTCGCACACACACCTGATTTCCAGAGTGGGCGCTCCATACCTGCATACACTTTATGGAGTCCTGAGAAGTTGTTACAGTTTGTCGTAAAGATTATAACCAAGGGAGTTAGAAGGCTGATCATCCAGATTTTCAAAAAGGGCTGCGTGGATTCTGTTAGAGAGCATGGAGGGCAGCCGCCTTGGTGCGGGCTGGTGTCCTCTCCCAGCATTTTTATTAGACTATAATTAAGTAAAGTGAAAAGGATGATATATATTAAATATCTTAATAGGACAGGTTGTTTCTACTTCTAGCATGGGCAATAAAAGAGATGGTACATACAAATAAAAATAATTACATACGTGGTGTTCCTTTACCATGTGCAATCAAACTCACGAAGCAGTGACTTTCCTCTTACTGAATTAAGGTGCGCCTTCCATTCAGGTCTGTTAACAACATTCACACACCATTGTCATCTTGTCAATGGCATCTTTAATTAAAGACGCCTCTGGACCACTCTAATCACTTCACATTGTGAGCTCACAGGGGCTTCAAATGCACTTTGATTAAAATGATGGCAATTTTTATATGTGCTTGTTTATAGACCAAGTGGGTGTGAGGCGGAAGGGAAGGTAAAGAGCATGGTATGAGGAAATTCTCCTTCTTCCCAAATCAGATCATAAAATGACTATGAGAATTCACTCCCCTCCCTACTTTTTTTCTTTTTCCTCTTTCTTTCTTTTCCTCTTTTGGGGGGTTAATGGCATTATATTCTAACCTAAATGACTTTGTGAAGATACCACTGTGATTTTACTGTGGAAAGGGGCACAATCTTCAGCTAAAGGCACATTAACCCTTCTAGGCCATTAAGATGCCATTTGATGAAGTGCCCCTTTTATCACACTGCATGGCACTGGTAGCCTGAAAGAATTAAAGTGTTTCTGAAATAGCAGCAATTTACTCCCCTTGCTCCAGCAGAAAGAGCCCCTTTGTGCCTTTGGAAGCACCTTCCCTCTTCGGCAGTTCCCTGTATCTGCTTTAGAGTTAATTCATGGCAGATCTCCTTGAGGGCGTAAGGATATGCCATCAATTTGACTCTTCCAATGAAAATTCGTAAAGCTCATTTACAGCAACAAACTGGATTCAAACCCATGACTGACCATTGAACAGACATGGTGACACAGATAATTCACTCATTTCTATGCATCACAGGAAAGTCTGGCAAAGTGGACAGGGACAAAGTTTGTTCAAGATGGCACAAGCCACCTGCTCAGCCTGACTGGTCAGTGATCTCTTATCTAACACTTGCCCACCTGGAGTCCATACAGTGTACCTCTAAAGCATAAATAATAGGCCAGACATCTAAGAGAAATAAAGGTAGATTCAAAAGAATTGACGCAGGGTGTCCTTCATAGCTTCACAAAGACCTTGATTTTAGAGTAAACAGTTAATATGTTTGCTATCACTGAATTAACCTTTCCTGTGAGTCTAGGAATATGGTAACAGTCAAAAAAGGGAAGATCATGAAATCTTTTGCATCATTGGCATAGAGCTAAAGTGAATTCCATGGATGTTGGAGACCTTATCTATGTAATTAAAATAAGGATAGACAAAAGAAAATAATATCAAATATAGCATTTATGTGGCAGTTTACAGTTTGCACAGGACTTCTCATATATAAGTCACTTTAATGTCCTCACCAAAATCCTGGAATATAGTTAATAATAGACAAAACTTACAGATGATAAAATTGAAACCTAGAGGAAGAAAATGACTTGCTCAAAGCCAGTTAGGCTGTTAAGTGGCAAAGTGGATTGGAACTCAGGCCTTCTGAATTCGTGTGTTCTCACTCTACCATGTTATTCTCCTTTCTTATAATTCTTTATTTCTCATGCGATGTCAGTGACCAAGTCCATGCTACTTTCCTGACAAGTGATGCTTGCTATCAGTTCACTTCAGTGAGCTCCAGAATCGGCAGATTCTTACCCAGCTAGGAAGGAAAAGAAAACAATGGAAGGCAGAAGATTCCGCCCTGCGTGAAGCAGGAAAGCATAGTCTCTGCCCGATATTGTGACATTTTGCTGTAAGTAGTCCTGTAGTCATGCGCTCTAGCCAAAAGCTGGACATGGGATTTCCATTCAGCAGTCGCCTTTTTTCTTGGTTAAAAATATTACTTTTGCCTTTTATTTACTCTTGAATCAATTTTTTTCCTGCCCCTTTTCTTGTAAGTCAAAGAGCTATATTTACTCCCTGGAAAGAAACCCAGAGTTGCTCCTGGAGCAACTATTATTGCAAACTCTCAGGTGACCTTCAGCTGGCAAATCTCTCTTTACTAATTAATCATCAGTTCTCCAGCTAGAATTCTGGGAATTATCTCCAACTCCTTCATCTCTTTCACCCCACATTAACACACACACACGCACATACACCTGGTCTTGCTGAGTTCTTCTCCAAGTCTCTCTCAAAACTCCCCACTGACAGCAACGTGAGGATTAGAGAAAGGATTTAAAATGTTCACAACTGGAGACAAGGACACTCAAAAACCGAGTGACTATAATTTATTGTCTATATTGAGATAACACTTTTGAGGGTGAAAGGGGCACTATTAATAACTATTAGGCAAAATGAGGCATATTTTTATTGTGCTCACAAGGAAGGTGCAGGTATAATGAGGACTTGCACTTGGGGGGTGGCAGTGGAGATGAAGCAGAAGATAATATATGCAAAATGTAAATTTGACCAGGTCTCCTGAATCTTAAGCCTCATCAATCCCTACACACCAGGCGAATTTCAATTTCCCGATTTCACTCCTCCTTTCATATTTTTTTGATTTGCTTAGTTCTAAAAGATGTGATGTTATTTATACCTCTGTGCTTTTGCACATTCTATTCTCTTTGGAATGCTTTTTGCTGTCCTTCAGGTTTAGTCAATTGTCACTTCCTCTCTGAAACCTTCTCTGAGCTTTTAGACAGGGTTAATCCTTTCAGTCCTGGTTGATGCTTGTGTTTTTTTTTTTGTCACATGCATCACACTGCAATATCATCATACATTTGAGTAACTGGGTTTGCTTCCAAGGCGTCACCTGTTATGGTATTAAGTGGTTCTAATTTCTCTAGTAATTGCTAACAATTGTGCTTAGTGGAACCATCCGTGGCAGCATTTTATTTTGGTTCTATGACTTTTCAATAACATCTAGTTATTAAAATAGTTTGATTTAGTTTTCAGGACTCATTTTTGTTCATTTTAAAACTTTAATCTTGCATCCAATTCAACACTCCACCCCATCTCCCAGCACCCATGCGCATCAACACACACTCATATACACACACATGCACATTTGCACACACACACAAGGCTCTAGATGCTTGGTCTGGATAGGAGGGAGCAGGTTGTCCGCTCCTCATGTATTCTGCCTTCCATGAGCTTAACCCTATGTCACTGGGGTAGAAGGAGAAAGAAAACATACATCATCTCCTTACTTCACTACCTGCGTGGCAAGTTAATGAGCTTTTTATTGGGTGATTTAAAGTTTCTTCAGATAATCCTTAATAGAGTCAGTATAGATGGGTGGTGACTCCAAAAGGCCACAATGACAAAGGTAGCAGGTGACTAGATTGTAAATAGTTGCTCTTAAGCATTTGTAGTCCCTTGTATGTTTCAGTTATATCTGCCAACTGGCCCCCAACTGGCAGCATCTTGACCCTGCTCTCTGAGGCTCTTTGCCTCACACTGAATTGGACCCTGGCAAACATGTTTTCAATCTCACCCTCTCCATCTTCCAATTCCTAGCCAGGAATCATCTTCTTTACCTCTTGGGAATATAGTAACCTGGAGATTATGAAAGTGCTGCTCTTTGCCCGTCTCTCCTTGGCTTTTAGCAGCACGCCCTCTCTTCCCAAAGCTTTTTCTTTTCCTGTTCTGTGGAGCATGGAACAGATCAACAAACTGGTAAACAATGAGAAAATCAGATATCTCTGTCCGCTTCCTGCAGATGACCCAAATTTTATGAGTAATTCTCCTGGAGCTATTCTCTATGGCTTTGGCGAGGGCGGGGACAGCATTTCTGATACCCGTACTCCTCCGAAATGTGACTTCTCTCTCTTGTATCAGTAGGGAGGGAGAGGGCATGGTGTGTGAGTGAGCGGGAGCGTGGTAGCACCCATTCGGATAGATGATGCTTCTCAGCAGGATCTGCGGGAAGGTTCGAATATTAGCCTTGGTATTACAGCTGGCAAATCTCTGAAATCAGAATGTCGGGGTACTTAGTTCTTTTTTTTCTTTCTCATAAATCAGTTCTGAGTTTGTCAATTTCAGGAATACAGAACAAGTCCACTGTGCCCCCAAACATCATCTTGCTATGTATAAACAACCTATGTCCTCCAACCAATACCTCAACCAGAAATAAACTCACATAAGGGATCCAATTTTTCCTCATCCACCATACCAAATACATTTGGCAATTAACAGGCATTGCCTGAACTGAGCCCATAATATCAACTGTGAGAACTACTGCCAAGTCTTTAGCGGCTAGAATAGAAGGTGCAGTGTTTTTTGCCTGAACTGGAGGATGGCTTGAGGCAAACAAAACCTAGTAGGGAAGTCCTCCAAGCTGGTGAAGGTGAACAGAGATACAAATCAACCCAGAAGGTTTTAGCCAGGTTTTCTCCCTGTGGCAGCGTCCTGATCAGTCTCATCTGGTGTCAGGGTAGAGCCAAAGGTAGCTACTCTTATTCTGAGCTCAAGGGGCAAGGTTTGATGGACCACTACACCACTACACTAACTGCAGTAGTATGATGCCAGGAGTTTCTTACGTTCTAAGAAGTCAGAGTCTTCAGAGGCCCCAGGAAAAGTGCATACAGTGTCAAATTTTCCTGGGATAAGAGGTTTTAGAATGCCCTCAAATGTCTGCTTGCCATAAAGAATAGTGTGCTACAAACAGATTCACTTACTTAAAGCTCCATTTTTGTAAGCAGAATAACCGTACATACCCATGCTAGCTTTTACTCTTCCAGAAATGAGGTCCTCCCAAACAGTCTAAGGACATTTCTGAGTGATTATATCCTCTGTTAGACATGCTATGTAAGTGTGTGTGTGTGTGTGTGTGTGTGTGTGTGTGTGTGTATGTGTGCGTGCGTGCACGTGCATCTTTATAATTCTGTTTTTGTGGACGTTCTTGCTCCTGTGAAGGAAAAGCCACATCAAGCCATTTCACGGAAGTAGCCTATTATTGGGAAAGAAATTGTGAGCCTGTTACTGGGAAATAAATTCTGTTTACTCTCCTCCATTTCCAATGGCTATTTTTTTCTGTCTTTCTAGTCTTGTATTTGGCCTTATCTCATGCTTTGCTATTAAAACAACTGCACCACCAAGGCACCCTAAAAAAAGTTAAAGTTTCACAACACCACCATGTCTGGCTTCCCAATCCTCACCGTGAGATGTACCCACTGGGCCATACAATTTGATAATAAGAAACAAAAACAAAACGCGCAGAAGTAAAAAAATGGTTGAAATATTCCTCTGGGCTGCCCCAAATTCTAGGTAAAGTATGTGTCTTTTGTAAATTCTTCAATAAGATTACTTACATTTCCAATTCTAGTCTAAGCATTTGGTCAGGGATATCCACATGACAGTGTAATTGGAAAAAGAAATGAATGTTTGCCTTTGGTTTCATTTTATTGCTTCTCAGAAGAAAGCTCCATATAATAATTTTCTGGTCCAGTTCTCTGCTTTCCAACCATGGGGTGGGGAGGGGTGCTAAACGAGCTGGGAGAGGGATAGTGGGAAGACTGTGCTACATCTATACCATTTTCTTATTGTAATATACGTGAGGGGAATCTCTGAAGAGACTTGATTTTTTTTGATCCTCGTTTAAACACCTTAATTTAATTTTATAAATATCAAAACCTGGTTAGAAAGGATGACCGTTTCCCTACCAAAACCGCCCTGAAAATGTGTAAAAAGTAAACAAAAAACAATCCAAATTCTTTCAAATTAAAGTTTGGGCAAAGAGACAGGCTTTTTGAGAATTTGTCGTGGTTGCCTGCCTGCAAAAGGGGTCTATAACATAGGAGGCCACATTTGGCGTTGAACTAGCTGCTTAAATATTCTTGATCCTGAACCCCAAGGGCTTCTTACCACAAACACTCTGGCAGCCCCAGTTTCATGCCGTTGCGCTTCTGTGAGTCTACTCTAGGTCCTGTGACGTCACTAAGCATCCTCTATTTTGTGAATTGGGATGTACAGGAAACCTAACTCTCTTCAGTCTGTGGAAAGGCCTGGAGTAGAGGTGGAAGGAAGCTGCTGAAGGCAATATTCTGGCATTGAGTTGACTTCGAAGCAAGGAAGAACATCTGGATTTAGCCACTTTTAAAGAATCTTCCCCCCACTCCTATCTTATACTATATAGATACTAGAAAATGTATCCCGGAGCTGGAAATCATTGAGTTATAGGCCTTCTACCTTTCTCTGTTTCGATAATTTCTACTGATGTTTAAGACTCAGCTCAAGTGACATTTCCTGGAAGCTACCCTCCCCAGCATCCACTCTGAGATCTATCCCAGAATAGATAAAGGGCCCCTCTCTACTTTTCCCTTGCTTTCTGTGAAATCCTCTATTGCAGTATAATTCCACATTGAATTACAAAGTTATCATTGTCTTCCCAAATACGGGCCCCCCTCTGTCTGTTTCAGGGTGTATTCCCATTACTAGGCATAAGCCCTGTCCCTCATCAAGCATGTTTACTGGACTCAAGAATGATATGCTTAATTGTGCCTAAAGGTGATAATATTGTTTAAAACTGCATTATAAGTCAGAAAACCTTGCTTTGGTGTTCAGTCCGCTACAATTTTAGGCAAGCCTACTAACTTCTTGGTCTTAATGTTCAAATCTATAAAAATTGGGAATAGTTAAGTTATTATCATTTACCATATAGGATTGAGGCAAAGATTAAAGGATAGACTGTAGGTAGAATGCTTTATCAAATATAAATGTATCAATTAGGTTTTCTTATTTTATCATTTTTGAGATTTCTGTATCTGTGTATCATACAATCCTACAATATCCCCGTAAGGTAAGTACCTACTATTTTTCAGAGAAAGACCGAGAAGCACAAAGAATTTCATTAACTTACAGAAGATCATGTAGATACTAGCAGTGAAGCTTAGACCTGAACGCAAAGCCTCTTAGTCACTGATCTTAAGTGTTTCCTAACACTGCGTCCACTAAGATTCAACACGAGTGAGACTTGTTTCTAGCTTTTCTTTCAAGTCTATAGTGTAATAACAGCAGTTTGCCCCCATATACTTCTAAGAAAAGTTCAATTTGATCCTGCCCTGCCTAGTTCTCAGTGCTCTTATAGAGCTATTTCAGACGATGCCTCTTTATAGGGGCCAGGAGTGGAATGCAATATCAGAAAGCTGTTTCTTAAAGTCTCTGACGTCAAGGACAGGTGGCATCCTTTAGTCTATGAGCAGTGCAATTGGAGTTAGATATTCTAAAGGTAAATCTCAGCTCAGCCAGTAAGTAACATGTCTTGGAATGCAGCTTCGCTTTTTGGAACCTCTTTCAGATTTTTTTCTCATCTTTAAAATTGGTGTAAAATCTTCCTCTTTTGAATATTACTGTGGGAGATTCGATGAGTCAAAAGTACATGAGAGCACTTTGCAAATTATACTGAAAGAGGGGCAAGTAACTATCACTTTTCCGCGGATGCAAAGTCCCCTTCCAGCAAACCATTTAATATGTATATATGTACAAAAAGTCAATGAGATAATTTCCTGAGCATTATAACCAACCAGAAGTCCAGATTGCTATAGGAAATTGGTAAAGATTCATTAAGATGGCTGTTCAAGTTTGAAAGGGTAGACAGAGCACGGACATTGAGGAAGGAAAATGACATTGTTCCACTTAAAAGGAAAGTACAGTGTCCTTTCTTAAAGGCCTCCCAGCAATGCAGGTAGGCTCTCCTATGAGACACAGGGTATATTCAATTCAGACAATGAACAACCTCACTTAAAACTTACAAAATAGCAAAACCATCTGAGAATATTTAAATATAGGATGATATTTTGAGTCTGTGATTCATTCCACACAGCCATATATCCCTGGGAATTTGGTACAGAACTTGGATTAGTGATATCAGTTACAGTTCTACTAAATCATCACCCTGCTCCACCAGGGATTAGTGTAGAAAGGAGCAACAGAAATGTGTCACCAATAGGAAAACAGAACAGACTTTTTACTTAAAGACAGCATAAAGACGTTGTTGGGAAGATCCCACTGTAACTCTCTGTGTGGAAGTGATAGATTCAGAAAATCCAAATCTCACCTGTGAACTAATAGGGAGGGAACTGTGATGGCTCCAGAGGGCAAAGATGAAGGAAATAGAGCAGCACTGTTCACGATCTTCAGTCTTTGAGGAAGATGGGCCTTGTTCAGAGCACAAGTTCAGAATGACAGGACAGCATAAAATGCTATGGGTTTTCAAATAACATTAAAACAAAAACGGTGATACCAAATAGCCATATAAGTGGCCTTCTCCTGATTAATCACAGGATTCAAAGCTGAAGAACTGAGATTCGAACAGCCTCCTGGCAGGGATGGACAAAATTTAACCTGACCTTAAAGAAAGAGTAGCAAAAAGGCATTTTCTATTTTTAGTGTTTTTGTAAGTAGTTTAGAGCTCCTCAGAAAGGAGTGAGGATTGCCAAGGAAGCTAATGGGAAGTAGCCCAGGGACTGGTCATTTCCTTAAGAGATAGGAACATCTATCTGAGAGGTTTCAGTAACATGAAAAGGAATGTGTGCTTCCTACAATTTTACTTTATCTTCAGTTTAGTAGGGAAAATGCACACACCTCACAGATCTGAAGTTTTGGGGGAACTGCTTCTGTCCACCTTCCTAGATAGCAGTAATGAATTCACACCTTAGATACAGATGGAGAAACCAAATTGTTTAACATGGAAATTGCTAAACTAGCAGTGGTCCAGGGAGCTTCCATATTAGGCTAAACCTGTCTTTCAAGATTTGTGGGCTCTGGTGAGTTTTTATGTATTTCTCCTTCTTATTTTATAATTACAGGATGCCCTAAGTGATAGTGCCCACATTTTTTGAGCCATTTTATTTAAGTCCTTGTAGGTTTGATGCCTTTTGGCACATTCTAGCTCTAACCTCCTAAGAAGAAGCTTCTAGTAAGAGACAGGGATTGAGGTGAGCTGTAAATTGGGTACCTTTAAAAATGTGAACTAGCCTTAGGTTGGTCCTCACATAATGAGGTGGAAGACTCGGGAGGATGGGCTTGAGAGGACAGATTCTGATGAAAGGAGCAGGATGTAGAGGTGAGGGTGTGCAGGAGATGGTAACTCAGACAAGGCTGACTGCATTCTGCCTCATACAGTTGTGCTTAATGATGGGGATATGGTCTAAGAAATGTGTGTTAGACAATTCTGCAGTTGTGCAAACATCACTGAGTGTACTTACACCTAGATTGTACTTTTCTATGACTGGCAGCAAAGTAGGTTTGTTTACACCAACATCACCACAAACGTGAGTAGAGCCCTACGCTATGACATCACTAGGTGAAAGGAATTTTTCAGCTCCACTGTAATCTAATGGGACTACTGTTATATACGCAGTCCATCATTGATTAAAACGTCATTATGTGGTGTATGACTGTACTTGATTTTTGCAGGATGATGTTTTTACAAGCATGTGTGTAATTGACCATGACCGCAATTTTAAATAGTTTCTCATATAAATCAGCCAAAGTGATTTAAAAAAGTGATTCTTATCCAGAAAACTCCATATTTAGGTCTGCTTAACTGAGATTTTGAAGAAACTCTTTAAACCTCTCTGTGCCTTGGTTCTCCCTATATGCTAAGTGCAAATGTTTAGACACTAGCATGTTTTCAGGTGCACAGGTAAAGAAAGTATCTAGCTCTCCAAGAAGGACTGAGGAAATAACATGAGAGCTCAACATAACACAGCTTACAAATTCTCTGAGCTTCACCAACAGCCAAGGAGCAGAGCCTTTTCTTACATTCCTCTCAAGTTCTCTAGAGCATTAAGTTACAACCACTGGTTACCAACAAATTCTTTTATGAAGATAGCTATCAAAATCTGTTCAAACCATCTGTTTCTCTGGCTGTTTTTCCTTCATGTGTTCCTTGCTAACAACAAAAAATCTATTCTAAAATAACCAAGATGTTAAGACTGAAAATGCCAGAGGTATATATCCAGTTTATGAGAAAAAATTGCTTTCTAAGGAGGAGTTAGCTTTATCTTGTGTGGAGGAAGGCAGTGTTTCCACAAATATTATACTTGTGCTAAGAAAATAACCAACTATTTTCATTAAAAGAGTATAAGACAAGATTTGTATTCGCTCATGTAATTGAATTTAATGCTGCTGAAATTTGTCAGACCTGAAAGCTATTAAACTGTAGACCATATTTTTATATGAAGAAAATTGCCTAAGAAATTGTCTCTCAGCTTATAGCAGATCTTCTGCTGACCTCCAAAGGCCACAGGTCAATCATTCTCTGCATTTGCATAATGCCTAGCACCATAGAGTGCCACCAGGATTAATTTTTTTTTTTTTTTTTACTTTTGAGAGGAAGACTATGGGAGGCAGTCAATGTTTATGGAGAAGCCCTGGTTATGACTTGCCTACCAATTCAATGTTTTACATTTGGTGTCTGCTGTCCGAATGTCAGCGACTTACATTAGTTAACTAAAATGTGCAGCTGCTTGTGATTTCATTCTAGCCAATGGTTTTGCAAGTGGTTTTTCTCTCTCTGTAGTCAAGTAGCTCACTTTCTCACCTATACATCTCCAAGGTCACATATCTTAAAAATTTCAGATTTTCTGCAGAACCTCCATTCTATATTTAAGATGTCCTTAACATGCCATCCTTCTCTCTCACCTGGGTTCACCTTGGTTGATGGACATATAAATCTCCCAAGAATTCTCCTCTAGGATGGCGCCATGTGGTATGAGTAAACTCACCCCTAAAATAGAAAAAGCCAAAAGGTTATTTGTAAATTTTCCAATTATCTTAAAAAGCACTTCAGTTGGACACCTTACAGATACTCACAAAGAGGACCACCTCATAGAAATTTGTGAAATCCTGATCCTTAGTTTATAAAGTCCAAATAATAACTGGGAAAATATCTGCTAACAGTGACATAAAGAAGGACATATTATTCGACTGTGTATTCTAATTATTTTTTTATTTAGTCTTCCTAGAATTTTTTCATTCTCTTAAAAAACTGGGCATCATGGACTATCAAACATATCTGAAAATATGAGTTTATCAGTTTATCAGTTAATCTTCAAAATTTAAAAATGTGTCTCTCTAGTCTCTATTCATTCATTTCCTGCAAAGGTATCTGGGATGATGGGTGAGCAATGTAACATTTGCTAGAGGCTGGTATGAAATTGTCTTATAAATTGTGCATCTTAAAGTAAGTTTAGGGAGATCAGTAGAGTACTGCATTTTGTTAAGAAAACTGAAGAAAGAAAAAGCCTGAATAAGCTTAGGCACCTCATAGTTTGTTGTATATTTGGTCCTATATTTGCAAACAGAAGCTAGAAAAGGTTAAGGTTAAAGGTGACTTAACTACGTTCGTGTCACTGTCAAACTGAAAAAACAAACAAACAAACAAAAAACCCAAAACAGTAAAATCATGTAATGCAGGGAGGAAAGGCACAGGAGGGCATATCACGCCGAATCTGAAATGTTCCCTCTCTTCTTGAATGCTGTGAAGTAAATATTTCACTTTGGCCAAGAGCGAAGAGCCTAGAGAGGGCAGAGATTCTCCTTAATGTAGCTTCTTGTTTATAAAAAATGAAATAGAGACACAATAAGATCTTTACAAAATAAAAATCTCAAGGCATCCTTTTATTCTTTGAGTAATGCAGCTCTCACCTTTCCTCCTTTCATTAGAGCTAATGCAATCTCACGGAAAGCTTTCAGGTTGCTGATGATAATTTAAATCTAGAGATGGCAGACTTTACTGATATCCTTCTATGTGCCTGTTAGTTGCTATAGAATCAAGGAATGCAAGACTCATTGCAAAACAAGTTATTTGTGATTCACATTTATGAGCATTATTCAGTAACATGCTAGTTATCAGCAGCAGCTTTCACTAGCACTAAGAATGAGGCACATTTAAATCTTGCTTACAGCTTTTTCAGCAAGGGTATCCATTTATATTCTGGACATTGATGCCAAGAGTAGAACTATAATTGCTATACTTAGGGGCCTCTGATCAGGCTTCTCCTTTCATTGTCCATTCTTCCTTAAATGTAGTTGCCAAATGAAGTGGCCTCCATTACTCCTTCCCTGCTGCTGAGCAGAAGTTGTAATACACGGAGCGTTCAGTGTGTGTGGATGTCAACCTGAATACACACCCTAGACGTTGTGTATTCGCTCCCAGTTGGACACAGTGCTTTCTCTCTGTTGTCTCTCATTTAGACAATCTAGGCCATTATGACAAGAGGCTATTATCAAGCAATAATGTTATCTTAGGAAATTAACCCAAAAGAATAACTATATGCTCATATTTTTCTTTTCCTGTGTTCTCTTTAGTGCGGTATAATTCACATGCAATAAAATACACCATTTTAAGTGTACAAATTGAGTTTTGATAGATGTATGCTCTCACATACCCATCATTGCAATCAAGATACAGAGCATTTCCACTGCCACAAAAACTTTCCTCGTGCCCTTTAGAAGCCAGTGCTTTGACTGTGAGCCCTAATTGTCACTTTTTTGCTTGCCGACATGTTGATTAGTTTGCTTATTCTAAACTTGCAAATGAAATCATGGTGTAAAAAAAAAAAAAGCAATAATGGCTTATTCCATTAATAACATGTATCACAATATCTGGCACAGAGTAGGCCCTCAAAAAACAAATCATGAATATATGAATGAAAGAATAGTATTCAAAATTCTGTAAAAAAAAAAAAAAAAAGGCCAGGCTTTGAGATATGCTATATTTCATAAGTCACAAGGGCCTGAAGGTCGACTCTCAGTTAAAATCAGAATATGTGTGTAGACTTTTGAGAAAGGACTGTATATGGAGCAGATCACATCTCATTCAAATTTTTAAGTCAGCTTAATTCTCTGTTTCAAATGAAACGTTATTTCATAATACTCCTAAATTCATCTTGGAATCTACAAGATCTGGAGCTTTAAATTCTTTCATCTTTCCTCCAGTCAGAAATTGTATGATTATCCTTTGAACGTACTTCCTTCTTTCCAGCCAGACATGCAAACTGTATATGGAGACTGAAGATAGTCCAACAGAAGCAAGGGTTGTGGCAGGGTGGTAGTGTTGGTGGCAAGTTCTGTTTTATAAAGGATGAAAGGTACTGTGGGAAATCTTTATGCCTGTGGCCCCCTAAAGAAGTATCCATTTTGAATATGTCATTTACTAGTTATCTCTGATTAAAGAAAAATATACTCTTCCCCAAACTCCACCTGCTACCTTGACAGCTTGTTGTTTAATATGACACCAGAACCACCTGTCTGAGTTTCTTGTTTCATATTTTGCATAATAAATGATTTCTAGTGTGTGGAGACCACCCCAATCTTTTTTGAGAGATCATTGCCAGGCACCAGACAACAATTTGGGATGGATAGCATTAGAATGATTTAATTGCTGTGCCTCGCTTCTCTACACTTTAGCTCCCTCGGGCATATTTTGCATTTATGTTCTGCAAATAACAGAACATATGTTTCAATTCCTTACATTTATTTTTCCTCAAACTCATTCCCAGCGAACAGCTTCAATCTTGTGTGAGGCTTCTTGGTAGGAACTTTAAAAAATGCCCATCCACAGAGGAAGTGTTTGGGCATCAGAACTTTTCATTTGCAACACAGGTGCTTCTCAAGTCAGAATGGAAGAAAAAGAAAAATCGGTTTTCATCATGATTTCATCTCACTTTCTTTGATGAACATTAAACGAACACAGCCAATGAAAGGGTTGATCTTGCCATTCGCTCCAAATGTGTATAAACACACACACATACTTACACACTAACAAATGAGGACAGGAGGAGAGAGGGGAGGAGTGTGGGCCAATTTATTCAACCAGTAACGACTGAGAGCCCTTTGAGTGCCAAGCACTGGGTTAGAAGGTGGAGATATGACAAGTACATGATAACTCAGTGTGCAACTTCTATGGTTACTTCGATGGTTCTGATGAATATATTCTATTCTCTTTGAAAGGACAGGGTTTGGATCTTTTAGTTTTCTTTTTCCAGTACCCATACTTCTAGTTCATAGATTCTTACAAAGAGAATATTTGGTAAGTATGGCTGACTGACACATTCTACATTGATCTATCTACTGATATCACCAAGGAGGAATACATCACACACTGACATTTATACAATGATGTGCATACATATTTAAACAAGGATCCTTACCACATCCTAAAACACTGACTAAGAGATATTTAAGGAATTGAAAGGTTAGGAAAAAAAAGTCATTATTAAGGCTGCATTTGAAGGCTACATGCCTGAAATGAAGATTTGAAGGAAGCGATTGATATAGAACAAGATAGCATTCATCAACTTGAAACGAATTGCAGTTTTAAGTCACTAAAGCTAATAGAGGGGTCAGTCAACTAGAGTGGTAGCACCAGACTAGTCCAACTACAGATTACATTTTACAAAATGAAATGTTTCACTTGGAGAGGCTGGTTAGCTCTACTCTAGACAGAAGTCCGATGGGGCCCTGTGGTCCTGGCACGATGCTAACCTGTCGTCTAGTAACAACACTTGCTGACCCAGGGCACTCTTTTTTTCTCTCAGTAGCCAAGAGCAATTAGTCAAAGCACTACCTAATTCTTGTTGCTTAGAAATCAGAGGAGAGATTGCCCTCTTCTGCCATCCAGTTAGGTGTTAGATGGCAACTCTGAAGACTAATCCATGGGTAGAATGCCATTTTAAAAGTGATCTAGGCTGTGTAACCTTAAGTATCCTTGTCAAAATAGCAACAAACAACAACAACAACAACAAAAACCTTTCTTTGAACAGAAAGGAGAAAAAATTTCTTGAGAACTAATTGTATTGGGAACTGAAATTTTAATTCAGAAGAACAACTCCATAATGATCCCTCATCATTGCCATCATAAAGTAACATTATATAAAGGTCTGTGGACACTGACAGTGTTTATTGGATCAGTTACAGAGGAAGTTCAATTCTGAGTGTCATTTCACTAAATTATCTACTAGTGCATAAACCATGTTTGGCTATAAACATGGTATTTGTCGGTCACGTCGAAGAATGTTCTCAGTGCTTACTTATCATGTTTTAGGAAATATATTTCAAAGGGGCTTAAACTCTGGTGACCATACAAATCTTTTGAGCAATATGGCTGTCAACTCTAATAGGACATCAAATGGTCTGTTTGGTCCACACTGAGATGAAGACTGCAAAATCTAAGCTCAGAGTTGGTTCTGGTTCGCTATTGTAAATAAAGTAGACCGATGGAGCCATGGTCTTCGTAGCTCTGACAAGGGGATGATAAACATCTTAAAAAACGAATCTGATGCGGTCTAATTGTATAAATACAATAATGTTTAAATAAATGTTAGAAAACACACAAGCGCACACTTACCACCCACCTGTATTTGGCATTACTAAGCGTCCTCCTAAATGGCCAAAGACCCCAGTTGTCCTCAGTTCTGTTCTTGTGGGGAGTGATGACAGATTCTGGATATAGGGCGTTTTATTTCTAGGATGCATTGTACTGAAGCTGCGGTTGTTCCCATGGGGAAAAGTCCCGGAATGGTTCTTGCCATGGTACTCGGCTCTCTCAGATACTCCCAGCGAAACCATGAATGAGCTCTGAACTTTGACTTTGATGTCTGACAAAGGGTTAAAGAGTGAGGACTCTGTCATGAGTTCCTTGTCCAGAGGATCCTGTAGACAGATGGGTCCACTGTATGTTCGGCTCACTGTCAGGTCTGGTTGCATGGAGGAATTCAGGAGCAGAGAGTTACCTGGTAAAAGAAAATTGATCTGTCACTCAGAAACTAAAAAGCACCAGTTGCCCCTTTACATCTGCTTCTACTAACTGCACAGCAACCAGTGTGCCTGCCTGCTCCTCCAATCAGAGCTAGCCATTCAGGGCCATTTGGTGTGTCTACAGTGACTGTTAGACTGGTCATTAGTGACCAGAGCTTTGGAATCTTGGAGTCTGGCTTTCACTAGTGATTCTCTGAATGCTACTGACAAAACAATTTTCACTTTCTAGAGTTCCTTACATGATATCTTTTTAAAATAAGTATTTCTGGCACTCCATCAGGCAACTAACTCAGGTATTTTTGTTTATGTGATTTTAACTGGCAAAGAGAAGCTTAAAAAGAAAGATGTTTTATGATCCAGTTTGGAGCAAAACTAACATCTGTTCATTTTAAATGGCAGGAGATGACACAGCACGGTGACTAGGTAGTGCTGTTTATAACCGAACCTGTGCCAGTGCCAGAACGTCTCACGTGGAATTCTGGGCAGTTTCTGGTGCTGGGGAAGAAAATGATGTGTCCCCAGAGCAAAAGGGTCAGGAGACCTCATGAATCATGAGTCTTAGTAGCCAATTTGCTCTAATAATGCATATGTCACCCTGAGAGGAAAAGGAGGCACCACACGGGGACAGGGAGAGACTCAGATTCTACACGATGACAGAAAAGAAGGGCTTTCTTTCTGTCTCAAAACGAATGTGAAAAAAAAAAAAACAACAAAAACATGAGAAATTGGACTTCCTCATCTCTTGGGGCTTACCAATCTTTTCTAAGCCAAATAGCAAAACGAAGTGCTGTGATATTTTCTTGTGATGAAGTCATCTCATTTATTAGTAAATAACCAAACAACCCTCAGTCCCAAACCTCCCACCCCTATCAGTCCGTCAATGTGACATCTCAAATTGGAACCCAAACCATATTAAACAATTTTCCTTTGGGGCCTGACAAAAATGTTTAAAGTATGATATTTTTGAAAATGTTGCAATTCTAGGGCATATTGTATTAGCCTCTATTGTTTTTTCCATTTTCATAATTTGTAGCAACGCCAGCAGGAAATCTGTAATCCTGACATTTCCTACCTTTTGTTCTGATGCTCTAAGAATCCAAGATCACAGTGGAAGAGGTTCAAAGTGAAATGAAATAACCTTGAAGCTCAAAAGGCTCCTTGGTGATGCATTTTTTTCATGCTTAAGGCTCTCGTGCCAAGACACAGGCATAATCAAGGAACTGTGCTTTTTAACAGAACTGCATTGAAATCTATAGGTACCAGCTTTGCTCTTGGTATCATTTTTCTAGGAAAGAAGCGGGACTTAAGATCCATCTCACATCTGAAAAGAGTTGAGAACAGGAGTTTCCACTGAGACTTAAAAAACTGTATCCCTGAGTCTCATGATTATTTTATCTCGAGCCCTCACATTCTAATTTAATTTCTGGTTACTCTTTAAAAAAAATCTAACTATTCTTTAAAAACCCTCCTAACTTATGTGAAGTAAAAACAATTACTAGATTTAGACTTAAGCCTAACATAAGCACTTAAGTGGAAAATGCAATTATGATAGTAGGCACGTGTGATAGAGTCCACAGTTGATGAAAGTTGCCTGCCAACTTGGTTCAGTTTTGATCAGGGACAATCACTGAACCATCCCAAGTGTCTCTTTGGAAATCCTTTTTTAAAAAAAGTTTCTTGTCTAATTTAAGACTTTAAAGAGTCTCGCTCACCTTCCTGGGGCTCTGGCTATACGTGCTCAAGAAGTGATGTCTCTAAGACAATGGAGGTGGGAACCGTATAAGCATCAATGTGAGTGAGGTGTTATCAGAATGAATATGGGGTAGAGTGGAATTTTAATAAAGAATGTTTGCTTATATTACTAGTTTTGAGAGATTACTGGTCAAAAAAATATCAAAATGGTAAAGTAAGTTTGTAAAGTCCACATATTCTCTCAGATTTACTATACACGTAAGCTCTGAGAAACCCCACACTAAGGAGATGTGTTTAAAGCTTATGCAAGTCTGCATTCCCCTAAGGAACTACCCCTCTTGCCTGCTTCCTGGCACACTGTGGAACACGCTAGCATCCTGTGCCAAGATAAGAGGAAGCAACCATCTTCTAGAACAATATTCAGTACATTTTTTGAGCACCTTCCATACACAAAGGGCTTATAACTCATGTTATTCTAGGTAATTTCATCCTCACCAGAACCCTTTGAGTTGGATATTAGTATTCTCACTTTACAGCTGTAAATTGAGACTCAGAGAAAATAATTAACTAGGTCACATAGCAATTTTGGACTCTTCTATATGACTTTGAAGCCTCTGAACATGTACACAAAACTCTCTACTACCTTTCCTCTGTTTTCAAGTGCGATGGTCTGAGACACTGATCTCTTTTTATTTGATGGAAATATAATCCTAGTTTCTTTAAACATTTTTTTCTATTACAGTTAATATACAATATTATATTAATTTCAAGTGTACAACATCATGATTAGACATGTGAATAACTTACAAAGTGATCATCCCAATAAATCTAGTATCCATCTGACACCATACGTGGTTACTACAGTATTATTGACTATATTCCCTATGCTGTACTTTACTGTGTGACTATTTTTATAACTGCCAGTTTATACATCTTAATCCATTCCCCGCTTTTTACCACTCCTGCAACTCCCCCTCCAATCTGGAAATCATCAATTTCTTCTCTGTATCTATGAGCTTGTTTTGTTTGTTTGTTTTGTTTTTTTGATTACACATATAAGTAAAATCACATGGTATTTGTCTTTCTCTGTCTGACTTATTTCACTCAGCATAATACCCTCTAGGTTTACCCATGTATCAAATGGCAAGATTTCATTCTTTTTTATGGCTGAGTAATATATCACTGTATATATGTCCCACTGCTTTATCCATTCATCTATGCATGGACACTTAGGTCGTTGCCATATTGTGACCATTGTAAATAATGCTGCAATGAACAGAGGGGCGCATATATCTTTTGAAATTAGTGTTTTGGATTTCTTTGGAAAAATATCCAGAAGTGGAATTGCTGGGTCATATGGTAATTCTATTTCAATTTTTTGAGGAACCTTCATACTGTTTTCCATTGTGGCTATACCAACGTACAGTCCCACCAGCAGTGCATGAGAGTTCCCATTTCTTTACATCCTCGACAACACTTGTTTCATTTCTTGATGACAGCCATTCTGACAGCTGTGAAGTGACAGCTTATTGTGGTTTTACTATGTACTTTCCTTATGATCAGTGATGTCGAGCATCTTTTTATATGTCCATCGGCCATCTGTATGTCCTTTTTGAAGAAATGTCTATTTGGGTCTTCTATCCCATTTTTTAAAAAGGTGATTATTTGATTTTCCTGGTGTTAAGTTGTATATTTTGTATATTAACCCCTTATGAGATAGATGAGTGGTGAATATCTCCTTCCATTCCATAGGTTGTCTTCTTGAATTGTTGATGGTTTCCATCACTGTGCAAAAATTCTTTAGTTTGATGTAGTCCCATTTGTTTATTTTTTCTTTCGTTTCCCTTGCCCAAGAGAGATTTCAAAAAAAAAAAAAAATTACTAAGAGTGATGTCACAGAGTTTACTGCCTATGTTTCCTTCTAGGGGTTATATAGTTTCGGGTCTTAAATTTAAGTCTTTAATCCATATGTGTCTGTTTTTATGCCAATATCAAGCTGTTTTGATTACTACAGCCTTTAGTAGTAGTATTTAATATCAGGTAGCATAACTACAATTTTGTTCTTCAAGATTACTTTGGCTATCTGGATTTTTTTGTGGTTCTATATAAATTTTAGGATTATTCTAGTTCTGTGAAAAATGTCATTGGTATTTTGCTAGGGATTGCAGTGAATCTGTAGATTGCTTTGGGTAGTATGGACATTTTAACCACGTTAATTCTTATTTATGAGCACAGGATATCATATCCTTCCATTTATTTGTGTCTTTGTCAATTTCTTTCTTCAATACCTTAGCTTTCCAAGTACAGGTCTTTCACCTTGTTGGTTAAATTCATTCCTAGGTTTGATTTCATTCTTTTTGATGCAATTATAAATAGGTTTTCTTAATTTCCCTTTCTGATAGTTTGTTATTGATGTATAAAAGTGCAACTGATTTCTGAATATTAATTTTGCGTCCTGCTATTTTACTGAATTCATTTATTCTAATAATACTCCATTGGATTCTTTAGGGTTCTTTACATACAGTATCATGTCATTTGCAAATAATGAGTTTTACTTCTTTCCAATCTGGATGCTTTTAATTTCTTGTCTGAATTCTGTGACTAGGACTTCCAATACTGTGCTGAATAAAAGTGGTGAAAGTGTACAACCCTGTCTTGTTCCTGATCTTAAATATAAAGCTTTCAGCTTTTCTCCACTGAGTATGATGTTAGCTGTGTTTTTATTATGTTGAGGTATGCTGCATCTATCCCACATTGCTGAGAGGGTTTTTTGTTTTTTGTTGTTGTTGTTTTTTTTTTTTTTTTTACCATAAATGGGTGCTGGATTTTGTCGAGTGCTTTTTCTGCATCTGTTGATATGGCCGTATTTTTATCCTGCATTTTGTTTATGTGATGTATCATGTTAACTGATTTGCAGATATTGAACCAACATTTCATTCTAGGAATAAATCTCATTTGATCATGATACCTGATATTTTTAATGTATTGCTGAATTCAGTTTGCTAATATTTAGGATTTTTGAATCTATGCTCATCAGGGATATTAGCTTTTCTTTTATACTGTCTTTGGTTTTGGTATCAGGGTAATGCTGACCTTGTAAAATGAAGTTTGGGAGCCTTCCTCTTACACTTTTGAAGAAAATAGGTATGAATTCTTTTTTTGAATGTCTGGTAAAAAGTTACCTGTGAAGATATTTGGTTCAGGGATTTTGTTTGTTGGGGTTTTTTTTGATTACTGATTTAATTTCGTTAGTAGTTATCAGTCTGCTCAGATTTTCTGTTTCTTCCTGAGTTAACCTTAGCAGATTTTGTTTCTAAGAATTTATCTATTTCTTTCAGGTTGTCCAATTTGTTGGCATATAATTGTTCATAGTTCTTCTTTATAATCATTTGTATTTTTGTGGTGTCAGTTGTCACTTCTCTCATTTCTCATTGTATTTATTTGGGCCCTCTCGTGCACATGACGAGTCTGGCTAGATGTTTACAGTTTTGTTTATCTTTTCAAAAAACCAACCCTTAGCTTCATTTATCTTTTTTACTATTTTTTTCTTAAACTATTTCATTTATTTCCACTCTTATCTTTATTATTCCCTTCCTTCTATTCACTTTGGACTTTCTTCTTTATTAGTTCATTTATGTATAAGGCAGATTGTTCATTCAGCTAACCTATGTCATTTGTTTGGAGCATTTAGCCTATTTACATTTAAAGTAATTATTGATAGGTATGTAGTTATTGCCATTTTATTAATTGGTTTCTGACTGTTTCTGTAGTTTTCTATTCCTTTCTTATTCTCTTGTATGTCGATGACTTTCTAGAATGTTATGTTTGAATTAATTTCTCTTTATTTCTTGTATATCTTTTATAGATTTTTGGCTTGTGGTTGCCATGTGCTTCGTTATAACAAGCTACATTCATAGCAACCTAGTTCTTGTTGATGGTCACTTAAGTCTGAACACATTCGAAAATCAATCAACCCCTCCACATTTATGTTTTTATCATTATATTATTTTGTGTTTGTGTGTACCTCTTAATTATTCTGATTACACATGATATTCCTACTTTTGCCTTTTAACCTTTGTACTAGTTTCATAGTTGGTTGATTCACTGCTTTTGTTGTGTTTGTCTTCAAGGTATTTTTTCTTTCTTATATTTTCTCACTCATGTTTTTGATCTTTTTCTTTTCCTAAAGAAGTCCCTTTAACATTTCTTGTAATAGTGGTTTAGTAGTGATAAACTCCTTTAGTTTTTACTTTTTTTTGAAACTCTTTTTCTCTTCTTCGATTCTAAATGATAACTTTGCTGCATAGAGTAATCTTGGTTCTAGGTCTCTATTTTTCATCACTTTGAATATTTCATGCAAATCTCTTTTGGCCTGCAAAGTTTCTGTTGAGAAACAAGCTACAGTCTTATGGGAGCTCCACTATACATAACTAACTGCTTTTCCCTTGCTACACTTAAGAGTCTCTCTTTGTCTTTAATCTTTGGCATTTTAATTATGATGTGTCTTGGTGCGAGCCTGTTTTAATTCATCTTGTCTGGAACTTTCTGTGTTTCCTGGGCTCATATGTCTACTTCCTTTGCCAGGTTGGGGAAGTTTTCTGTCATTATTTCTTCAAATAGGTTTTCAGTTCTTTGCTGCTTTTCCCTCCTTTTGGTACCCCATGATGCCAATGTTAGTACACCTGATGTTGTCCCATAGGTCTCCTAAACTATCCTTATTTTGCAAATTCTTTTTTCTTTTTGTTCTTCTGATTGGGTGTTTTCCACTACCTTGTCTTCGGATTGCTGATTTGATCCTCTGCTTCATCAAATCTGATTTCGATTCCCTCTAAAGTATTCTTAATTTCAGTTATTGTATGCTTCATTTCTGACTCATTCTTTTTTGTGTTTTCTATCTCTTTGTTGAAGTTCTCACTGAGCTCATCTATTCTTCTCCTAAGTTCACTGAGCATCATTATAACCAGTATTTTGAACTCTGTATCTGGTAGATTGCTTGTCTCCATTTCATTCTGTTCTTTTTTTGGAGTTTTGTCTTGTTCTTTCATTTGGAACATGTTTCTTTGACTCCTCATTATGACTGACTCTATGTGTTTGTTTCCGTGTATTGGTTAGGTCTGCTGTGTCTCCAAGTGTTGGCAGGATGGCCTCATGTAGTAGGTGTTTTTGTGGGGCTTAGTGGTGCAGTATCCTTGGTGACATGAGCTGGGTGCTCCAAGGCACTTCCTTGTGTAGGTTGTGTCTGACCTCCTTTTGTTGTTTAGCATTGATCGCTATTGACACATCAGTGGCGGGGGCGGGGTGGGGGAGACTGACCTGTAAGATGACTCGCTGTGAGAAATGGCCATCACTATAGTGGACAAGTTGTTGTGCGGAGGCTGACCCAACAGTATGGGATTGCTTTAGTGTGGTTCTGGGGCTTGCCAGGTTTGCCCTGTGAGTATGTTGTTCGTGGAGCTGTTTGGGTGATGTTCTGGCATTGTCCGAAGCTGGCCACTGGGTGTTTGATTTGTGGAGACTCTTGGGAGAGGCTTCAGTGAAGGCCAAGGTCAGCCTGTACCTATGTCCTACCTGGGGCCACCCGTTAGGATCTAGAAAGTGATCTATGGTAGGCTGCCACCTGAGCTGGACTTGGAGGTACCTGGGAGAAGCTAGGCTGTGAACTGAGGCTGGCTGCCACTAGTGTCTGACCTGGGGCCTCTTAGCAAGAGGTATGGAGCACACAAAGGCCAGCTGCTGCTTGTCTGGGGTTTGTGGACCTTTAAGAGATTTTAGGAAAGTCTTCAGATGAGCCAAGGCAGGCTGCTTGTGTGAAAAAGCTGCTGGAAGCTACTCAGGCTGGGCAATCAAGTAGGATGGGGCGGGGTCTTGGAATTACCAGAACAGGGTGAATGATGTAGCCAAGTTAATGGAGAGCTCAGATTTGGCTGCTTCCTGGGCTTGCTGGCTGGGCTGGGAGAGGGCTCAACAGAGGAACAACGGCATCTGCCCACACTGCTGTCCTCTGAGAAAGCAACCCTTATTCTTGGCCCTCCAGACCTGGCCTTGAAGGTAATCAATCCTTCCCATATGTCTCTAGTTCTTTTTTAAGCTGTTGCTGCTGTGCTGGAGCTCAGGGTAAGCTTGAGAGCCTGTGCATTGTTTCTTTAAAACCCCTCGCCCCTCAGGGGGGACCTCCACAGCCAAGATATCCCTTCCGTTTCTTAACCACCACACCATAGGTGTGGGGCCTGACCATTGCATGTCTCTGCCCCACCTACCAGTCTCAACATGTCTTCTTTATATCATTAGTTACAGGAATTCTGTTCAATTGGTCTGCAGGTGTTTCTCAGTGATGGCTGTTTTATAATTTAGTTGTAATTTTGATGTGGTCATGGGAGGAGGCAAGCACTGTGATTAACTACTCTGCCATCTTGATTGGAGGTCTCTATTTCTAGGTTCTTATGTATTATAAAGATCAGTTGTTCACTGGCTTTATTTCTAGTTAAATCATGTATACTAAACCCTATATGAAGTCAAGCAGACTCAGACCTGAAACTTTGGATCCCAGGAGTGGCGAGTGGTAAAGCATTTCGTCTATCTCAGCCATCTCCCTATTTCTAGCATGCTTGGGTTTCCACTTTAGAAGCTGGTCTGCACTCTGTCACTGCCAAGCCATTAGACTTCTCCTCCTGTTGTACAGGTGCTATTGACATGCAATAAACAGAAATAAACATGACTATTGATGATGAGGGTCAATGTAAAAAAATTTATCCACTGAAGTTTCATTTCTTCTAAAATAAAAACTGTATGTCTCATCCCTCTCTTGCAATCAGAAATAGATTTGGTTCACATAAGAGAATTAAATGACTGTTTTGAAAATGAGTATTGCTATAGTTTGATATGATAGATTATCCTTCCCCCACGACAAAAGATTGCCTGACTTGGTAACAGCTGAAAATCATTTAGGTTGGGAATTTCATTTTTTCCCTGGCTAACTGACCCGTCGTATATCCTCTAAAGTCCTTTTACTAATTTAAAACAGAAGTACAAAAATAACTCCACATAATAAACAGTTTAATAAATATGCCTAGGAGCTTGTGAAATAGTAGTTGGTCCTAAGCTTTGAAAAATCAGTATTTTAGTTAACTAAATTAAATATACATCCTCAAAGCAGGCTTGTTAAAATAGAAAGTTGGGTAATGTGAGATGGAATAGCTTAAAGTATTGCTAATGGTAAATCGAGAGCCATTTGTCCTTACACTTAAGCAGACTATGCCATTGAGCCAGGTTTCCTACTGTGTGAAGACAATTTGATAGCGCCTCCCAGTGCCAAGAGCTACGTTCACACAGAACCAAAGAGCATGGGGGTCCTGTGTGAGTGTAGTCTATGGTCCTGAGGACAAGATATTGCGGGAACCTATGCTGCTGACCTTGACGGACTGTTTTGAAGTTGAAGGTCTGGAAGCCACCTGTCAATGCAGAAGAGTCAATGACGTCCACGCCATAGTCACTCTGGCTCCGTCTATAAAGGGTGATGCCAATGACCAGGACTGCAACGGCCACGACTGCAGCGCCCAAACCCGAGTACAAAGCAATGTCGCTGGCATTCTCAATGCCTGAAAGACACAAGAGAAATCCTAAATGGCCAACATGGGCATAGAGCCAAAGAGCCACCCCGGGATACAAAATGAAATGTTATTGGATTTTTGGAGCTAATGCTCAGAGAAAATGACATATGCAGTTAGCCACAAGTTGTACTCTCTTTCACACAATAATCATGTTTCTAAAATACCTTACATAAATCAAAGGGATGCTAGTCAAGTATCTTAACTGCATTAAGGTAGCTTACCATGTAATAGAATCTTGAATCAATTTTTCAAAGAATATAATATTTTTCAAGCAAAAAAAGGCAACTTCTTAATTACTTGTTTTAGGAAGTCAAAAGTGTTTTTTTTTTTAAATATTTTATTTTTACTTTTTATTTGAGGGAAGACATGAGATCCACATACAATGACAAAATATGGGTGAACTGCTCTACTTGTATATGACCTGGGGCACATGCATTCACAGAGAACAGTCTGGGGTGAGAAGATAACACATGGTCTATGAGTTGAGAGAGAGAAGACCAGAGCTCACAACGATGACTTTTAGCTTTGGCACACGCCATTCAGTTTAAGAGAACATTGACGACATTGGTTTAGGATATAAACAGTTATGAGAGTTTTCTGTTGTGAGATATGAAAAGGTTTTGGTCCTAGGTGCTATTATGTCCATGGTAAATGTTTTCTAGCACCAATTAAATGCTAGAGTCTAATACTTTTTTTTGCGGAAGAGGACTGGTATCTAAGAGGGCACATGCTGTTTCTCCCATACCTCTCCTACTCCATCCTATTGAATGCATGGGCAAAGCAAAAATAAAAGCGTTAGTTTGAATTTAGAATGTGGCTGTCTCCCCATCCCCCAAGATATGTCGTAGCCACTTTTCAACTCTTTTGCTAGATGCACATTGGGTGTGGTTCATTCCTAAAGAGATTCATAAGGGCTATTACAATTCAGCATAAAATTTATCCAATACTACACAATCCTAAATGAGGTGTAATCTTGGAAAGTATATGGAAGTGGAAGGTGGCAAATGCTAACTGTGTAACTAATCTCCCTACAGATTATGTGGTCAGTACACTCAATAGGTCCAAAAGTAATTGCTGTGTCATCCTGTGTTGGGCTTAGAGGATAAAATAAAACCGTCATATATTTACCTTGTAATTGCATCGCACTTACTATGCATTCACCTCACCCTAATATAATACTTATGTTATCAAATGAGCAATACTAACCACACAAGTAAAGTGAATTTATTTTCAACAAAGTTAATGAATTGTAAAATAAAGTGCTACCAAATTAAAGCATAAACAAGGAAATCAAGCAGAACCTGTTTGGTAATAGGGCAGTAAACATATAAAAATAATTTGTAAGGGAGAGCACGACCATCTGAAAGAACAAGATCTGAATGGTCAGAAGATTGTCAGACACTTTTAATAACTACAATAGCCTAGGAGGTGTTGAGAAACAGGGTGTGACTTAAGCTTTAGTTCAACTCCATGATGGCCCAGGTGGGAGAGGGATAGGGATGGGGGCTTCTGTGGTCATCTTCTCTGACCACCCAGAACCATGGGCATGATGGTTGACGCCAACTCCAAAGTTCCAATGTCTGCCTTTGTCACATGCGGAAGGGAGGAAGGCAGCTATCATCCTACTTGCATCTCACCCTCCCTCTACTCAATTCAGTTCCTTGGAGGGAATAATTAATTATACTCAGAGGGAAGAAAGGACACAAAACAAGGCAGATACTGTAAGCCAGGGGCAGCGAGAGAGCTTTGGATTGAAACCAATTGGCCTTTTCCCCCTTCCCTCCAGTTCCTTGAACATTGATGACTGATGACACTATCATCTTAAAAGGTGTATCTGGGGAGAATACACCTGCTCAGCAACTGAATACATACAGAGAAACAGCCTGGCAGTGTGCTGAATGCAGCTGCTCTGTTGCTGAGTTGGCAAAGTACAGACAAAGACATCTTTAGCTTCCCAGGTACTACAATAGGAAGGACCAGAGCCAAGAAGATGACTAGGGAAAAATGCTTCTGCTGAAAATGGACATCACTGGACACTAACATCTTGAGATAAAACTGAGAAACAGGAACAAATTGTCTTTGCTCCTCTGAATTTTTATCTTTTCTGTATGTTTCCACCTCCTTGCTACGCAGGTAACCAGGTAACCAAAATTCTCTTCTCTCCAGATGCAAATCTTGTGTTTAGGAAAGAACTCTACATATGCCTCAGATTGAGGTTTAAATGGAATTGAAGTTTGATATAGATCATTGTGTTTCCTCTCCCAGGGATGTATGCAGAATCTATTTGACTTACATACAGGGAATGAAATACTGAATTACAGAATTTTTTAAAAAAAATGAGTAGAGGGACTTTGGGGATAGGATGGGGAAAAAAGACCTGTGTGGAGAGCACTGCATCCTTATAAGGCTCACCCTGGCACTTGGTGGGACAGTCTGATCTAAAAGCCAGAAGTCAATGGACTCCTATAGAAAGATAAACAAAGTAGTATTTATTTTACAAGAACAATCCATCTTGGGAATTAGAAAGTTCAGGATCTAATATTTTCATTCATTCAACAAATATTTGTTGAGAGACAACCATGCAATGGAAACGAGATGCGTGGATGAATCAATGCATGGTCCATATTCTCAGTTATCTCTTGTCTGAAAGTGGTAAATCCTGGTATCCAGGTGCAGCTACAGAGGTAGATACCAGTACTCAAGGCCTCATGTATATGTCTCAAAAGATTTAATTAGACATCCTTACCCACATCTCAAATTCTTCTAAAGTTGGGACACAGTGCTTCTTTCTTCTTTCTCTTCTCTTTTTCCTCTTCTCTACATTTTACTTCACCTCATTCTTTTTTCTCTTTTTTCACTCTCTACTCAACTATTGTTTAATCTGTCCTTCCAGGAAAGTAGAGTGGTTTTCCCTATGAGGATTTCTCCGTGCTCACAGACATCATCCATTAGCTTTGCACATGTGTTCAGGACTGGCCCCTGCAGAACCTGAGGTTTGGTTCCACATTTGCCACTACAATCTCGTGAGAGAAGGGAGAAAGCTTAGGGTATACGTGTCTGTGAGCACATGGGCACTTGGAGGGGTGCCGCTGCAGAGTCATCATACATGTGTGCAAGTGTGTATACATGCACAACGGACACACACTCAGCTACTGTCAGAAGAACATCAGAAGCCAGTACTGCTCCATCCCAGGGGAATTGTTCTAGCAACATGACTACCAGGTACAGGCACTTCCCAGGGCCTGACAGTTTCTCCCCATCCATTCCTATATTCTTGCTCTCCTGTGCTGTACTGCCATATACCCCAAAATCAACTGTAATTAATTTCTAGCTAGGTAGATGCCTGCTAACTAAAGGACCTGTGTATTTTCAGTGTAATATATCTGGGCACTACTTGTCAGGTATCAGCTCAAGGTTCCCCTCTCCCAAGAAAATAACTCTGTCTTGGCCAATCTAGCCAATCCTGTCAACCTATGCTCTTCTAAGCTCTTATGTCATTTACGGTTCCTAGAGCTCAGTTTGGATCATACTTTTTATTATTAATTATCTGAATGCCAATGTATTCTTCCTAACTGCTTTAAACTCTTCAACAGCGGTATCGTCTCTATAATTTCCCACAGACATTTGCAAATCATTTTGTGCAACTATAGTGATTGCTTGCCTGGACTCAAACTGTGGGAAGAGAAGTATTAAAGGAATCATAGTCTGCTGTTGATTTTAGAACCCCCTGCCACAGGGACTCTCTTTTTTCTCTACCTTTACACACATGTGTTTATACCCGTCTGCTTGCTCGCACACACATGTGCTGCTGGTTTGTTTCCTCAAAGTGATTTCCAACAAAAGTGCTGAAACCTGTGACTGATCAGGTTATTCTGCTTTTTGTAAGCACAGGATACTTTTCTCTGACTTTGTTTCACAGACGAAGCTATACATCTTAATGTCTTATTGATGTTTTTCTTGTGTTTTCATCCCTATCTTCCTCTATCCAAGAGTTACAAAAGCTTTAGGGAACGTTTGGAAGGACCCAACATATGGTAGACTTAATTGTTGTACACAATGTACAGGTTAGAGAAAAAAAACAACATAAAACCCAAGAACTGACTTAAAAATCACTTGTAGTCCAAATTATTCAGAAAGTACTGAGCAATATGTTCAATAGAGAGTTGGAAACATAGAGAGGAAATATTTATGGGTTCATTTGGCCTGGAAAAAGAAAGCTGTAAAGTGACTATGGAGAACTTTAATGCAGGAAAGGTTGTTACAAGAAGAGAATAGGTCCACAGTAGGTGCTCAGTGACCCTTCATTTACGATGAAGCTAGTAACCAACTCTTCCGCCATCTCTAACAAGCAATGAAAAGAAGGACGTGGCCTTTTATTCTAGCAATTGGGACTCTGGTTAGATATTAAAATGACCTTTTCTATAGTGAGGGTTGTTAAAAACCCATACTGTATTTCTGAGGGAGACTGTGAAGTCTCCTTTCAGGAAGTGTCTGAAAAACAGCATGACTTAACAATAGTCTGCAGTTATTTATTTATTTTTTTGGTCAAAGCTAGTGAGAAGAGTTAAATGACCTTTCAAAGCACCTGGGAACTTCATCGTTCAAGGAGTAGGTATTAACAAGTGTGATGCCTTAGTTATTTGTAATAACCAGTGTCCCCAAATGATTAAATAGAAGGGCCGTTTACTTAGTTTGCCATTCTCTCTTCTCATGACACCATCTGTAAGACATAGTAATGATACTTACTAACGAAAATTTAACTTAATAACCATGTTATCAGCTTAACTATATATCAGATTAGAATCTACTTTACAGGATTAGAGAGCTACCCCAAAATTAATAAAGAAGCTCAGCAAATGCCTTTCAAAACATAGGATATTCTGTTTTATCTCCTATTAGATATTAGAGAATGAACATTGATCCCCTTTCAGAAAAAACAACCTGAATTGGTATATATGAGTCAGTGAATTACTAAGGAATCCTCACAATAAATATTCACAAAGAGGAGGGTGAGAGGCAAACAAATGGAAAACTAAAAGAACCAGCTGCTGTGCTGGACTCCCAAAGAAGGCCAGGAAACAGCCATCTCAGGACACCCACCCCCATCTCCACCCCAGCCCAGGCGGTGCCCTAGACACAGCGATGTGGCAAAATATTTAATTGCAAGTCGAAATATGATATAACAGAAGTTATTGTTAGAGTTTATACTTGCTATCATCGAAAAGCAACATTTTTTTCTCTTTAACACATGAGAAAATAACTTTTAAATGGTTAGCATGGTCAGCGACTGCGAACGATTCTAATTATATATTTGCATTGCTTGGAATAGTATAACTCCTTAACCAATCAACATCCTTTTGAGGATGGGCTTCTTTTCCAATCTCCCATCCTCAAAAACCTCATCGTTGTTATTGTGGTGATTGTTGTTTTATTGTTGTAATAAATTACAATAGCAAATTTTTAAATAACACTTTATGCCAGGCACAGTTCTGGTACTTTACACTTAACTCATTTTAATCTTTCAACAACCCTGTAAAAATGTCCCCATTCAGATGTGTAAACCGAGGCAAGAAAAATCACATTCCTTGTTCAAAGTCTCGTGATTGGTAAGGAGCAGAGCGGGGACTCAGTCACTGGTAGTCTGGTTCCAGAATCGATAGATTAGGACAGGCTCTGTCCTTATCCAGCAGTTAACCTCTGTCCTTCTGATCACATTGCCTACCTACTCTCAATGACAAGAGTAACCCAGTAACTGAGCACTAAGCTTCTCTCAATTCTCAGAGAAGTTCTCAATTCTCATCTTCACAACCAAATCTATTTGAAGTAAGTATTATATTGCCTCTTTTACAGATATGACATAGATTCAGACAAGGTAGAAACTTACTCAGGGCTCTGCAGTAAGAAAATGGCAAAGCCAGATTTGAACACCGATCAGTCTTCACTCATAAGCTGCTTAACCATTACTCTGTGTGGCTTTCTTGCCTCTTTGCTCTGCTCTGTATATGCCTGTTCCCAGGTTAACTTGCTGAAGCAAGTTATAAAACATACTGGCTTGTATCATCAAAAACTCACGCTGCTCAACCTCACCTGGGCCTTCTTTGTAACTGAATAATTATTTTATTCGTCTTCTATGGCCAGATAATATTTTTCATCATAATAGTTACTCTGAACTTTGTTTCCTTTCTTCAAGACCCCTACTTCTCATTACGCTGAACTTTGTTTCCTTTCTTCAAGACCCCTACTTCTCACCTTGCCCTTCTTTTAGCTGGGGGAGGTGGCGGGGGCGGGCATACAGTTCTTACATGACTTCCCTCCTCTACAACTCAAAATTCCTCTGCTCCTTCATGCATTTTTCCTTTCCTTTTCTGTTCCCTGAAGAGCTGCTCCTCTTCTGTGTCAGGACAGCTCGGATCCCGCCCTCTTTTCCTCCACAGGGACCTGGCCTCATTCATTATTCTCTTTTGGTCTTGCATCTTCAAACTTTTCCTCCAAACCTGAGCCTTGCCCTCTCCCTGCAAATATAGTATAGCCTCCCTAATCACCTCTCCCCAAGTTCTTCCCCCAACTTACTCTCTGATCAACTAATTAAAGATGCAGACTTCTTTACATCCATGCTCTTCTTAGCTTTGTTAAAAAGACCTTTAAGCATTTTTTAACGTTAAACATTTCTTAATGCATGCTCCATAATTCCCCTAACCTGTAAACCCCTATCCCCGTTAAAAGTAAAAGAATAAATAGAATACATGTATATGATGAGAAAATGTTTTAGAAAGTGTAACAAGTTACACTTTGCAAAAACTTCTCCTCCAATCCTCCAACTACCTTTTCTTCAAAAGTAACCGCTCTGGATAGTATCTTTGAGACTGTTCAGAAAAAAAAATGTAAATGTCCTTCATTTGTTTTTCTTTATTTTACTTTACCTTAAAGGCTCCAGATTATACTTCCTTTATACTACTTTGCCTTTTCTTTTTAATGTACAATATCTTGTAGATCTTTCCTTATCAGAATGTACAGATTCATTTAATTTCTTTTTACATTCATCTAGCCCTTTGCGAGGTGTAGAATAATTTGACAAGTCCATTATTTCTATATCATTTGATTGTTCTCTTATCCTTTAAAGTCTGTCTCTTTGACCAAACTCCTGTCCCCTCTTGAAGGTTGTTTTCAACCACTGCATCAACAGCAATGTTCTGTCTTATTCTTCACCACTGCTCTGCCGCAGTAAACAAGAATAGTTAACCCTCCTTCTAGAAAGGAAAAAAAAGTCCCTTAAATTTGATTCTCTTACCTTCTTTATTATTGTTTAGTAGCACTTCATTCTCACAGTTCTTTAAACAGGCTTTAAAGTTCAGTTCTTGCCCTTTTCCCTTTCTCTATGCTCATTTAATGGGATAATCACTCACATACTAGCAGTGCTAACTATTCCCTTGATACCAGTTTCAAATAAAGATCTCCTGACTCATCTCCTGTCTGAAGACCTCATTCCATATTTATGTCCTGCTCAATGGACACAACCACCTGCATATTGTGCTAACATCTCAAATTTTCATCTGATTTACAAATTCATTATTTTTATCTCTTCGAATATTTTTTTTGTCTGAATTCCCTCCTGGTAATGACAACACCAGTCACCAGACTTGAGACCAAAGAGTCATCTTTCATTCTGTTTCCAATAACCCCTTCCCGAAACCACTAACATGCCTTATTGACTATACCTCGTGTGCCTCTCACATTTCAACTTCAACAGGAGAGACCCTAGTTGACACATTGCACAGTCTCATCTTACCTGGTACTCATGCTCCCAGTCTTTGAACACGCTGAATCATTTTACACGTGAATTACTTTTCCCAAATATGTTCTGTACTGCCACTCCAATACCTTCTTTCAATGACTTTCTAGTGTGTATTGAGTCAACTCCAATAGGGATTTATCTTACTGCTCAAGACACTTTATGCTCTGACCCATCCTGTTTTCAACTGCTTTTGCCCACTTCACATCCATATGGACCCTACTCTGGCCGAATCCTATTACACATTTTTTCAAGTACACCTCGTACCTCAGTGGACTTTTTTTCCCCTCCCCTTTTACTGAAAGGCTCTCCCCTACAATATGTTTAAATTCTAACTAGTCTTTCAAGAGATAATCTAATTAATAAGATATTGTGTGATAGCGCACATTCAGACATGTTTTATTCCTTTTTAAGTAAATTTGCAGATTTAGCAAGTAAAAATATGACACAGTTAAATCTGAATTTCAGGTCAACAATAATTTTAGTATAAGTATTTCTCATGCAATATTTGGGACATGTTTATGCTAAAAAAATCATTTTTGTTAACCTGACATTCAAATTCAAGTAGGGGTCTTCTGTTATCTATAACTCTACCTTTGGAAAGAACTGAGCTTTTTTCTCATCAGATAGGAAGACTAAGTTAAAATGGGGGATAGTCAAAAAGAACAGGATTTGAACTCCAGCTCTTGAAAAAAATAACTTCACTTTATTTAATTCTCTATTCTAAAAATGGAAGATATAAACTCCGTAAATTTTGAATATACTAACAGGTAGAAAGATATGGGGCCTCTGAAGTCACATTTTTAACAAGTAACCTAGGTTATTGTGATGCTGAAGAACATATTGGTCTGTCACTTATTTGTTGTGTCTGTGCTTGGTTCTGAGGTAGTTAATAAACAAAATCCTAAAATATCCATTAAAGGTACAGTCGAGATATCACTGAAAATAGTAGTAAGAAAAGGCATATACTTATGATGGGATAAAAATTAGATTAAAACATTTGAAGGTGGTAAGAAAATTACAAATGTTGATCATATATATGGACTGAATTGCTTCACAGTAGGAAAGATTTTGAAGGACAAAGCAAGTCATGCAACTTGTGGAAAGTGCTGTAGGTATATAATTGAGAATAATCAGTAGGGAATGAAGAAAAATGATGGGCAAAATAGAAAAAAAATGTTTTTTAAAGCATAGTTAGAAGATCAGCATCGATGCCGTGCCAGTAGTCTGATGTTAGAAGAGCCTAGAAATTTGTTGGGAATTTAAAGGTATGGCCCAAAACCAGTTCTATGGTTTTGAGGTTATTTAAGTCTACACAGCCTGAAAGAGAATGTTCAAGTTACCAGTAGATGTGATATTCTGGGAAAAGATGCAGAATGGAATGTGTGTGAGTAAGGAGAAGAGCGTATCTAGTTTTCACACTTTAAGGACACATTCGGGCCATTCCCTGATGAAGATGATACAGGGAAGCATACCTTTTGGGTTTTAACCTAATATCTAGCACAGAATAGATGACTATTAAAAACCGTTTCCTTACTTTTCTTTTTCTCAAATCATTTATCATACTACCGTGTATTGAAGTTGTGGGGAAGAAGCATTTTTTATTTTTTCCTTCATGTTTCACTGGGTCAAGACTACATAGAATAATTGTACAATGAGTATCTACTACATGAATAAATAAAAATGAATATATAGAAGCAGAGTCATTATTTTCACCTTAACAATAAAAGGCCCAGTGAGGAGTTAGCAGGAAGACGTAAGACCACAAGTCAACAAATATTTATTGAACATCTAATAAATACTAGGCACAGTGGTAAATGCTACAGGTATAAGGATGAATGACTAAACTGTCTTGCAGAAGACACAGATTATGTTTATTAGAAAGAGAATCCAGGCCAGTATAAAGGCAATGGAAAAATAGTATAGAAATAGGGAAACAGTCTGATACTGGGCAAATTACAGGAGCAACTAATCCAGACTCGGGGGGCAGGTAGTAAAGGTCTTCCAGAAGAAGGGACACCTAAGCTGAAATCTGAAGGGAGAATAAATTGAACAGGTTTAGAATTAGGTTGAGGGAAAAACCTTTCAGGCCGAAGTAACAGATTATGTAATGTATTATATGCCCAAATAGGCATACAGTATTCAGAAAACTAAGAAGCTTTGTTTGGCTGAAGAATATAGGAAGAGGGCAGGAAGGAAAATACCTAATAATTAAGATGACTGAGTGAAGCTGATATGACTAAAAAAAGTTGAGACCAGATCATAAACATATTAAGCACTTTTGGGTTTATCTTAAAAATAATGATGAACTATTGAAGAGGTTTAAACATGCAGGTGACACCAAAATTTATATTTTAAAAAGACTAGTAAATGGATGTAGGGCAAGACTGGAGACAAGGAGGAAATCGTAGAAAACTTGATTAGGAATGAAGATGGCCTGAACTTTTAAACTTTTCATCTGGGACACCATTTTGGTTTTTCTTTTATTACGCTGGCTGTTTTCTGTCTCTCTGCAGTAACTTCTGACCTTCTACATCTAAATGTTGATATCCTTCAGGGCTCAGTCCTCAGATCGCTTCTGTTCTCTATTCACACTCATTATCTGGTGATCTCATTCAAACTAATGACTTTAAATATAATCTAGACACTGACAAGCTCCAGATTTATGTCACCAGCTAGGACTCTCTTTTGACCTCCAGACTCATATATTCAACTGCCTCCTCAACCTCTCCATTTGGATGTTTAATAGGTATCTCAAACCGAGCATTTGTAACACCAAACTCTTGATTCTCCCATTAGATTTGCTCTACCACATTTTTCCCATGTCAGTAATGCTAACTCCATCCTTATAATTGAATAGCCAGAATTTTGTAATCATAACACTTTTCTTTCTCTCATGCTCTGTATCCAATCCATCAGCAAATCTTTTTGACTCTCCCTTTAAAAGACATGCAGAATATGACCCATTTTTATAATTTCTAATGCTATGTTTCTGGCTCAAGCCACAATCATCTCGAACCTATGTACTGTAATGGTCTAGATTATTGTAATACGTTATTGTTACAAGAAATCATTCTAACAGGTCCCCTTGCTTTAGCTCTCATTTCCTGTTATGTTTACACTCAACATAGCAAATACAGTTTATCCTTGAAAATATTAGGTCAGGTCACTATGAATAAAAATCTTCAATGGCTTTCCATCTTGCTCAGAGTAAAGGTCAAAGTCATTACAACGGCTTATACTACACTTGGCTGTTTCCCCTCATCTCACGTCTCTGACCTTAACTACGATGACTCCTCCCTTTGCCATCCTGCTCTAGATAACCTGGCTTCCTTGCTGTCCCTCAGACACTCCAAACAGGCTTCGTGCTCACAGCCTTTGCATCCTGCTGTTCCCTTTTCCTAGAACGCTCTTCTCCTAGAAATCCAGAACGTTTGTTTCTTTGCTTTTCTTCTTAAATGTAATTTTATTAACTGTTCCCTTTTCCTAGAACGCTCTTCTCCTAAATATCCAGAACGTTTCTTTGCTTTTCTTCTTAAATGTAATTTTATTACAGAGACCTTTCCTGCACCCCTTATACACAAAAAAGCAACACTCCCTCCAACTCTGCCTGAGTCCCTTACCCTGATTTATTTCTCTTCACAACACATATCACCATCTCCATAGTGCATAATACTACATATTTTCTGGTTTGTTTCCATCTCCCTTCATTAAGATTGTGTGCTTTGTGGAGGCAGAAGTGGTATCTGCTTTGCTCAGTGCTGACTCTCCACCACCTAGAACATTTTTTAGCACATGGTAAGCACTCAATAGCTGTTGCATGAAAAGAGGGATGCATATGAGTAGAACAAAAATGGAATGAAGTTGAACTTGAGATCTATTTAGGTAGTAGAACAATCAGATTGCAATAATTTATACAATATCGAGCAGAAGAAGGAAGAGCGAGGGGTCGAGGAAGTTGTCCAGGCTTCTGACCTAAACAACTGAATTGGTGGTATAGCGTTCACTGAACTAGAAAAGATGGGAGCAGAACTGGATTAAGATCAGGGGAAGAAAAGGATAAATTCAATTTTGAAAAAGTTGAGATTAAGGGTATTGGGAGACTTGGTGGGAGATACCCTGAAGGTAGGTAGCTGACTCTAGAACTATTCATTGGATTTGTACTTAGCATGCATCTGTTAGGTGCAAACCAACTATGTGAAAAGTAAATGACAAGAGAATCTGCAGTTCTGAGTTATTTTCTAAGGGGGAGTGAAATCCTTTTCACCTCTAAGGTGAACCTGCTCTCCTCAGGAGCTCACAGCCTCTGAGAAAGGCACATCCCCAGGCCTCGAAGGAATCTCATTGTCTGAACGCATCCATTTTTCAGTCTGACTCTGGGGGTGCATGTTTGCCATTTAGAACCTACTATATTTTACTGCACCTCCTGACATTGTTACACAACATTTATTGAAAGCACATTTGATGGTAATGAAGTTTCTATTAACTATGATTAAATCTCATAAAGCACCTGAAGATAATTTAAGATGTGCAGAAGCAGAAAATGAAACATTCAGTTTAGTACATTAGGAAACATAATTGATTAAATTATCTCATTTACAATAAGTGCTTTCATGAGCTATGCACTGCACATATTTCCCCCAGTTTGTCACTTTGATTTGCCAACAGATATCTGGAGACTTCACTTTCTTTTTACACCTCCCTGCAACTCAAAACTAACTCCTCGGCCCGCCCGCTTACAGAGGGACTGTGTGTGGGGCTCTGAGTGATGTGTTCTATCCGTCAGGCCTTGTGGAGGATCATGTGCACAGCTATATATGGAAACAGGTTGTTTCTCAATTATCTTCATAATTGACTTTGATTTTGCATCAGTGATGATTCATGTAGTCTTAAACGGAGCCCCTCTTTCACTGAACAACTGCAGCCTGAATTTGTATAATGCACTCCTAACCATGCAGCTTACAGAACCCCGATTAGATTCCTCTGGGAGCCTTTTGCAATCACATCGATTCTGTTAAGGTTTTATTTTTAGAAAATGACAAATTAAAACAGTTTAAGCGATTCAGTTGCAGTATCCAGCAATTAACCATGGCGTTCAGGAATGAGAACCTCAAGCAAAAACTAATCCAGGAGTCCCTGAGGACTAGAAATAGCTACTGTGGGGTTTATGGTTGGAAGTACAGATGTAACCAAATTAGAATGGCACAGAACTCACAAACTAAGCATGAAATTAATTTTTAAAAAACACACATGCATTTCTAAGTAACTCTCACATTGGTCGCCACATGGATATCCATGATCTTGCTTGTGCTACACACCAGAACCAGTGGATGGCATGGGCTGTATGACTAGGAAGTAGCTGATAGTCCACTTATTCCAGCTGTTACCCTGAGGTCTTGGCACAGGCACAAGCCAAGTATTCACTGACCTGTTTTAATTCTCCCTCTCTCAACATGCACATATACAGACACACAAACACACACATACACAACCAGGTTTCCCCACCTTCACTCTGTTATGAATTCAAAATCAAGCATATGTGATCTCAGAGAGCCACTAGCTAAGTACTAATGATTATGGGCACCTGACAACATGGAAAAGAAGTTAAGAAAGTTTGTTTTTGTTGCTCTGCAAAGTTCTCAGAACTCTGCAAGTAGTGACATCTTTATATCTCAAACCCGCCTGAAGCAATATGATGAAGTATGAACATAATAGCTTTACTGAATCTTTCTCTCAAGTCTCCTGACCCCTGTCCCAAGGTATCTATTTCTGTCTGTCTTCATAGGGTCTTAATTCTTTCAAAGAAGGTGGCTAATAAAAGCTATTAACTTTCCCAAGCTATTTGAATTTTAATACCCTAGGATTTAAAAGATCAAAAGTCATTCATTTTATACTAAAATGGGAGATCCTGGCCAGAGACACCAACCGCGCTTGCCAGGAAGTCGCCTCACACTGCTATTGCTAAGAGTTATATTGCTGACACCTTTTTGATCTCGAGGTTTCCCTAATATGTTTTATATATCTGAGCCCTTGAGAATCATTTGGGGAACACAGTACAATGTGGATTTTCAGGCACCCCCTTGCCCTTGTACCGGGGATTCTAATTCATTTGTTCTGTTCTGAGCTGGGGCATATTTACCCAGCTCTCGTCACACCCCCAGATTCTGATGCACTTGGTTGCCATTCTACCTTTTGAGAAATATTATTCTAAGACAGTGGTTCTCAAGGTGAGCTGCACACTGGAATCACATGAGGAACTTTTAAAACTAGGAGTTCCTGGGTTCTAACCCCTATCCCTCTTCTGATTTCATTGGTTTGGGGTACAGCCTGGGAATTGGGATTTTTAAAGGGCCTCCAGATGGCCTTCAAGTTCTGCCAAGGCATAGAACCACAGGGTCAAATACTGAATTGCCAACCATTCTATCGCCGCTCCTTTCCCCAAATCTCCCTGATGTACAAGATAGAGATAATGCAAAAGCCTCTCCAGGAAGCAAGTCTGTGTTTCGAGAGTTCCATTTCCTGATAATTTTACAGTGGAATACCAGTTCCTAATTTACCCAGTTGCCATGGATCTTACAGTTTGCATCTCAGGCACCTCCCCCCGGCACCAACCCCCTCATACCCCCCAACCCCCGCCGTGGAGAGGTGTGTCCTCGGGCTTTTGCCACAGGCTGCTCTGTATACTGACAAATATTTTAATGCTATAAGTCTCCTCGGAAATAATTTTAGACGACATTTGCAAAGAAATGGGCTTACAGGCAGGCGGAATCAAGAGGAGAGATTTACTCTGAGGGAGGGGAGGGGTGTGCATAATTCTTTCTGATTTAAACCTCTGATATGTGACTCCAAACCCAATGAGCAGAAGCCCTGAAAGCCCTGGATATTTTGTACAAACTTCAGTTCTGTTTGGCTCCTAAAAAAATACAACAGTAAGGCAGCAAATATGAGAATAAATTATATACATGAGAGGAAAAATAACTTACTTTGGGGTTTTATTTCATGAAGAGGTTTTTTATCTAAAAGAAAGAAAGAGAAAAAAGTTGCATTTAATAAATTTACATGGAGCAGATATATTTCCTATATCACTTTATGTCTACCTCTGTAAATGAAACGTTTTCTCTGTTTTTGCAGACAATATGCATTATGTTGTCTGAATTTTTCCTTTTCATTCTAATTTTTCATTTTTCTCTTTTGCAATATTTTTCTAGGATTATTGCTTCATTTCTTGTTTTATTTTCCCTCAGGCTTACTAGTTTCTCTCTGTTTCATTTGCTAGATTCTTATCAGCATGATGAGAGCAGTGAGCCTGCAGCCTGTCCCTTTTTATATACAGCCAGAAGATGGCTCAGGTAAGGGATGCTTTTTCACTAATATATGATGATAGAAAAACAAACCAGTGAATAAATATTTAAAGGGATCCTACATTGGTCTGCAGTTTTCATGGCCTGGATAAAAAGTTCCAGACTATGTCATCTACTCATTCTCGTTTGGTATACGTGTGGTGTTGTGAGCATGTTGGAGGTTTGTTTTTAAGAAATCACACTATTTTGTTCATATTTCTATTATCTGTTAAAATATGTATGATCTCTCTTAATGGAAAAGTGTCATTTTGCAATCATAGTATTGAGCAGCGCAGCAGTCAGATGTGGATAAAAAGAAAAGACAGTCAATCTTTTTCTTGAGCAGGGCCACAGGGGCCAGAGCTCAGGTGAGATGTTTTTATGAATTCTCTCCATTTCCCTTAGTCCACTCTCTCCTGTCCTGTCTCTTATCACCAGATTATCTTGCAACAATCTTGTCAATCACTCTGAGACTTGCCTCCTGAGGATTACTTTGTTTTATAGCACAGCCCCCCTCCGCATTTCCCCTGCCTGGCCCTGTCCCAGGCAGGGCTACACAGCGGCAGCACCGTGGTACACAAATCTGGGAAGCCTACATTTCAGACACCATGTCTAGAGTCCAGATTTGCGTGGTGCGCCATCCCTCTTATTAGTCCCTTCTAGGGCTTAGACAGAATGCTGTCAAACCACAGGCACTAAGGCTGTTGCTAGTCGGTCATAGAATCACACTATGGTACGGCACCTTGAAAGGTCACCTTGTGCAGTCAGTCCCCTTCCTCCGTTTGCCTGAAAGCGAGCCAAGCGGGGTGACACACTGTCATTTTGGATTATTTTTCTAACTGAATCAAATCTAGTACAGTATGAATTTGAGAACTTCATAAATATTATCTGACGCACTGTAACCCCTTGCAGGCAGAGATGCAGCTATATTCCAAGTCCTTCACGGAATATCTATTTCCCTAACCCACTCTGCACTTAATACTGATTTTGACAGAAAACCTGTTAGTATGATTTAAGTACAACTCTAGTGGTTTCGTCATTTGATTTGTTAAGGGAGTAGCTGTTAGAAGTTATGTCTAAATCACACTCTTGCAATGGGCCACAATTTTGTTTTTTTTGTTTGTTTGTTTGTTTTTAATATGGGGGAAAGTTAATTGGCAAAGGGTAATTTCTGGCAAATCTTTCTTTCAATGAAAAATCCTTGTAAAAGATGATTTGTTCAGGTATGATCATATTCAGATGTTCATACAGTCAAGTTTCTTAAAACAGACAACACTTGCGTTCTGCTTACTGCACAGATTTAATGCCACTGTTTTTTTCCTGAGAGCAGGTGATGCCTCCCAAAGTCCAGATGCTAATGCACTCAAGAATTCGAGTAAAATGACGCTGGTGGCTTGAACCTAACTTCAATTTTTGCTTATTGCATGCTGTGTGACAGCATTTGGCATGGGCACCGCAATGCCGGTATGCCGAGGTTAAGCCATCTGAAAGTGATATATCGCTAAGACTGCACAGACAGACATGCAGAACGTCAGTTTAGAACCCTGGCTGAGCTTATTAAATATCATTTTCTTCCTTCTAAACCACAAGAACAAAGATTATGCCGGGTAGCAAAATGAAACTCCATTAAAAACAAGTGAGATATATAACTGCTACCCAGAAAAATAAATTGAATATAGCCAGGCTGTGAAAAAAATTGGGTTGGTAGTGTTCTACTGGGTCTAACACTGAAGGAAGAAAAACTGAATTGGGCTGACAAGCTTCGGACGAAGGTCCTAAGACAGAACTCAGGTCACAAGGGCAACAGGACAGAGGAGTGGGGCATTGCTCCTCTGACCCAGCTCTGGTGGCATCATTACTGGCACTGTGGCATTGTAGGATTAGTGCAGACTCTCAGAGTTAGAACTGGATTTAAACCTTAAATTGTCTGTTTTACCTGCGTGACTTCACTGTTCTCCACAGTAAAACGGGAATGATAATGGCCCTGAAGGTTGGTATTGGGGATTAAACACGATGAATGTGAAGCATGTAGCACACAGCTGGCACATGTTTAGCCTCAATAAATGGTAGTTAATAACAAATGTTATAATTTCAACATGTTATGAACAGGATCATCATCATCACTTGTTCAGAGTAAAAAAAAAAAAGACTCTCAAAGATAACCCCAAGTTAGAAATTCTGGTAAATTTCTGAGGTGCTTGAAAGGGAGGTGAGACACTTCATGTCTACTGGTTTCTGCTTTATAAGACTAAGGGCAAGTCAAAACTTCAGTTTCCCGGTTTGCAAAAAGAAAGGCAGGGACCAGAAGACTCCTGTAGGCTCCCTAACTTTCACCCACTATAAATCAGCAGAATAACAATCTATGACATTCCATTTGAAATGATTTCCTAAAGCAGAGTAAAAATTATTCAGAGGGCTGCTGCTCTTTCGTGGCATTCGTTATGCTAAGGTCCAGACGTCTTGTGTGTGAGTGTGCATTCTCTTGTGGAAAAAGGGTGGAGGACTCTGGTGCCCAAGAGAGTTTTAGTCCCATGACATCAGCATCAAAATTGGGCCCTGCTGTATTGTGTGAAGTACCAGTATTATGTCAGCAAGCTGCTATCACCGAACATTTTCCCAGCTTGGAAAGTCTGATCAGAGACAATTCTACCATGAGCTCTAGAGAAGGCTACTCTCTGACCTCACTATCTTTTGTAAGAACTGCCTACCCCACACTCCATGTTCTTTTATTCTGTTTGCATAATCATTTTCTTACAAGACTCAGGGCCATGCACCCACTTGGCCTTGGTTAACTAAATCCTCTCTGCTTTAATTTTACCTCTCTCCAAGGCCATGTTTAGATGACCCTTACTAAATTAATCCATTAAGGCCATGGTTCTTAATGTTTGCTGTGCGTTAGAATCACATGGGGAGAGTTAAAAGAATATCTATGTGGGCCCCACTCTAAGAGGTCCTGATTAATTGGGGTTTGTGTTTTTGTAATTACAGAGGGCACAACCACTTCCTGGCAACAAATATGGGGCTCTGTTTACTAAACTTCAGTAAGTCTCTGCCTCCCTAGTAGGCTTTGGGGTAGCTGCAGTGTCCAAATGGGCCCAGAAGAGTCCCTTTTGTAATCTGCAGGCAGAGAAATATGATTTTGAGCCAGTGGCAGCTGAGCTGCAGACTGTGAAAATTAAAACAGTTTTCTAAGGGTCTAACATATACCAAGAAGTATCTTCTGGGTAAATGGAAATTGATAATCATAACTCAGTCTTACAATTATTTTGTGTACTTATAAGCTAAAGATACAGAAGTAGTTTTTAATAGTGTTTAAAAACTTGTCATGTGTTCTTTAAGTTATATATACAAGTCTAAGCCTTTCCCTCTATTTTATATATGTATAAGATTATGTGCCCACATACACACTTATTACATATATTCTATCAGAAAACTAAATAATTGATAGTAATCATTTTTACCTACAAAAACATGGAATTATCTTTTATATATTATTCTGCAATCTGCTTTTGTGTCCTAGTACTGTAATGCAAATATTGCTCTGTGTGTGTGTGTGTGTGTGTGTGTGTGTGTGTAATTACGTATGGTGGGAGAGAAAGAGAACAATGTACCTTTTTATTTTTTATGGTGATTCATTTCCTTACCACCTTTCATTTATTGCTTTCCTTGTTATATGGGAGGCTCTCAAAGCATTTCCATGGTATCCATTGTTCTTAGGAGCTATTTATAGCCACACACCTACCTTCCTATCCACCTACCCACACACACCCAGCCCTATCCTCAATCTGCCAAAGAACAAATATGGCCAGCTGTGTGCAGCCCACATCCTGCAGATCTAAGAGAGCGGGCCTGAGACATAGAACATGTGAATAAATAGTTTCAGTCTCCAACTTATAGACTGGACAAGAGGCTGTTCCCCATAAACTGTGGGTTGTGATTATGTGAAATTGTCTCTTATTAGTTTTGACTCTTACAAGGATATGTTTGATACGAGAGTGTAGTTGTTTTTTGAGATTCAGGCATAGAGCCATTCAAAGTGGACTACATACCCATCAAACAGTAAGCCCAGACAGCTATTCCCTTCCCAGGCAGCAATTCACATATGTCATTATAGTTAATGATTATTATTCTTTTATTTTGGTAAACTAGTAATATCTCATGTTTTCATCTCCAAAGATCACTTTTTCCTTCTTCATTTCTCACCATCCCCCAAGAAAAAAATGTGTGTTGACTTTTAATTTACCTTCCACAGTCTTTGTAATCTTAAATTACTTAGGAGTTGATTCTGAAGTCCGTGGAATAGAATAGTCAGTCTTCTCTGCCCATTCTCTGGCTATTTCCTTGCTGGGATAATTACTATCAGTATGCAGGAATCTAATATGATTTCACATGCCTCCAATTCAAAGCCAGCTGCTCTGCCTACTTTTACAGTTTTCTATTAACTGATCCCACAACAAATATGACTTAGTTTCCACAGCACCTCAACACAAATCCATGCTCTAGTGTAATCAATCCATAAACTCTCCAGACTCTGCAGGGCTCTTGCCCATGCTGTTGCCTCTACTTGGGATATCCTTCTCTCTCCATGCCTTCTATATAAAAATCACCTGTTTCCAACGCATAGATCAACACTTTAAATTTATTTTTCAATTACAGTTGACATGCAATATTATATTAGTTGCAGGTGTACAACATCATGATTAGACATTTATATACCTTATGAAGTGATCACTGATTAAGTCTAGAAACCCTCTGACACCACACATAGTTATTACAATATTACTGACTATATTCCTTATGTTGTACTTTATATCCCTGTGACTTTTTTTTTAACTGGCAATTTATACTTCTTAATCTCTTTCACCTTTTTTTCAGTCAGCCTTCCAACACCCTTCCTATCTGGCAACCATCAGTTTGTTCCCTGTATCTATGAGTTTGCTTGTTTTGTTTGTTCATTTTGTTTTATAGATTCCACATATAGGCAAAATCATATGGTGTACGTCTTTTTCTGTCTATTTCACTTAGCATAATACCCTCTAGGTCCATCTATGTTGTTGCAAATGGTAAGGTTTTTATGGCCGAGTAATATTCCATTGTATACGTGTACCATATCTTCTTTATCCATTTGTCTACTGATGGATGCTTAGGTGGCCTCCATTTCTCAGCTATTGTAAATAATGCTGCAATGAACCAGGGGTGCATGTATCTTTTCAAATTAGTATTTTTGATTTCTCTGGAAAAATACCCATAATTGGAATTACTGGGTCATATGGTAGTTTTGTTTTGAATTTTTTGAGTAACCTCCCTACTGTTTTCCACAGTGACTGTACCAATTTATATTCCTACCAACGATGTGTGAGTGTTTTTTCTCCACATTCTCACCAACACTTATTGTTTTTTGATTTCTTGAAGATAGCCATTCTGACAGGTGTGAGAAGATATCTCTTTGTGGTTTTAATTTGCGTTTCTCTAGTGATCAGTGATGTTGAGAATATTTTCATATATCTATGGCCATCTTTTTGTTTTCTCTGGAGAAATGTCTATTCAGGTTATCTGCCCATTTTTAAATTGGACTTTTTTTTGTTGTTGAGTCGTATGAGTTCCTTATATGTTTTGGTTATTAACCCTTTATGAGAAGTATCAGTGGCAAATATCTTCTCCCATTCAATAGGTTGTCTTTTTGATTTGTTGATGGTTTCCTTCGTGTTCTAAAATTTTTTAGTTAGAGGTATTTTTTCTTTTGTTTTTTCTTGTCCGAGGAGACATATGCAAAAAACTATTGCCAAGAGTGATGTCGAAGAGTTTACTGCCTATATTTTCTTCTAGGAGTTTTATGGTTTTGGGTCATTTAAAACTTCAATCCATTTTGAGTTGATTTTTGTATATGGTATAAGAAATGGTCCAGTTTCATTTTTTTTTTTTTTTTTAATGTATCAGTCCAGTTTTCCCAACACTATTTATTGAAGATACTTTCTTTACCACATTGTATATTCTTGCCTCTGTTGTCATAGATTAGTTGACCATATAGGTGTGGGTTTATTTCTGAGCTTTCTATTCCATTGGTCTTTGAGTCTGTTTTTCTGTCAGTACCATGGTGTTTTGATTACTATAGCCTTGTAGTATAATTTGATATCAGTAGCATGATATCTCCAACTCTGCTCTTCTTCTCAAGATTGCTTTGGCTATTAGGGTCTTTTATGGTTCCACGTAAATTTTAGGATTATTTGTTCGAGTTCCGTAAAAAAATGCCATTGGTATTTTGGTAGAGATTGCATTGACTCTATAGATTGCTTTGGTAGTATGGACATTTTAACAATGTTAATTCTTCCTATCCATGAGCACAGTCTAAGCTTCCATTTATGTGTATCTTCTTCAGTTTCTTTCTTCAACGTCTTATGGTTTTCCAAGTACAGGTTTTTCACATCTTTGGTTGAATTTATTCCAAGGTACTTTATTATTTTTGATGCAATTGTAAATGGGATTGTTTTCTTACATTATCTTTATGATAGTTTATTATTGGTGTATCAATGCAACTAATTTCTGAATATTAATTTTGTATCCTTTACTGAATTCGTTTATTAGTTCTAACAGTTTTTTGGTGGAATCTTTAGAGTTCTCTCTACATAGTATTACATCATCTGCAACTAATGACAGTTTTCTTCTTCCCTTCCAAATTGGATGTCTTTTTTTTCCTATTTCTTGTCTGATTGCTGTGGTTTGGACTTTCAGTACTAATTTGAACAAAAGTGGTGAAAGTGGGCATCCTTGTCTTGTTCCTGAGCTTAAAAAAAAAACTTTCAGCTTTTCACTGTTGAGTATGATGTTAGCTGTGGGTTTGTATACATGACCTATATCATGGTGAGCTATGTTCCTCTATCTGTCTTTGCTGAGAGTTATTATCAAAAATAGATGTAGGATTTTGTGAAAAGCTTTTTCTGGATCTATTCCTATGATCATACGATTTTTTATTCTGCATTTTGTTTATGGTGTATCACATTAATTGATTTGCAGATACTGAACCAGACTTGCAGCCCTGTAATAAATCACATTTGATCATGGTTTATGATCCTTTTAATGTATTGATGAATTTGGTTTGCTCATATTTTGTTGTGGGTTTTTGCATCTATGTTCATCAGGGATATTGAGCTATAATTCTCTTTTTTTGTAGTGCCTTTGTCTGGTTTTTGTATCAAGGTAATGCTAGCCTCATAAAATGAGTTTGGGACCCTTTCTTCTTCCTTAACTTTTTGGAATAGTTTGAGAAGGATAGGTATTAAATCTCCTTACATGATTGGTAAAATTTGCTTGTGAAGCAGTCTGGTCCACTACTTTAATTTGTTGAGTTTTTTGATTACAAATTTGATTTTATTAGCTCTTGGTCTGTTCAGATTTTGTTTCTTTCTGATTCAGCCTTGGAAAACTATGTTTCTAGGAATTTATCCATTTCTTTCAGGCTGTCCAATTTGTTGGCATATAATTGTTCATAGCATTTTCCTAAAATTCTCTGTGTTTCTTTGGTGTCAGTTGTCACTTCCTTTCCATTTCTGATTTTACCTTTTGGGGCCCTCTTTTTTTTTTTTTTTTTTGAAGAGTCTGGCTAAAAGTTTATCAATTTTGTATATCTTTTCAAAGAACCAGCTCTGGGTTTCATTGATCCTTTCTATTGTTTGTTTGACTCTATTTTGTTGATTTCTGCTCTGATCTTCATTATTTCCTTCCACTCACTTTGGGCTTTTTCTTTTTCTAGTTCCTTCAGGTATTAGGTTAGATTGTTTGTTTGACATTTTTCTTGTTCCTTGAAGTTGGCCTGTATTATTATGAATTTCCCTTTTGAACTACTTTGCCTATATCATATAGATTTTGTGTTGTTGTGGTTTTATTTTCATGTCTCAAGGTATCTTTTGATTTCTCCCTTGATCACATTGTTAATCCATTCATGGTTTATTAACATGTTTTCTAGCCTACATGTATTCATGTTTTTCAGTTTTATTACTGTAATTGATTTCTAGTTTTATCTCACCATGATCAGAGAAGATGCTTGATATAATTTCAGTCTTCTTAAATTTATTGAGGCTTGTTTGGTGGCCTAACATGTGGTCTATCCTGGTAAATGTTCCATGTGCACTTGAAGAAACTGTATACCCTGCTGCTTCTGGGTGAAATGTTTTAGAAACATTTAAATCCATTTGGTCTAACATGTCATTTAAGGGCAATTTCCCTTTCGATTTTATGTTTGATCTATCCATTGATGTCAATGGACTGTTAAGGTCCCCAACTGTGACTGTAGTACTGTCGATCTCTCCTTTTATGTCTGTCAATGTTTGCTTTATATATTTAGGTGTTCCTACATTGGGTGTGTAAATGTTTACAGGAGTCATATCCTCTTAGATTTATCTCTTTATCATTATGAAATGCCCTGCTTTGTCTCTGTGACAGTCTTTGTTTTAAAATATATTTTATCTGATGTAAGTACTGCTACTCCAGCTTTCATTTTGTTGCCATTTGCATGAAATATCTTTCTATCTCTTAATTTTCAGTCTCTGTATGTCTTTTAATCTGAAGTGGGTCTCTTGTAGGCAGCATAGGCATGTGTATTGTTTTCTTATCCATTCAGTCTCCCTGTCTTTTGATCGGAACATTTATTCCTTTTACATGTCAAGTCATTATTGATAAGTATGTAGTTGTCATTTTATTGTTTTGTGATTGTTTTTGTAGCTCTCTGTTTCTTTCTTATTCTCTTGCTCTCGTGTATGTTGATGACTTTCTGTAGTGTTGTGTTTCGATCCCTTTCTCTTTATATCTTGGATATCTCTTGTAGATTTTTGGTTTGTGGTTACCATCTGTTTAATATATACCAAGCTATGTTTATAGCAGTCTGTATTAAGTTGAAGGTCACTTACATTTGACAACATTGGAAAATCACTACAATTTTTACTCATCCCATGTACATTTGTTTTTACAATTATTTTTTTGTGTATGTGTGCATTTGTATGTATCATTTCATTTATTGTCGTAATTACACATATCTTCCTACTTTTGTCTTTTAACCTCTGCAGTACCTTTATAGTTTATTGATCCACTGCTTTGAGTATTCGTCTTGGCGAGAATTTTTTTCTTTGCTATATTTTCTTATTCATATCTTTGATCTTTTCTTCTTAAAGAAATCTCTTTAGCATTTCTTATAATATTGGTTTAGTAGTGATGAATATCTTTAACCTTTTCTCATCTAGGAAACTCTATCTTTCCTTCAATTCTAAATGATAGTTTTGCTGGGTAGAGTAATCTTGGTTATAGGGCCTGCCTTTCATCACTTTGAATATCTGATGCTATTCTCTTCTGTCTTGCAGAATTTCTGTTGAGAAATCAGCTGACAATTTATGGAAGCTCCCTCGTACTTAAATAACTGCTTTTCTCTTGCTGCCTATAAAATTCTCTATTACTTTTCTTTTGCCTTGCTGCTTTTAGGATTCTCTTTTTGTCTTTAACCTTTGGCATTTTAATTATGATGTGTGTTGGTGTGGGCCTCTCTGAGTTTATTTTGTTTGGGGCTTTCTGTTTCCTAAATTCGTATGTCTTTTTTTTTTTCTTTTTGCCAGGCTAGGGAACTTTTTGGCCATTATTTCTTCAAATAAGTTTTCAGTTTCTTGCTCTCTCTTCTTCTGGTATCCTTATGATGCAAATATTGGTATACTTGACGTTGTTCCAGAGGTCCCTTAAACTATCTCCATTTTGTAAATTCTTTTTTCTTTTTGCTCTTCTGATTGGGCCTTTTACAGTACCTTGTCTTCCAGATCACTGATTCGATCCTCTTCCTTCATCTACTCCATTGTCGATTCCCTCTAATAAATTCTTCATTTCAGTTATCATATTCCTCATTTCTGAATGTTTTTTTGTTTTGTTTTGTTTTATATCATTTGGTCGAAGTTATCACTGAGTCATCCATCCTTCCTTTAAGTTCACTGAGCATTCTATAACCAGTCTTTTAAACTCTATAGATTGCTTATTTCCATTTCATTTTGTTATTTTTTCGGAGTTTTGCCCTGTTCTTTCATTTGTGACATGTTTCTTTGTCTCTCTATTTTGGCTCATGCCCTCTGTTTCTTTTTATTAGATTTGCTAGGTCTCCTCTTCTTGACAGAGTGGGCTTATATAGAAAGTGTCTTTTGGGGCCCAGTGGTACTGTCTCCCTGTCACCTGAGTGGGTACTCCAGGAGTGTCATGCATGTGGGTTGTGTGTGTCCTTCTGTTCTAGTTGAGCCTCGAGTTCTATTAGTGTGTTCATGGATGGGATTGTCCCTCAGGCTGACTGGCTGTGATTACAGAGCATGAGCCGTTGTGTAGGGGCTGACCCCACAAAGTGTAAGTTACTTTATCAGGGCTCTGGTACCAGCTGAGTCTTTGCTTCGGATGTGTAATGAGTGGTACTCTGGTGTGGTCTGAAACGGGCCACTTGGTATGTTATGTCTGGATCCTCCTGGGAGGGGCTCTGGTGCAGGGCAAAGCCAGTCACTGCTTGTGCCCAGCTTGGCGCAGTTTGGTAGGAGTTACAATGTGAACGGCAGTTCTTGCCACTTGTCCTGGATTTAGAGGTCCTACACTGTGAAGCGATGCCCAACTGCTCCTTGTGCCATGCTTGAGACCCTTTGTTGGTCACCACTATGTTAGCTGAGGACAGTTGCCACATGTACCAGGATTGTGGCCACTTTGCTGAAGTTATGTTGTAGGCCAAAACTGATTTGCTTAGTTAGGCCAGGCTTGAGGCCACCCAATGGCAGCTGCAGTGCAAGGTGAATCTGATCACTGCTCATGCTGGGCTTGAGGCTGATTAGCAAGAGCTACAAGGCACATGTTTGCTACTTTTCACGGATCTGTTGACCATTTAGAGATTTGGGGAAAGCCTGCCACAGTACCCAAAGCAGGGTGCTTGTGTGGAGGAGGAGCTGCTGAAAGACCCACACGGGCCCAGCAGGTGAGTCGGGCGGGGCTGGGTTTCAGTACAGGGTGAACAGCGTTAGCCTGATTAATGGTAGAGCACAGATTTGGTGCCTGCCTGTGCTACGTTGGCTGGTTTGGAAGAAAGTTCAACAAAGGAGCAATAGTGCCTGCTAGAACTTCTGACCATGGAGAGAGTTACCCTGGCCCTCCATGCCTTACTCAGAGTTAGTCAATTTATTTGCTCCCCATATGTCCTTGTTGCTTTTCGAGCTGCTTCCTCTGTATTGGAGCTCAGAGTGAGTGAGTGTTTTGAGTGAGTTTGTGTGCTGGCTCTTTAAGACCTTTCAGCTCCTCAGTCTCTAGTAGTCCTTTGTCTTTCTCCGACACAATCCCGCTGGTTTTCACAGCCAAATGTTATGAGGACTCCTTTTCCTGGATGCCCCAGGTTGGAAAGTTCATTGTAGGGCTGGGCCGCTTCACTCCTCAGAGAGGTTCTCCACACTGGAGATATTCCTTCCGATTCCCAATTGCCACACCATGGGTATGAGATCTGCCTGCCGCTTCCCTGTCCTTCCTACCAGTCTTGACACGACTTCTTCTTTATATGCTTTGTTATAGGACTTCTGTTCGGCTGGTCTTCAGGTGTTTCTCAGTGACAGTTTTTTTTTTATAATTTAGTTGTTATTTCCATGTGGTCATGGGGAGGTGAACACAGAGTTTACTATGCCATCTAGACCGGAAGTGGATCAATTTCTGATTCCTTCATAAACTCTGGGATTACTATGTTTGCAGGGATCTTTCCCTTCTCTAGACAGTTTATCTTACTTATAGTCATTAAAATAAAATGTGTTTTTTTTTTCTCAAAAATATATTACTTCATAAGCATTCATTTGATTTATTTTATACTTTTTCATTCACTTTTTATCTTTGGTTCCTAACATGTAAATCATACTTAATTAGCTCATGAAGAACTGGCACTAAAACCATACAATCACAACAAAAGTTGGGGGGAGGATAAAATTAAAATGTGTTTGCTTGATAATTTACTGATTGTTATGAAAGAAGTTAAGTTATTGATTATGTGTTTCATTTACTCATGATTTCTGTCTTCCCCATAACCAGAAATAATTAAGAATCAGTGTTATGGCCTCTGAATGCTAGCCAAGGCTGCAGAACTCCCAGGACCTTGCTCTGTATTAGCACTGGCAGAAAATTAGACAAACACAAGAACTGCTTTGCACTGGCAACACCACTGCAACAGAATATTTCAGGCAGACAGTGAAGATGACAAGTGGGAATTCTATTCTATTCTCCTCTGGATGTTGAATATTTTCTTAGGCTGCAGAACATGAAGAAAAAACACAACCAGCTCTTATATACACCCTACAACTCTTCCAATGACCCAAACCAGAAAAAAACAAAAAGGCATAAATCAAAGCCCCTCTCTAGGTTTTATTCTTTTCAGTTTTTAATTTCCTTGTTTTATTTTTCTTGTTCATTTAAAAAAATCCTGCTGAGAAATTACTCTTTGGAGACCATATTTACCCGACATGTTACTGGGTTAGTTCAATTCTTGCTTCCTCATCCTCCCCTTACCAACCTCCAGCCTATACAGACTATCACAAGATCTATTGCACCTTTTAAAATGCACTCTGAGCACATCCATAGAGGACAAGTACAGAGAGTATAATGTTTTCAGAGATTCCTCCCAGGGTTTTCCAGTTGGTAATGTCTGTTAGAAAAATCATTAGAGAAATTCCCAGACAGTATGGCAAAACCACCCCGTGAATACAAACTCATAAGGTTTGAGATACAGATTAGTAAATGAAAATAGCTCTATTGACATCTTCCACCTAAGAACTGTTCAAGATCCAATCATGTTAATTAGGAAAAGTCATACAGGTACCACAGCAGTTGGCTCAGGGATGTCACTTCTAATGGTAGTGACCTTCCACAATTGCCCCTCAGCCAAAGCACATGATAAGCGTATGTTAAGATGTAGTGCCCTTTCTTTCATCTTTCAAATTTGAAGTTTCTTTATAGAAATTTCCTTTGTGTTTCCTAAACTCAGACAAATAAGCGTCCATAATGACCATGCTCACAAAGAACCATTTGTATATTTCATTTTTTTGAGCTAAATGAGTTAAATTTCTAGATTTCATATGACCTTTGTTATGAAGTTCTATCCATTCCCACTGATTCTGTGTTTATTTGTTTTATGATGAATGCAACAGAGTAAAATATGCTTTTAGGTCACTGCAAACACCAAAAGCACATGTCTACAAAGACTTCTTATCAGAAATTGGCCTCAAAGTGATAAAATGCAATGTTTCCAACTCTGCTCCAAGGGAAGATGCATATTAAAATCTCTTTTCTATCCTATGAATTATTTTGCTTTGATTCCCTCCTTTTCATCCAAAATAGAGAAAGAAATATTATGTGTTTATATTGTATATACACACATGCACTCAAAAATAAACAGAAATGTTCAGTCTATAATTCAATCTCAAGGGAATAATCTACTGGCTAACATCATACTGATTTTCTTTACCTTAAGGTGGGAGTGCTATTCAAATTATTTAAAAATTACTTAAAAGTATCTTGTCACTATAAGTGCCAGCCTTGATATTGGGTCATTGTTGCTTTCTGCTGGGTACATGGTTGTCCCTTTAGTTGCTGGATCATAGGGAGGTCTGGGAAGGGAATGGATTGGGTGGGGGCAAGATTTAGAAAGATGGTTGTTATAATGACTATTTACCAATTGCTAAGGAAATACTTCGCAACTGATATACGCAGGCTGTAAGTCCTATCAAAAAAAAAAATGCTTAAAGAGAAATTGTGAATTAGAACCCTTGACTTGTAAATTTATTTTAAGCTTTATCAGATCTTATGCTAGTCACACATTAAAGACTAAGTTACTTGCACATAGAGTCTACTCTCTGTTCTCAATACCTAGAAGAGTAAATGGAAATAGTAGGTACTCAATAAATATTTGTTGAATAAATGTACCGCTAAGCTTTGTATGTAATTTCAATATAAGCATTATAAAGTCAAGGTCTATGAATTTCCTATGTTCTGTAAGAACATAATTCCTAGGACATCGTGGCTTCTCAATGAAGGGATTGGAGTGGAATGCTAAAGGCCTGATTTGATGATTCAGTTCCTAGGTAAAGCTGGCAATCAGCTTGTTGGAGTATGATATGGGGTTACCTTTGTTTCATATCTAAAAGTTTTCCCCTCATTCTGCATAATAATCGTCCAAATGGTTAATTTTCGGTATGACTGAATTAGAATTCCTCCTCAAAACTGGCTAAAATATCTAAAAACACTGACATGTCAGTAGTATTATTTTAATATTTTATATGCATGCATGTATAAAATGTACAAAATATTTATACATGTATACATATGAAAAGACATATATATGCATATGTAAGCTATATTTAAAATACAGAATTATAATAATTTCAGTTTTTATACTGAGATGAAACGTAGAGATTGGCCCAAACCCCTTGTTTCATAGATATGGACACAAGGCCCAGGATTATAAGGGATTTGCTCAAAGTCAAGCTCCAAATAACAAAAAACCTGAAATAAGAACTAGGATTCCTAACTTCTAGTTCAGAGCCTTTTTCACCATCCTGTGGTCTCTTTCTGAATGATCATGGTGATTTTCCATTCCACTGAACACTAATATTGTCCTCTACCAAACATATGTGCACAAGGCCAGATCTTTTCTAATTATAATACTGACACTTCTCTGGAGAAAGGGAATGACCAGGGTTAATGATAATGTCTATTGTGATGTAAATATCTTCTTCATTTTCTGTATCACCTTTCTCAATGATCTTTAAAGTTGCATGTATTTAATTTGTAATTTGAGGAGAAAAGGTGCAATAGAAACAAAGAGGTTTCCTCTGTCTTTATTAATTCAGTTTGTTCAGTACACCCCAGAGGCTACTGAATTCTTTACAGGAGTATATTACTCAATTTTAAATCCCTCGACTGATTTGATTCTTGCTATTTCTTTTATAGCTGGGCTACTCTATGATCTCAGACATTAAATTTTTCAGTAGTCCAGACGAATATTTCTTATTAAAGTTTTATAGTATTGAATCTTGATTAAATATACTGCAAATGCAGAATTTGGAATTCACAAAACCAATGAAACGGGGATAGTTTGTTTTATATGAAAGCCTATATTTTGGGACCTTCCCGATTACAAGGGACCTTAGATATCAGTCATTACTGACAACCATACCTATTAAGAATTTTTAAAAATACAGAAAAAATATGGCAAAATTGCTAATTTTAGGATTTGGGAGTATAGAATATGGGAAATACTAGATAAACGTCATTGATCCAGCATGGTTGGTAATAGGATAATCCTGGGATTTGTAGGTTACTGTATAGTCTACTACTGTGTATGTTAGGGTTTTTTTCTTCCAAATCAGAAAGGATTTTTGAATCTGTGTTGACAAATCAGGATTTGCTTTATAAAGATTTTTCTCATGAGGTTGTTAGACAATATATATTTCATAACATGAGGGAAATCTATATATCCCACTGTCAGTATGGTGGGGACTTATTTTCTCACTTGGGGATCATCCAGGCTTTCCACTGGAGTTATTTTTAATTAGTGGTTAAAATCATAGAATTTTAGAACTGGCTGTGAGACCTCATTGATAACTTGGTCTGTCTTCTCCTCAGGACCAAATCCTACCTGCAGAGGAAATTGTAAAATCAAGAGCTCTTCATTCAGTCACTTATCAGAAATTTTGGGAAAGGATACTGCAACTTTGGTCTGACACAAAGTTTAAGAATCCTAATAAATTACTAAGGTTCTCCTAATTCTATTTTCCTACCACTGATAGGATGTCCCAAATTACTGCTCAAAACTGGTTCATATAAAGAACACAATTTGTGTCTTTTATAGATTTTAATGACAAGTACATTTTATTTCATTAGATACACTATATTAGATATATTAGGAAATGTTTTAACCAAATATCTGAAGTGTCACAACTGTCAATACTTTTGCAGAACAGGGAATACTGTTTCTGCCACAGGAATTCCTTTAGTAGAAAACACACACACACACACACACACACACACACACACACACAAATAGTTATTATTTACATAAGTGGATGCCAAATTCTTTGCATGAATTAGCTCATTTCCTCCTCAAAAAGAATGCTTTCTAATAGACACTATTAAAATATTTATTTTACTGATGAATAAACTTAGGCTTAGAGTAATTAAGAAACTTGCTCATAGCATTGCAATCAAAATTCAAACTCAAGCAATCTGCCCCCAGAACCCTGAGTCTTCCACCTGTTCCTATCTATGGGATAAACGTTCGAATCCTGTAGTTGCAGCTCATTCATTTCTCCCAATTCTAGAACAATTGGTTAGGTCTTAGTTCAATTTTTTGTTAACTAGCGCTTCATGTCCATTTCTAATCTTTGAAACAGAGAATAAACAGTATGAACTCAGAATCACAGAGAATAGTGGAAGGCTATTCATCCTTTGCTCTGAAAGCCAAATCAGATGGACCTGGATCTGGACCTGGATGGACCTGGATCAGCCATCATGGAGGCTCAACCTCTGTACCTTCTAACAGTGCCTAGATCAGAACCACGGCCTTCCCTGTGCTTCTCAGAGTTATCATCTACACAAAATTCCTCTTAACACCGTAATGAATTTGCATTCCCTCACTATTTGGTTCTACAGCTAAAATTTCACTTCCTTAAGAAATGTTTTTAAGTTTTCTAATGGGTTTTCTGTCTCCAGATTACATTGTCACGTTCTTATTTGCTTGTTTAGTTTCCTTGGGTTTTTGTTTTACTTTGCTTTGTTTTTGTCTTTTTTCTTCTCTAAGTAATGTAATCTGTAAGTAACATATCCTGCTCTCCAGCTGCTGAAATTTAATTTTAAAGTCCTTCCTATTTACAGTAAGGGTGTTTTATTTCATTTTTTTTTTCTTATAAAATGGACAAAGTTAACAAGATATGCCTAAGATAAACAGTCTTCAAGAGATCATGTTTCTGAAGCAGGGTATAGCATTTCCTATCCAATTCTACATATAGAATATAAGCCTAGTGTAGAACTTAATATTGATAATACGTTACAGGGAAAAGTGGCTAGGGATAGAAAAAGGTGGATAGCAGAGAGACAGGCAGAATAATTACCTCAATTTCTATTAGCAAAGAAAGAAATTCTTACCTAGATTACCCTGGCATGACTACACGTAGCACAGTTTTATGAGGAAGTAAAGAGAAAATGGTGACACAGGAAAATTTTGGAATAAAAAAGATATCTTAAAGTGTTTCAGCACTGGCTGAGAAGAAATGCCACACATTTTTAATGGCTTTACGAAATACACATCAATGATGGCCCAATGGATGAAGGCCAATCTTTATGTAGAAGGGGATTATGTTAAAAATATATATTAGATGTCTTTATAATTTTAAAACATTTTTTATTTAAAAATATGTTTTAAAAATTTCAATTACAGTTGATATACAATATTAGTTTAAGGTGTACAACATAGTGATTAGACATTTATATAACTTAAAAAGTGATCACTCTTATAGATCTAGTACCCACTTGACAGTGAATGTAGTTCTTACAATATTATTGACTATATTCCCTATGCTGTACTTTACATCTCCGAGACTATTTCATAAATGTCAATTTATACTTCTTAATACTGTCACCTGCTTCACCAATTCCCCCACCTGGCATTAATCAATTTGTTCTCTGAGTTTCTGTTCATATACTGATTTTTAAATTCTGTAAATAAGTGAAATCATATGGTATTTGTCTTTTCCTGTCTATTTTCATTTTTGCATAATACCTGTAGGTCCATCTATTCTTTGCAAATGGCAAGATTTCATTCTTTTTTATGGCTGAGTAATATTCTATTATATATAGGTACTACATCTTCTTTATCCATTTATCTATCTATTGATGGACACTTAAGTGGCTTATGTATTGTGGCTATTGTAAGTAATGCTTCAATGAACATAGGGGTACATATATCTCTTTGAATTATTGTTTTGGATTTCTTTGGATAAATACCCAGAAGTGGAATTGCTGGGTCATATGATAGTTCTGTTTTGAATTTTTTGAGTAACCTCCATACCGTTTTCCATAGTGGCTGCACCAATTTACTGTCCCACCAAAAGTATACAAGAGTTCCCTTTTATCTACATCCTTGCCAACACTTGCTTGATTTCTTAATGATAGCCATTCTGACAGGTGTGAGGTGATATCTCATTGTGGTTTTAATATGTACTTTCCTCATGATCAGTGATGTGGAGCATGTTTTTATATGTCCATTGGCCATCTGTATGTCCTCTTTGGTGAAATGCCCATTCAGGTCCTCTGCCCCATTTTTTAAAAATCAGATTTGTTTGATATTTTGATGTTAAGTTGTATGAGTTCCTTATATGTTTCACATATTAACTCCTTATGAGATATATTAATGGCAAATATCTTCTCCCATTCAGTAGGTTGTCTTTTTGATTTGTGGATGGTTTCCTTCATTGTTCTAAAACTCTTTAGTTTGATGTAGTCCAAGAAGACATGTCCATAAAAATATTGCCAAGAGCAATGTAAAAACGTTTACTGCTTATGTTTTCTTTTAGGAGTTTTGTGGTTTTGGGTCTGATATTTAAGTTTTTAATTCATTTCGAGTTTATTCTTGTATGTGGTGTAAGCAAGTGGTCTAGTTTCATTCTTTTGCATGAATCTGTCCAGTTTTCCCAATACCATTTATTGAAGAGACTGTCTTTACCCGATTGTATATTCTTGCCTCTGTTGTCATAGATTAATTGACCATATAAGTGTAGGTTTATTTCTCAGCTTTTTTTTTTTTTTTAAAGCTTTATTAGAAGGGAAAGTACACTTCCAGGAGTGGAAGCGGGCCTGAGCAAGAGAAGCGTGGCTCAAAAGGCAAGGACTATTTCATTCTATTGAACTTTATGTCTGTTTTTATGCCAGTACTTACTTGTTTTGATTACTATAGCCTTGTAGTTTTGTTTAATGTCAGGTAGCATGATACTTCCAACTTTGTTCTTCTTTCTGAAGATTGCTTTGGCTATTTGTGATCTTTTGTGGTTCCATATAAATTTCAGAATTATTTGTTCTAGTTTTCTGAAAAAATGCCATCAGTATTTTGATAGGCGTTGCATTAAATTGGTAGATTGCTTTGGGTAGTACGAACATTTTAACAATGTTAATTCTTCCTACCTATGAACACAGGATATCAAATCCTTCCATTTATTTGCATCTTCTTTAATTTCTTTAACGTTTCATGGTTTTCCAAGTACAGGTCTTTTATGTTCTTGGTTAAATTCATTCCTAAATATTATTTTGATGCAATTATAAATGGGTCTGCTTTCTTAATAGTTTCATAATTTGTTATTGGGTGTGTAAAAATGCAATCTATTTCTGAATATTAATTTTTGCTCTGTTATTTTACTAAATTCTTTTATTCTTAATAGTTTTTCGGTGGATTCTTTGGGGTTCTCTATATACTGTTTCAATTGCAAATAATGAGTTTTACTTCTTCCTTTTCAATTTGGATGCCTTTTATTTCTTATCTCTGGCTAGGACTTTCCAGGACTGTAAGAGTGGACAACCACGTCTTGTTCCTGATCTCAAAGAAAAAGCTTTCAGCTTTTCACCTTTGAGTATGATGTTAGCTGTGAGTTTATCATATATGACCTATATCATAGTGAGGTATGTTCCCTCTGTCCCTGCTTTGCTGAGAATTTTATCATAAATGGATGCTGGATTTTGTCGAATGCTTTTTCTGTATCTATTGATATGACCATACAATTTTTATCCTGCATTTTGTTTATGTGGTGTCTCAAGTTAATTGATTTGTGGATATTAAGCCAACCTTGCATCCCAGGAAAAAATCCTACTTGATCATGGAGTATGATCTTGTTAATGTGTTGCTGAATTTGGTTTGCTAGTATTTTGTTGAGGACTTTTGTATCTATCTTCATCAGGAATATTGGACTATTTCTTTCTTTTTTTGTAGGGTCTCTGTCTGGGGTCGGTATCAGGGTAATGCTGGTCTTGTAAAATGAGCTTGGGAGTCTTCCCTCCTCTTCAGATTTTTTTTGGTTTGAGAAAGATAGGTATTAATTCTTTGAATGTTTGGTAAACTTCACCTGTGAAGCCACCTGGTTCAGGAGTTTTATTGAGAAGTTTTTTTTTTTTTTTTTTTTTTAACTGATTTAATTTCATTAGTTATTAGATGTTCGTATTTTCTCAATTCCGTCTTGGAAGATTTTGTATTTCTAAAAGGTTATGCATTTCTTCTCGATTGTCCAGTTTGTTGGCATATAATTGTTCACAGCATTTTCTTAAAATTCTTTTGTATTTCTGTGGTGTCATTTGTCACTTCTCTTTCATTTCTGATTTTGTTTTTTTGGGCCTTTTTTCTTGATGAGTCTACCGATTTATTGATTTTGTTTATCTTTTCAAAGAACTAGCTCTTGGTTTCATTGACTCTATTCGTTTTACTCTATTTTGTTGATTCCCACTGTGATCTTCATTATTCCCTTCTTTCTACTCTCTTTGGGCTTTTTGGTTTATTTTTCCTTTTCTATTTCCTTTAGGAATTAGGTTAGATTGGTCATTTGAGACTTTTCTTGTTTCTTGAAAAAGGCCTGTATTGCTATAATTTTCCCTCTTAGGACTACTTTGGCTTTATCTCATAGGTTTTGGATTGTTGTATTTTCTTTTATCTCAAGGTATCTTTTGATTTCTTCCTTGATCTTATTTTTCACTAATTCATTGTTTAGTAGCATGTTATTTACCTGTAACTGTGTTTTTCAGCTTTTTAAAAATAATTTCTGGTTCCATACCATAGTGATTCAAGAAGATGCTTGATATGATTACAGTCCTCTTAAATTTATTGAGACTTGTTTTGTGGCCTAACATGTGGTCTATTCTGGAAAGTGTTCCATGTGCACTTGAAAAAACTGTATACTCTGCTGCTTCTGGGTGGAATGTTCTAGAAATATCAATTAAATCCATCTGGTCTAATGTGTCATTCAAGGGCACCGTTTCCTTGTTGATTTTCTGTCTGACTTACCCATTAATGTAAATGGAATGTTATAGTTCCTTACTGTGACTGCATTACTGCTTATCTCTCCTTTTATATCTGTCAGCATTTGCTTTATATATATTTAGGTGTTCTTTGCATTGGATGTGTAAATGTTTTTTTTTTTTTGCCTGGTTAGGAAACCTTTGGGTCATTATTTCTTCAAACAGGTTTTCAATCCCTTTCTTCTCCTTCTGGTACCTCTATGATTCAAATGTTGGTACACTTGATGCTGTCCTAGTGGTCCCTGAAACTATCCTCATTTTTAATTTTTTCTTTTTGTTCTGATTGGGTGTTTTTTATTACCTTGTCTTCTAGATCACTGATTTGATCATCCTCATCTAATCCCATTTTGATTTTCTTTAATGTATTCTTTAATGTATTTCAGTTATTGTATTTCTCATTTCTGACTGTTGAACTTTTCACAGAGTTCATCTATTCTTCCTCTGTGTTCACTGAGAATCCTTATAATCACTTTTTTGAACTCTGTATCTGATAGAGTTCTTGTCTCCATTTCATTTAGTTCTTTAATTTGAGAAATGTTTCTTTGTTTCATTTT
>NW_006439192.1:6322277-6323379 GCF_000325575.1 Pteropus alecto
ACTAAACCTACCATGTTACTCACTCTTGATAGAGTGGTCTTATATAATAGTAGGTATCCTGTGAGGCCCAATGGCGTGGTCTCCCTGGTCACCTTAGCTGGGTGCTCCCGATGTGTTCCTTGTGTGATCTGTGTGCCCTCCTATTATAATCAAGCCTTGAATACTGTTGGCATGGCATTTGGTGGGATTGACCCACAGGCTGACTGGCTATGAGGGCTCCCTCTAACTACAGCGGACAAGCTGTGGTGTGGAGGCTGACCCCATGGGGCAGAAGTTACCTTAGTGGGGCTCTGGTGACAGGCAAGTCCGGTCTTCATTATTTCATTTTTGAAGTTGGTTGGGTGGCAGTCTAAAGCTGGCTACTGAGTGTGTTGGTTCTGGAATCTCTTGGGATGGCCTTGCAATGCAAGCCAAAGTCATCCTCCATTTGTGCCTAGCTTGGGGCCACCTGGTGGAAACTATAGAGTGATAGGCCATTGGTCGCCACTTGTGTTGGGAGGCACTTAGGAGAGGCTAGCCTGCAATCTGAGGCTGGCCATTACTAATGTTCAGCTTAGGACCATTCACTGGGGGCACCACCATGTGAGCTGAGGCCAGCACCTACTTGTGGGTCCTTAGTTGAAGCTACATTCTAAGTCCACACTGGTTGCAACTTATGACAGGTTTAGGGCCATGTGATGGGAGTTAAATGCAAGTTGAGACTCGTCACCACTTAGAGGTACAGGGCATGCCTAAGCCATCCACTGCTTGTTTGGGGTTTGTGGACCTTTGAGAGGGTTTAGGAAACCCTCTGCAGCAGATGTCAAGGTAGGCTGCTTTGGTTGGGACAGGGCGTTATGAAATCAACAGTCAGGGGAGAGCCTATTACCCAGGTTAACAGAGTATTTAAGTACATTGCTAGCTTATGCCTTCTAGGTGAGTAGGGGTAGGGCTCAATAACAGCATTTGCCAGCACTTCTGTCCCTATATTGAGCTGCCCTGCCCTCCAGCCCTGAAGCTAGTCAATTTAGTTCCTTACACATATGCTCCTGGCACTTTTCAAGCTGCTACTCGAGATGGACACTGGAGTGAATTTGTGTGTCTATGTACAGGCCCCTCAACA
>NW_006439192.1:6323397-6387079 GCF_000325575.1 Pteropus alecto
AGATGCAATCCTCGCTGGTTTTCACAGCCAGATGTTATGGGAACTCCTCTTCCCAGCACTGATGCTCCAGGACCCATTGCTCCTCAGGGGAACCTCCACAGCTGAGATATCCCTCCTGATTCTTAATCAGCACACCACAGATGTGGGACCTGCCCATTCTGTGTCTCTAGCCCTCCTACCAGTCTCACTGTGGCTGCTGCTTTATGTCCTTATAGGAATTCTGTTCAGCTAGTATTCAATTCAGGTGGTTCTCAATGATGGTTGTCCTATAATTTAGCTGTAATTTTGATGGGATAGTGGGAGAAGGCCAACACAGTGTTAACTTACTCTGCCATCTTGACTGGAAGTCTTTTTATTAACAAGGCATAAAAGTAGAAAAGTCTATAATAGATAACAAAGGGAAGATATTTTATGATCATTTGCTCTACATGGTTTATTTTTCAACCTCTTCATGCTCAGTTCCACTCAGGATATGTCACTTGAGTTTAAGTCTTAACGAAAGGCACAAAAATGAGTTTTAGCCTTATAGAATTAAAAAAAATGTTTTTACTAAGACACATGAGTACTGAGCTATTGCTGCTTTATTTCCTTTTAAATTAAGCACAGTGGAAACTTTAGTCGTGAGCCACTCTACTCTGTCTCATTAAAGCCTGTTACTCACTGGTCTTTTTATTGGGTCCCATAATAGGAAAGTATTTACTGGGGCATGGGGGAGAGATTGTCGCTAAGCTGCTAATGATACCATATGTGTGCAAATCTACATTATTACTCTTGTGGGTTTGCAATATTGTATCCACATTTGTTATGCAGAAAGTAGTGATTGGGCACTTTTAGGAATAATTTTTATGTGAAAAGGAGCACCTACTATGTACTACAAATGGGATGGAAATGGGTTAATCTTAAAACTACTTGGGAGAATTAGCACACAGTAGGAAACTTTATGACAACTTAAGACTACATTGTGCTAGAATGGTATCTTTCCCGATTCCATTTTCATTTATTTGCTATATAGAGTTTATGCTCTAATTAAGCAATTGTGCAGTACAGCTGGTTCTGAAATATAAACTTAAGCCAACAAAGTTTAAGAATGAGTCAAGTATGATTCCTAACTCTGCCTAAAGAAAGAAAATAATAGGTTTTAGTTCAGTAAAGGGACAAACATTTGTTATAATTCTGTATATAAGGTAGGTATCCCATAAACCACAGCAAAAAAAAAAAAAAAAAAAAAGTTGTTTTAGATGCACTGAGCAAACTCCAGAATGAGAACTGTCTTATTTGGTACTTTAGGAAAGATGGAAGGGACCCAGGTAATTACTGTGATGAATAACAGTGAAGTTCAAGAGAAAATGCTTACCAAGGCACCTTTAATTTGATGCAATGACAAGTTCACCTTTTCAGGTGCTTCCTTTAGGTCATTTAAGGAGATCACTCAATAGACAATATGGTTAGATTGATAAATGTAGCTTGGTGATATTTATTTGAATCTGCTATTGTATAGATGTCTTTATCCTTGATGTGGTTTCCAAACTGTTAATTCAAACTTAACAATGTATCCATCAGAAATGAAAACAAACCACCATTTAACTCTAGTTCAGAAACTGAAATATCAGAGTTGAACTGACCTAGCTTATATCTTGACAGGATGGATGGATTAAATATCAGGTAACTCAGCCTTGAAGATTTCCTCTTTCAGGCCCCTGTGGCATTTCTCTGGCTTGCGTCTTGCTGCACATCTTGGCACTAATACCCTCTGAAGCAGATCCCTTTAATCTTCTCAAGCCAAAGCCCTTAGTTTTATGTCTGCTAGAATAAAGGGAGAGGGAGCAGGCTTTTCTTATTCCTAGGATCAAATTAAACATCCTGCTATTTTCACCCTTCTATTCCTGTCAATGAGGTATGCACATGTTATTTACCTCTGGCTGTGACCCTCAGTATAAAAGCAGTTAAATTCAGCGAGTAGAAAGGGCAGTGGCCAGAAACTACCTGATTCTGGTGTTTAAGCTTAGAAAACATGGACCCATGAGTTTTTGTTTCTTGACAATCACACCGCATAATTATCTTTCTGGCAAAGAAATGTTCTAGAGTGAAGGCATTAGAGGTTTAGCTTATGCTTGCACTAACTGCTATTGGCAAAAGTTGCCTAATCTTTTACCAGTCTTGGGACATTTATTTTCTTGTTAAGAGCATTTAGATGTGGCCATCTGTGATAGCTTAACACTAAGGTTGTGTGCTCCAGTTACAACTGACCAAGCAACAATCACACCCAAATATTACACTGATCATTCAGAGCTGGCAGCTCAAGCTCCAGGAGAAATGCATTCCTTAGGGACAACAAAGGAAATCCAAATGCTTTGTTGAAAGCTAAATAAAATCAAAGAATTGTAGGTCATCCAAGAGCCAAGCAATGTCATTGTTAAACCTCCAAGAGAAGTTGGGAATTGAGGAATTGCTTTAGGGTCTTGTTTGGCATAGAAGAAATTCCCAAATTGTAACATGACCTAGATCCTTCACAAAGCTACTGTTCCATAAAGCTGTTGCCAGATGCTATTTTAATCAAACCCAGCCTTCATTGGATCTCTAGCCTGAGCACACTGCTAGTTTCACCAAAAGCACTTGAACAAAGTACCAGGGAGAAGGGCAGAGTGATATTGACATCATTGAACTAGAATGCTGTTCCTTGCTTCCTGCAGAGATAGTAAAATGTTATTCAATGTTGTTAATATTCATAGCTACTCTCTGTCTAAAAGAGCAGAATATATCCTGGTGTTCGGCTCTTGTAAACATACCCCTTTCTCACTGACATATAAATATGTTTCATTCATCGCAATGATTTCATAGGCTTCTTCACTTTTTTCCTCAAAAAACTTAATCATTGTAGCCATGAAGATTCCCTGATCAAATGTGACAGACATTAATATGTATACTACAAATACAAAGGATGCTGGAAAAACCATGCTTGAATAGAAAGAAAAGGCTCACACAGCATTTTAAACTCATCGAGGGGATTTAACAGTGAGCTCACCTCCAATGCTGAATATATTCCAACCCTCATTGTCTTTCTAGCTATTTCATCTCCACTTTGAGAAAATGGAATATCCATTAAACATGCGTGACTAAAAGCATACATGACCAATGTCCCTAGGAAAGGTTCATTCAGTAAACCAATGAACTACAGCTGTGGCTAGCTCCAAGGAAGGAGCTAAGTTTTGGATCTTCACCAATACATATGCATCTGTGGTGGTTAATTTTATGTCAACTTGACTGGGCTATCAGATGAGATGTCTAGATATCTGGCCAAACATTATTCTGTGAAGGTGTTTTGACAGGAGACTAACATTTAAGTCAGCAGACTGGGATATTACCTCTTCCTGGTTCTACAGCAGCCTGCCAACCTTGGACTTGCCAAATTCCATAATCACATGAGCCTAGTCCTTATAATAAATCTCCTTTATCTTATATATGTATCTAATTGGTTCTGTTTTTCTGGAGCACCCTGACAAACACAACATTTCAAACTTTAGAGTTTTGCCAGTACACTCTAAGTGCTGGTAATTCCTTTCAGCCCTAAACAGAATTCTTACTCAACTGACAAATGCCTATCTAGCATAATAGAATGCAAATAATATTCCTGTACTTGATAACGATTCTTACCTTAGGGGCTAATCATTTTTTGTCTTCAGCAATAACTCTAAGTATTAATCGACTAAGGTCAAAGCCTGACATGCATAGGTTTTTTTTTCCCAAGTAGAAGCCCAATCGGTGACTGACAGATGTTATTATTACGATTACTTAAAATATAGTAAACAAATAGTTATGTTGTCAGTGCCTCTTTAGAAGACTTAGGAGTGTCGCAGTCCTAACTTACCAATTAAAAAATATGGCTGTGTTAAAAAACAGTCACACTTCAAAGTTATAGTTCAGAAAAATCTAGTTGCAGTCCAGGGTGGTTTAGGTTTCCTTAAATTTTGGAAGGGTGAAGGCATATGGTTGGAATGTTTTTATTAGAGGCTATGAGACCTGTGTATTGTATCTGACGCATGCAGGTACTCTGTGCTATTAGGGGTTATTTAAACATATTAATCACTTTAACCAATGTATTAACCGTGTAGACTTATTTTGAAAAATAGGACAGCATGTTTGAATATGCTTGCTTTCAAGGGTACCCAGTCATACTGATGTAGGAAAATAAATTCAACGTAGCTATTTCCTTCATCCTGCCATCTTTCCAAATAAAAAGTGACACATATCCTGGCAAAATGACAAACTACTATTGAGCTATATTGTTTTTTGTTGTATCTTGAATCTTGTTTTTTAAGGACCTAAGCAAACTCAGTACACCTTAGCTCAACTGAGTGCACAAGTAGAAAAAGGATTCATATTTACTGAGTACCTACTCTGTGCTAGGAAATATTCAAGTATATTCTTTTATCATTTAGTCTTGACAATAACCAAAAATGGGTACTGCTTGGGGTACTTACACTCAGAGAAGGTAAGCAGTTAAGTGACTTGTCTTGGGTGACACAAAGCTAGTAAGGGACAGCACCAATTTAAAACCTGTCTTTATGTGACTCTTGCAGGCAGTCAGCGATGGAATAGTGTAATCTCAGGAATAAAGTAAAGGCTTGCAAGTTCTGAAACGAACATTCTATTTCTTGCTCTGTTGAACCAATTTGATACAAAGCCACCCACCTCTTCAGGTGTCATATCCTCTCCCCACCCCCCACAATTTGCGTTGCCGTACAAATTACCATACAGTCATAACACATGTCCCTTGCCAAAAAATCATGGTCTTGAAGATTATTAAACATGGTGATCAGTATCGATTTCATCAAACTTAAAAATGGTGGCTACTAAAAAAAAAAAAAAAACTTGCTAAGCTAAAAAATTGAAAACATTTTCTTAAATCATTTCTCTTAAAACCTTATCTGGTGAAATTAGTAAGTGCACACATTTATGAAACTTACCATGATAACATATTTAAAATTATCCCATCTCAACTAAAAAAACACATTTATTTTTCTACACTTTTCACTCATTTTCTTTTTGTTCTCGGAGATTTTGCTTTCTGCTAACTTATTTAACCAAATTAGGATTATGATGTTTTCATATTATGGACAAACACTGAAGATGTTAAACAGAAGGTGTTACCTAGAATGCAGAGACCATCTGTGCAGTTTTCGGATTCCTGGCTTAGACCTTCACAGAATTTGCCCCCATTTCTTGGGGGCGGTGCTGTGCACTCCCGGATCCGCAAATGCTCGCACTCTGGACTGCAGACTGACCATTCACTCCACACTTCCCAGCTCCCATCCACTTCAAAGGAAAGCAAAAGGAACCATCATTAGAATGAATCAGGCAGCTGTCAGGAGACTCACCCCAGGACTGCTGCTGTTCTTAAAGATGAGTTTCAAAGAAATAACCACCACAACAAAAACAAAATATATTCGTTTATCTTCTCTCCATGGTTTCTTTCCTAAAGAGATACGCTAGCAAAAGCAGTGGAGTAATTCTCAGGATGAGACCAATTACTGAATTTAGGCAAGCATTCAAATTACCAGTGCCCTTGGGTTGGCTAATAATGCTATTATCCATTCTTTCCCAGTCTTTCATGCCCAAGTACATCTCAGATGGACAGGTAACTATGTGCAGTAACCAATGGTTACTGTGTCACTTCCTTGTGTGTTGACAGAGAGCAGAATGAACTATCTGTAAGCTCTAAAAGGCCCTGAACAATAAAAAGTTAAACCCATATATATTGATAGTATTAAACTAAAACAGGTCAAACCCCAAGATACCAGGACTTACATAAAAAGAATTTCTTGGGTCATGGATTGCTGCTGTATGTAGAAATGAACAGACTGAATTTAATTCCACTGAAAATCAACCCTAGAGATTATGGCAGCTGTTTGAGGCAATTGTCCCATAACCTCCTAGGAATAGTCCAACCATGCTAATGTGGGTTAAGATATTGAAAATTTTAATCTAGAGCAATTAGTGAGGACTAGGGTAATACAAATTACTGAACTTGAAGCAAAATGTCTGAGTCCTTGTCTTGCTTCTGTCAATTTATTGGCCAAGTAACCTTGAGAAAGTCACTTAGCCTTTTATTATTTCTGCCAATGGAGGAGAATAAAACTCACAACACAGAGTTCAATGACGTTGCATGTGTAAAAGTATCTTGCATAGTACCTGGCACATAGTAAGCACTCAATAAAATATGAGTTCAAAATGAAACTCCAAGAATATCCTGTGATGAGAGACTCACTTTAGCTTTGAGTGGAACTAGATTTGAAATTTTAGACACAAGGCTCTAGTCCAGGGTCTTTGGAGTTAATGTTTTATAAGCATGTGTGACCCAAGATCAACTTATTTCTCAGTGGGAGGATATGCATTCCATAAAGCCATCTTCCAGCTCATCTATTTCTCATTGTATAAATTCAGTTAAAGCCAGTAAGTGATGAACAAAAGAACTTATAAAAGCAACATTTGGCAAATGAAATCTCTGTTCGGAAAGGAAGACAAGCATACATCAAATCTAAAACTGCTGTGATACTATACAATCTCTGCCAATTGTATCGTAAATACAAAGCTAAAACTCAAAGTTAGTTGATTGGTAACTGATGATAAAGGGTCAGATTTTTGGTACCTGTTTTCCTTACAGACAACTCACTTAATCCCTGCAATTATACACATAAACGCCACAAAATGGGAGAACCCAAGGAGAGAAGGGGATGGCTTAGCCCAACTAAACACAGGTGGTATAAAAATACTTCAAAGCATTTGGCTTATTGATGGTGAGTGTCCAGGGTCATCTGAATATATGTATATATACACGTATATATTTAAAGATATACACACATATGTATGCCCCTAAACAGAGGCATTTCACCCAGAGGTACTGACTTCTACATTAGCATTTTGGACAAAGGCTCTATTCTAAGAACTTGGGTGAGGGGTAACTTTGAGAAGTTTATATTGAATGCTTCACACCAGCTTAATAGTGTTGGTGGATCAGAAGGAAAAGGGAATCTACATATATCTCACCAGGACAAAGAGAAGTGCAGGTAATTTTCTGCACTGACATTCCCTCACAAAAGGCCCCACCATTGAGAGGAGCTGGGTTGGTGCAGGTCCGGGAACGTTTCTGCCATCCTCTACCACAGCGAACATTGCAGGCTGACCACTCTGTCCAGGAAGACCAGCCTCCATTCACTGAGAGAGAAAAATGGGGAGGGGAGAAAAAAAGGAGAAAGGTTTTTACTGATTGCCTACTATGTGCGAGCCACTGTGCCAGGTGTTGCGAGTTGGGCATCCAGGGACCAACAAACTCTGCAGACCCACACTGGCTGCTCCATCTTGAGGCAACAGTGGGGCTTCATCCCTGTCCCTCCGTCTACTCATCTGATATAAGGAGACACACAGATGATTTTCTTTGCAGGAAAATTATGAAAAATAGAACTCATCAACATATCTCTAAAGCACTTGAAAATGTAGAGTATAAGAAGAAAATATCAGCATTTGAATTTCTATTACTTTAAGTGCTTCAAAAATAAATCCCCAGGGCTCTTGTACTGTGGAAGGGAATGCCTTTACTTAAATAGCTGGGGGTTTCTTTTATACTATACCTGAGATATTCGGCAAATAAGTAATGTTTGTTTTTTGGTGGATTTCATATGCCAGGAGAGGAACTGCCCACAGAAAGTCTGGGGAGAATGCGGGTGAGGAAGCAGAAGTTGCCCACCTCGATTCTTTTCAAATATAAACACAAGAGAAGAAAATAAACAGCTCTTAAAATTAGTTTTTAAAAGAGAGAGATTGGAACGTCACTATCTCATGGAAGTCCAACATCAGATGCGAGAGTAAACATTAATAGCAACAGGAATGTGTTCTCACCTGCCAAATGGGAGTGACAGGACAGAGCACTGTAGTGGATGACCCCCAAAGACCTTTCAGCTCTAAAAGTTAAAATTTTAATAAAATGCACATCTACTTCTCTGCTTTCCATCCTCCCTATCCATTCCTGGCTTTTGGGCTGGTCTTACCGTAAACCACCACTGTGGCTGACAGGCTCCTTCTCTTGGCCACGATGTTGGCTGCCATGCAGGTGTAATTCCCTGAGTCCGAGAGCCGCGCCTGCCTGATGATCAGGTTATGATCAGCCCTGGTGTCAATGTTCTCATCTTGTTCAGAGTCGATGGGCTCCTCGTTTTTTAGCCATTCCACCTATAAGAAGAAAGGAATATTAACTTTATAAGTCATTAAAAACAAAACAACTGTTTTGGAATTGAAGGAGTAATTTTGGTGTATAGCAGAGAGATGCACCTAACAGAGCAAGAATAATGCTTTTTTCCTCATTTCATATCTCATCCCTTTTATTTAGTAAATTTGGTATATTCAGGAAATGAAAACTCAAGTTAATAAAGTGGAAGCAGGAAAAGGACATAAATATCCTATTGACTTTGACCCATTTTCTAAAAATGCAGTGGAGGGGAGTAATTTTGGTTTGTAGCAGAGAGATGCACCTAACAGAGCAAGAATAATGCTTTTTTCCTCATTTCATATCTCATCCCTTTTATTTAGTAAATTTGGTATATTCAGGAAATGAAAACTCAAGTTAATAAAGTGGAAGCAGGAAAAGGACATAAATATCCTATTGACTTTGACCCATTTTCTAAAAATGCAGTGGAAGAGAGAAAAGAGGTGACTGCAATTAGGTCATTTCATTATATTTCATTTTATTACAACTCTGACGATGTTTCAAAACTAGTGCAAAATGGAGTCAGAAGATCAACACATGTGCAGAACTTGTACTTTGAGAGGATATTACGCTGTCAGACAAGATTTCAAGTCAATACTTTTGCATTTAAAGAAAATTTTAATAAAGGTGTGATAATGTACAAAGGCTAATGTAATACAGATTTGGGCAATCATAGATAAATTCAGTTCAAATTTCAATCTTCTCTAGTTTTGGGTATAAGTTTTTCCTTCAATGATTTAATGGACATTTAGGCCAGGGTAGATGCCTGACACATTTAAGGCTCGTTCTTTCTTCTGGAGGAACTCATGTCTCATATCCTCTGAGTGTGGGCCAGTCTCATCTGATTTGATTTTTCTAGCTTGCTCCTGGAGAACCTATTTTCTTCTTTCCACTTTCACCCTAATCTTTGATCCAAACTTCTCCTTCCTTGGACACCTGAAGAAGATACAGATAGAACCTTCTGCTCCCTAGATCCTCCCCGCAGGTAGGGTGCACCACCCTTAGCTCTCCTATTTCATCAAGCAGACCAGTCTTCCCTTGAACTAACTGCGTTCCTTCCTCATTTTGTCCTCTGCTCCCACATCTATACAACATTGCCATCCTCTCCCACCATTTTGGTAGCACGAGAAACATCACTTATTTGACAGTAACCATTTAGCTCTAGTTATCAGCATATGTTAAACACAGTAGTTTAATAGTTACTTAAAAACTACAAAGGCAGTGACTACACCAAAAGACATCACACAGAAGCATATACACCAGGGGACTTTTGATTATACCCTGCCCACTATAAGCATAACTGAAACTTGGTTTTAGAATGAGATGCCTCGTTTCATGTTTAAATCTAAAGAATTCTAATTTATCACCAACAAACAAGTGGCATCTGTTATATACCTTTAGTTAACAAGGAATTCTTGGTCTCTATAAAAAGGGATTTACTTATCAGAAGAAAACCTGTAATGATCCCCTATAATGATATTTATCTCAAGTACCACCCCATCAATGAGTTTTGAGTACCAAAAATCATCACCATCCTGTATCTACCCTAGAAAATGTCAATTTTAGAAAAGAAAATGATACCAAATAGCCGAAAAAAGAGATCTGAGATCTGCCTTAAAACATCAAGAACTGAAAAAGCAACATGACACAGGGCCATAAAGTAATGAAGCAAGATGGCTACCAACCCCAGCAGCTCCTGCTGGCATCAAAATGTTCCCGCCTGGAGGTGCGGGACTGCTAATGAGTCAGAGCCCAAAAGCACTGATCTGTTTTAATAAAGCAGGACAGTGCAACCAATTTTAAATTACATCTGACCACCGGTCTGTGACAAAATGTCCTCCATTCTCCACTAACGGTGCATATTTCACAGTTGTTCATTTAGTCATCTGACAAATGAATATTCCAATATTTATTGAATGTCAGCTTGTCCTGAGAGTTGGGTAAAGTGAGATAAACAAAACCAGCATAGTTTCTTCCTTCATGGATTTTATATTTTATAGGTACAATAAAAATAAATGAGTAAACGCACATCGTCCCCCAAAAATAAAAGCTGGGAGTAATACTGTCAACCAATATCTGGGATGAAACACTTACTGTAAAGCCAATATGATTGGATTTTTAAAATCACCATCACTGCTATGTCACTGGAAAGAACAAATTGGTCTGCTAAAAGTAGGTCTGGAGAGGTTTGTTCCTTCCCACTCTCCTCCTGGCTCAGAAATTCAGAGTAAATTGCCTGTTTTTCCGATTGTTAATTCTCTATTCTTGCCATTTGTAGCACCAAAAAGTTGTTCCTGCACGTCCTCACCTCAGTCATTTTCCCTTATACACTTCCTCCAAAAACAGCTGGTCAGGAAGTTAAGAAAATCTGGCCTGGTCCATAAGTAAATTATGCCTGGTGAGTTAACTGACCAGAAAGAGTCCTAGGGCAGTGTCCCTGGCGAAATCAATAAGTCCTAGCACCTGGAAATCAAAGAAAGCTTTCCTAACAAAGCTTGGCCCAGAGGAAATTAAAGCCACAATCATCAAGTAGAGGTTTGGCTTCAAATTAAAAACTGATATAAAAATAAATCATACACATGACTAAGTGACCAACGAACTAGGAAAATATTTGCCACAAATTTGATAGATAAAAGGTTAATATTATGATAATCTGAGGAACAATAATCTGAAGAGTTTAAAAACCATAATATATATATCACCTCATATAAGTTGATAAAATCCTATCCTAGGTAACATGGCATAAAGATAAGTCCACGATTTATTAAAGGAAAAAAAAACCATGGCAATTAAACAATTGAATATTCTACACTACCAATAATTAAACAATGTGAAATTTTTTTCCTATCAAAATACAAAGATAAGAATTACACACACAGACGCACATATACATGTAGTTTTCATTTTTTGCGATTGGCTTGATTCTTGCCAAAAGGGCAGAGAATGAGACATTTCCTCTATCACTGCTCTAACTTTTTTTCTCTTTTGGGATGTCAGCAATAGCCTCTTAAGGAACAGGGCTGTCTGCTGCTTCTATTGTTGCCTCCACAGTTGATTCTCCACAAAGAGATGAGATCATGTCATTTTCTAGCTTGAAATCCATCAATGGCTCAATTCCCACTTAGAATAAAATCACAAATACTTACCAAGTCTAATAAAGTCTTTCTGAAGTCTAGCTCCCTAATCAATTCTCCACCTCTGATCCTCAAGACAACTTCTGCTCACTTCATTCCAGCCCTATCGACTCCTTCCTGTCCTAGAAAGCTCAAACTGAGTTCCAACCTCAGTGCCTTAACAACTGCTGAGTCTTCTGCCCAGAGGCCTCTCCCACAGCTGTTCCCAATGACTCAGTCCCACTTTTCATTTAGATCTCAGATCAAATGTTCTCTCTTCAGAGAGCTCTTGCCTAACAACCTTTTTAATACACCAAGTTCCCTCTGCTCTCCCGATCCTGCTATCATTTACTTCGTAGTACTTATTTCCACCTGATAGTCATAAAGATAAGTAATGACTTTTGTTCTTCTGATTATGATCCCAGGAATTATTATGATCCCAGGAATTTACCAAAGAAAGTGTTAGGACTAAAACGAAAATTAACCACAATACATTATGTTTGGTAGATAAAAGAAAAACATGTCAAAGCTACATGCCAAATAATAGAGTTTTGTTTAAATAAATCCTGGTTCAACAATATGATTTAGTAATATATAAGCATTAAAAGTCATGATTCCAACCACTGAACACAGAAAATGCTCATAAGACATGAACGAGTCAAAATGCAAAATTGTTAAGTGTTATCATAAATTTATAAAACAAATCACAAATATGTGTATATATACGTGTTTTAAAGATGAAAAATGATTGGAAGGAAATATGTTTACAGAGATTTTAAGAAAAGACTTTGGGTAAGTTTTCCTGTTGGTTAATTGTGGCACCTTCAAGGAAAAGCTATTTAGTAATATGAAAAAAATCACTTTATCTTAAAAATATCTCTCATGTAGCAGTTTTCAGATTTATATTTTGCTATCAAACATTTCCTCAAAGTTTATCTGAAGCTTAAAATGAAAAACAGATTAAAAAGGAAAGATCTTATGACTGATGCAAAAGTGAGGGTATCACAACCTCGGAAGAGAGGGGTCCTAAGCTGAATAAGCTTGGCCACACTCAGGACCCCTGTCTGCATAACTCCAGGGGAGATCATTCACTTCCTTCCCTTTCTTTGTCAATCGTGCCTCGTAGGGATAGATATGCCCATATAAGTTGACCCTGCCATCCACATGTACCATGGGCATATACAATGGTCTACTACTGAGTCTCCCCAAATCATAGTTTGAAAAAAACATCAATAGAGGCTGAATGAGGTGTCATAGTTATACATACATTCTGGATACTTGGTGTTTATGGTGTCACAACTCAGGTCCATCAATCCAATTATGTCTGTAAATAATCAGCACATTAGTAGACTCCTAACTATGGGACTGTTCTTTATATATAACTTAATAGTTTATGCATTTAACTGATGGCAGGATCATTATGAGGAAATTAGTTTGGTATTTTCTGGGCTTATAAAAGTGACAAAATTGCTCTTGGATTTATGCTTTCGTCACTTAGAGAAATTTTAAAACATTTTCGATGAGCTAAGTGTTCCAAATGTAAAATAAATAAGATAGAAAAAAGCATTCCAGTTGTTGCAAACTCAAATGGTCTTGGGGGCCAGAGAAGTAACATAAATTACTGAAGTGATGTTGGGTGCAGGACATCCATGTGCATTGCTTGCATATTAAAGACAAGAGATTGTTCTTCATTTCCATAAAGGAATGAGCTCACTCTCATTTTTTTCAAAAAAATGTTATCGTGTTTTATCTCCTTTTGCTTTCCCACTTTAGATAGATATGAGTATTTAAAAAAAGTAACAGTGCTAGTGGAGTGAAAAATACCAATGAACTCGTTTTATCTTAAAAAATCTTTTTTTTTTTTTTTTTTAATGTATCAGCGGTCTTCAAAATTATGGAGTATTTAACCTCTGTGTCAGAATGTGTGTGGAAGTGGTGGCAACTGTAACAAAATGAAGATCACACAACGTGTGCAAAAGTGCAGCCACCAGTCAGGTTCAGACTGTTGTTACCAGGTAACCAGATCTTCCATCTTTCACGAGAAGCCAAGGAAGTGTATTTTAATATTTCTTGATTCTAACATGATGGCTCATATTACAAAATATATTGTTAAGGGTCAAACATAACATATCCGTGAACCAGAAGTAGATTTACTTCCTCTTCTCCACAGATACTACAAAACCTTTCCGGTGCCGAGTACATGTTATCACAGAGGAGCTCATATCCTTTTATGAAGTTAATTCCTTTTCATTAAATCTGATACTCCCATCATCCTAAAATATTATGGTTCATATGTGTCATTGTACACTCTCAAGGCTTTCTCATGAAAATGACTGGCAAGCATCAAAGAACTTTTGAACTTATGTATAGCATCCTTTCTATAAGTATCATAATGGTATGTGTACTGAGTTTGGAAAGTTCTTTACAAGAGGTTGCCGACTCTGGAAAGCCCTAATTAAGCTCTTAACAAAAGCAATACAAATTTTTAAATTAGCATTATGGGATCAATATATTGACCTCCTTTGAGGCTAATGGTCATTTGGTATCATTGATCCAAATGACTTCATGCTAACAGGTCATCTCTTTGACAGAATGGCTTAACATTCCGGAAGGTTGTTGTTCACCCTCAAAGAAACAATTCTTCATCTGGTTTCTATTTGTTTGGTTTACAGGGACAATCCCAGTTAGGAGCATATGAAGAAACTAGTTACTTAGAGGTAATGAGCTTATGGATTTGCAGGATGCTCGCATCCATTAGCATAGTGTTATGTACAGATGGTCTGCAATTTGTAGATTTTTCCAGTTTATAAACAAATCTGTGAAAGCAGACCATCAAAGACAATTAGATTTCGTGCCAGACAGCATGATCAGTTCCTGATCAGTCATTCTGGTTAGCTGGGGACAGAAGGTATGTAATTGACGAGCCTATAGATTCTTCTCAACAATAGGCAGCATGGTGTAATTGGACGAGAAGGGAACCTCCTTTGGAAGAGTGATGGATTGATGCTTTGTGGAAGATTAGTTTATCTGAGACCTGAGTTACATTTGAAAATGTTTGCATGAGTCCTAATAATTCACCTCTTATGACCTTTTGTCAAAGACATCTTAGTATGTATATACATAAACCTTACACCTAAATGTTTATGTCCATCAGACAGTATGTCAGAATTCTCACACTTCTGTTCTTGTTCTTAAGATTCCATAAGAGAATGGGAAGATGATTGATGTTATTGATCATTTGGGGCGGGGGAGAGGGGAGCAACAAGACTGGGAAGAAAAAGCAACTTTAATAGGCCAAGTTTCTTCCCATGCAGGATCCAAAGCCTTTTGTCTTTTGATTCTAGACAGTATCAGCTTGGAACTCTCCCTTCATATGCCACAGAAAATGCCAATGAGCACTATTTATTGATATTATTTAACAAGTGATTCTATCCCTCAATTCCAGTCCTGTATCTTAGGATTTGCTAGACTCAATATAAAATTGAGTTGCTCAGATTTATGACTTTTGAAGCTTCTCAATCCATCTACTTATTGCCTGTAATCATTTTCTTTCTGTGCTGCTCCCTGGCAAGCTTCTTCAGAACATGAGAAATATTTTAAATTTTCTTATATATTAAATAGAACCTATTTCGGAGGATGTTCAATGGCACCTGTTAAATAAATGTTATAGCCTACATTGAGGTACATGCAAATTTAGAAGCTGCTGTGATATACACATACAATAAAACTTGAAATTGTATTTTGGGGTGGTGCCAAGGGGGAGGGATATTATTAGGTCCCAGGTTGCGCATACACATGGTCTAGAAAAGAGACATTCTTAGTTTAGTTGTTCTCACATATATTCTGGAAGTCACTAATATTTTATAATGGCTATCTACAGTCTCATGTCAAATTTCATGTAGCTGCTCAAGGTGAGTCGTACGGAGTAATAAATGTTCACCCCCCTCCCTCCATTACAACTAAAGATGGCTTGGGAAGGCAAACCTACCTGATGCAAGAGGGTGGACAGGCCAGGCTACATAAGGGGGTATGAGAGGTAGAGCCGTGGAAACACTGGAAGGCCACAGTAGTTCACAATGTGGTCATTCCTACAAAACCTGTCAAACTTTTTGCCATTATCATCTTTTTGCCATTACCAAACAACAGGTGTAACTGGATTTCTATGAGGAGAGAGGGAAGGCTGAGGCATGCACCAGCTTGTGAAAGGCTAAGTTGGAATGGCAGACAGGAGTCGGGGCAGACTGGGGCAGGCAGAGTGAAGATGGGGTTCCACGGCAACCGTGGGAAAACCTCTAGACTTCCACACCCTAAGAAATGGATCTAATCAATAAATTTCTCATTCATTTAAATCACAAGTTTTGATCAAATTGATATTTCCTAGCCTAAAAATGAGATCTAGCATTTCTTGTACACTAAGTCCTCTTTTAAGCAGTCCTGTATTAATTTAATCCTTAAAACATTTCTATGAAGTGAACAGCATTTTTATCACCCCCATTTTACATATAAAGAAACAGATGTTAAATAGTTTGACCAAAGTCATATATTTAGTTAATGGTAGAGCCAGAATTTGAATCAAAATTTGACTCCAAGTCTTACTTTTAACCATTGTGCTCAGTCATCAGTACAATTTGCCAGACTTGGGTGCAATGACGATGTTATTTGCAAAATAATATTAACTTATATGTAGAATCAACAAAAGACACACCAAAACCAAGCTCATAGATACAGAGAGCAGACACGACATTGCCAGAGGCAGGAGGCTAAAAGATACAAACTTCCAGTTATAAAATAGAGTATATCTCAAAAGTTCTCATCATGAGAAAGTGTTTTTGTAACTCTGTAAAGCGATGTTAACTAGACTTATTGTGATCATTTAAAAATGTATACAAATAGTGAATCATTATCTTGTACACCTGAAACTAATATGTTCCATGTCACTTATAACTACAATTATTTAAATTTAATATTTGTCCATATATAGCATGAGAAGGATGATAGCCCTCTCAACGTTATCCAGTGTTTCATTTTGCTTTTTAGTGACGAGCAAAAGTGAGTAGAGCAAGTAGTTCACAAAAATCTTGCTGCAGTCTTAAAATACTTAAGAAGGCCAATTATATCTAAGGCTGTTGGGTTACTTATAGGAAAGCAGTTTATTTCCTGAGAAAAGGGGCACGCATTTCTGGCCTTTCCCCTGTTTGAGCAAGAATGTGATTCTGAACAAATGGCAGGTGTCTTGTAATCACGAAGAAAAGGAAAAGAACCCACAGAGATACTGGTCATTGTCTCTATACTCGCAACTGCACAAATTCCTTTTTGATACATTATCTCATTTGATTCTCATTATGATCACTAACCACCCTCCAAAAAAAAGAGAAAATCTTATTCTCGTTTTACAGATTACATGATTTGTTTAAGGTAACATACTTGAGAAATAGTAGGACCAGAATTAGTAGTCTTCAAGTAATTTTTCTTCCACAAGACATTAGCAATTTTCTTACGTCTCTAATTGGCCAAACGAGGCACCACTCCTTAACACTTCCCACTCTTCGACTTGGCGCATTCGGATAAGTCCTAATTGGGTCTTAACCATTGCACAGTGACATATTATCTTCCAATGTTAGTGTAGACCATCATTTGCTTTGCCACTTCCAGATTTGATGTCATCTGTCTTCCTCTCTCCTTGTTAATATTTCCTTCAAGTTATTTATAACAGTACTATCATGTTTCTCCTTTGTCTTCCTTTCCTTTCCAGAATGTACAGATTGATTTTAAAGCCACCTACACTGCAGTTTCTTCAATTTAGCTCCACTTATCTGATTATGCATCACAAAAGGAAGCAGAAATTCAGCTTAATTGTGAAGCCACGGCAGCAGAACCGGGCAAATGATAGGAACCTAATGATCACAGACAGCATCACACTCACTGATGCTGAATGAAATGACAGACACGAGTACCTCTGCAGAAGCCTGAATTCTGGTTACGGAACTTTATGTTCTGACATTGTGTGTCTCTTGTCAGATCAGTGTTGTCCTTTAGCTTCCCTATTTCAGTTATGAAAGTCAGGTGGAGCCTCACGTTATTTTTAAAATTCATTTTGACAGGTAAATGGTCTCTGGGAACGTGAATACTCTGGATCTGTAGTTCACTGAAACTGCAACACTGTCGTGAGCGAAGACCGAGACATGTTTACATTACTGTAAAGCATTTACAAGAATGATGATCAGAGGGAAAAGACAACATTAAACAGATGAAACATAAGAATGGAGAGAGGCAGTCAAAAGACGGTTTGTAAGGGAGGGTGCATGCTGCCATTCGCTTTTCAGCTGTGTTTTCCGTAGTGCGACGAATCTTGTTCTTTGCTAATTCTACCTTTGCTTGCTGCCATCTGCTAGGGGAAAAAGGAATTCTGGTTTTGAATCTTTGATGAAGCAACACATAGGAGATGGCTTCCAAAGCTTGGTATCCCAAGGAGTGTTCTAAAATATAACATTCCACTTCATTTTAAAGGATTATTTTAGGATGGGAAGAACTCTTTAATCAGATTACAAAGAGCCTCAAAACTGTTTCTGTATTCGCATTTCCTCCCACAATTTCTGGTATGTAAATAAGGTTTTAAGGTGGTGGTGAGGGGATATTAATTAACAATTCTCTTTTTCTGTTCCTTGCTATGGTGTAATATATACTCCAGTGCTGAGACAATAGCCATCTTATTAAATATTAAAACATTAAAGATTCTAAATGTTCATATCACAAATTGGTTTTAAATGCTGAGATCTGAGTTAGATATAACTGGATAAAAAAATGCAAACACATATCACTTACACATATGTACATACACACCATCTGAGAAATCAAATCTGTTCAGAGTAACAATCCCATCAGTCACAATGAAAGGCTAATCATGTAATGATCTACAAAGGAAATGCAGAGACAGGTATGGATTAGCTCAGCTTCCATATACTGGGTGGCCGAGAATGAATTAGCATAATCATAAATTTGTTCCAATTACAAAAGGCAATTATCAGAGACCAGCTTATAGCATTATCAAAATGAAATCAGCAAAGTGCAGTGACATTCCAGGTAGATGCCACTGAGTTAACGGTGCTTAAAAAAAGGCTCTGTACTTATTCATCCTTCATCCCTTTGTCTACTGTCCATTCCATACAAGTTACCTTTCAGCTGACAGACACAAAGCCATCATGAAAGAAGAGAAAAATACATACTTTAAGAAAAAAATATGCTTAATAACACAACTGCAAAATAAACAAATTCAAACTCTAGTCTTGTATAGATAATTTCTCTAGATCAGTGGTTCAGATAGTACTTTTGAATTTTAGACAATTCACATCGCCTCTTATGTTCTTTCCAAAATATTGATTAGGAATAAAACTGTGACTAAGCCTATCATTACCTGCTCCAAATAAAAAGTTCTTTGTGCAGAAATGTGCTGTTTGCAAAGGTAGGCCCACTGCTGTTCATATATATTTTTTCAATTTTCCTTTCTGTTATAAATAGAACCTGTTGCTTTATTAACCACTGCCAACCTGGAAAGCATACAGAACAGTCAGACATAACTGAAAGGGGAACTGAATGTAAATAGCTAGGATTTTATACAGATGTTGTGCCCAGCGCTTAAGGACACAAACATTAAGGATATACTCAAGAGATCGCAGATTAATAAGAGACAAAAAGATATTTCTATTGTAACTAAACACAGTAGGTTTTACTATTACAAAGGATGGTAGGCCAAAGTGGAGTTAGGGAACAAGGGAGGAGAAAGAAAGGTGGACATTGTACTTTTATTGATCATCTCGTTATGTGTCTGATAATAAGTAAACAAAAAATCCTTCCTTTCCTTTTTCTCATAGTCATTTCTCTTAAATTCTTTACTCACCCCTCGTCATCAAGTTTCAATCTGGCTTCCACCCCATCAGCTTACTGAAATTGCTCTTGCTAAGGTCATCGAAGATCTCCACGTTGCTACATTCAGTGCACATGGTTCTGTATTATTACTTCACTTTCAGGGGTAATGAGGGCCATTCTTGAATTTTCTCTTCCACTGGGTTTTAAAATACCACATATTCTCTCTTTGTAGCCCTCTGGCCACTCCTGCTCTGTTTCTTTTGTTGGTTTTTTTCTCTATTCAAACACGAAGTATTGTATTTCTTCAAGTCTCAGGATTAGGCCCTTCTCCATATCGTGCCATTCGATGTCTCACCATATAAAACCAGACTCATGTGTCATTCATGGCGACACACTGCACATTTCCCAGATTGATATCTTCAGCTCACTGACCTTCTGGAGCTATAGCCTCTTATATTCGAATGGCTACTCAGCATCTACTTTTGTACTCTTAAGATACTTTAAGTTCAACATGTGAAATTAGATTTAGATTTTTTTTCTTGCAGAATAAAGTGATAGGTGACTTTTTTACCTGACATTAAAATATTTAAACATCATCATCTGAAAATAGAAATTCACTAAAAAAATTTGAAGGGTTGGTGAAATAATTTCACATTAAGAAGAATACTCTTGAAAATAATGTATAGAATATATGGGATGGGGAGGGGAAGGCAAAGCTAGGAACAGAGAGATCAGTAGGAGACTGTGATAATAATCCTGGGAAGAGACTGTGATGGAGTGAACTGAAAGGTTAGGATGGGTATACAATAAAGAGCCTTGATAAGGCAATAAGGGGTAAAATGAAGAGGAATTTGTAACTTTTGAGGGCAGGTAAATCAGAATTTGACACCTATTTTCTGACTTGGACAAGTGATAGAAGGAACACTGAGTGAAAAGGTCAATTTTAGATGCTGTACAGATATGCATTTACTCTATATCACCTTGGTCCCTGACATACAAAGAGTACTCTCAAATCAATAGGCAGAAAGAACTGAAGAAAGCCCAAACATGGCAACAAAAACAGGTTGAGTACTTGAATAGTTAATTCAGTGATGCATACAGTTAAGTTTAAGATGCATACAAGGCATTGAAACAAACATCTTCGACCCAGATCTTTCTTCAACTCCAGATCTATGCAGTCAACTACTTTTTGGGCATATTTACTTCACAGTCTTCAGCATAAATTTATCTAAGTCTATAGGCATATATTATATCATGCAGAAAGTGTAAAATGGGGGTGGCGAGAGAAGAGTTTAAGATACAACCCAAAGAAAAGCAGCACTTTAGATCAAAAAAAGGGAATAAGGGGCTGCCGATCAGAGGTAAGAGAGAAATCAGAAATGAATGTAACATGGAAACCAGGAAAGGAACATATTTTAATTATAGTCATGACAGGGATAAGTTCTGAGAAATTTGCCATTAGGCGAATCGCCGTTGTGCCAATATCATAGAGTGCATGTACACAAACCTAGAAGCATAGCTTACTACGCACCTCAGCTATATGGTATAGCCTACTGTTCCTGGGCTACAAGCCTGTACAGCATGTTACTGTACCAAACACCATGAGATCAAATCAATCACAAGAGAAAATGATACAATCAAGAGATGGGGTAAACAAGCGATGTTTGAGGCAGCTGCCCGTGTAACCCAGCATACTGTTTTACATTAAACTTTCTATAAGTACAAATGGTACACTCCACAATTGTGAAGAGAATACCTAACCAGTCACATATTTATTATCATTATCGAGTATTACACACTATATATAATTGTATGTGCTATACTTTTATATGACTGGCAGTGCGGTAGTTTTATTTATTCCAGTATTACCATGAACACATGAGAAATGTTACAATGACTATGTCACCACTAAGCGATAGGAATTTTTTTATCCCCATTATGACCCTCTGCCGTTTGTCACTGATGGAGACGTCCTTATGTTGTACATGAGTGTACTTGAAAAATCACCACTGAACTAAAAGGTGAGTGTAAGTCAAGTCCCAGGCTCTATTTCAACATGTAGCTCCTTCTACATAGCATGTTAACGAAAAGACTCCACTCTTGTCTTTGTTATGTTTCAGGTTAATAATAGTAAAAGCACTTTTCTCCTCTGTTCACTTTCCTCAATATTCACTAAACTTCCCCAAAGTCGTAGGCCACTTACAAAATAAAGTGGTATCTCTATTCCACTACTTACAACAAAACAAACCCCAGGCACATAAAATACTTAAAAATATAATAAATGAAGCCACAAAAGTACCATAAGAAAGCATGGGTGAATATTTTTTGTAATTTTAGAGTAGAGAAGGATTTCTTGCATGGTGTAAAAGCTAAATTCATAAAGACTACTAAAGTTTAAAAGTTCAGAACAATAAAAAGATGCCAAACAAAGGAAAAACATGAAAAAATGTTTACGACATATAACAAAGTGTTGTTATGTTAAAAATCAGGGGAGATATTAAATATTTTTTGAAACGTACAATATGATGCCTATAGAATAAAAATGGATGCTGGTTAGTATGTTCTACCAAATATGTACTGAGTATTAGCTTGGTTTCTAATATAAAAAGATCATGCTAAAATTAACACGAAACAAGCATTCTGACAGAAGATGAGCTAAATATTTGGAGGAGAAAATATAAACGAATAACATGTGAAAAGTTGTTCAACCTTTCCAATAATGAAAATGAAAGATATTGCTGTTTTACTTATTACCGTGACAAATACTGAAACTATATAGGTTGGCAAAATGTAAAGAAATGGATGTTTTCACAGTTACTTAGGTAATAATCTAAATTAGTGCATCCCTTTTGTGGGACAATCTTGTAATTTTTACCAAAACTGAAAATATGAATTTTACTGGTTCTAGTGTAATACTCATCAGTAAAAATCAAGAGATAGGTGCTAAGATGTTAATTACAACCTCGTTTATAAGAATGATGACTCTGGAAACAAATGTTCATTAACAAATCAATAATGCACATTTTTTACTCAATAATATACTATGCAATCATCAAAAAGAATAATACCTATTTATTTTAATAGAATGGGAAATGTCTCCATGAGGCATCACTGAATGTAAAAAGCAGATCATAAAACTACATTTTTACTATCTCTATATTCGAACACACTCAAAGATCTGGAAGGCAGGTCATCAAATGTTATTTGGGTGGTGAAATTTGCAGTGATCAAAATTTTCTTCCGCATAGATTCCTAGATTGCTGTAATTTTAGGTATGAGCTATTCACCAAACATTTCTGGTTCTCTCCTTTACAAGCATAGTTGCACTTCCTGGTCCCCCTGTAGTTTGGTGGGGTCATGCCACTTGTGCTGGCCAATGATAGAACTGACTTGTCAGTTCCAGGACCGAGTGTTTAATTTCCTATTGAGACTCTTTAGATCTTTCTCTCCTTCTGCCATAGCAGCTCACAGTTTTTTGGAGAGAGGCTACTCTATTAGTTTTGGAACTATAGTAAGAGTGTCAATGAAACACAGTACCAAGCTGACACGTGATGGCCATGTAACAGGAGAGAGAAATAGATGTTTGTTGTTTCAAGCCATCGAGAGTTCTAGGTTGTTTGTTACTTTATCATAATCTAGTCTACTCTATTTCCTACAATCTATATTATTTTTATAAGCAGGTAAAAAAAGCTATTTTCATTAAACAAATACATATTCCCCAAAATGTTTGTAATATTCCTGGTCTCTAAGAACTAAACAAATTATTTTAAGTTGCATATCCTTTATCATAAACTAATGCATTAACTAGAAAAAAATACACTCTGTTTCTAGATGGTTAGCAGGCTGTCTCACATTGCATTTTATTTTCATAGCTGTCCTTACTTGACTCTTTTAGACAACTCCTTAATTTTTGTATAATCTTACATAGTGTAGCTCATGGATAATGAGTCATTGTGTTAAAACTCCAACCTCTAAACTTAAGGGGAAATTTAAATAAAATTCTAGAATTTTACATGTCATGCTTTAGTTGACTACACAATTTCATTGACAAAACTGAGGTTTTCATTTCTATACTTTTTAAATAACACAGGTAGTTTCATGGGTTACAAACATTCCAAGAGAAACCTAAAAAGGAGTGACTTTGCACATCCAACATACTCTCATATGGGGAGGGTATTTATGTTTCTCATTTTAATCAGCCTGGTCAATTAAATTGGATGGTTTCCTATTTGTTTCTATCCAGTTTATCCTCCTCTCCTTGCATTCGGTTTTTATGAACTAGCTCAATGCCGCTGTTAGGTCTTCACAACACTACAGGGAATGTTTAAAAAATAAACTAAATTGCCCTCGTGACTTTTTTTTCAAATTTGCTGAAAATGAGATTTTTCAAAAGCCTCTATTCTATAACCCCCTCCTTCCTTTTTAATTTAAATTTCGGTACTAAAATGAGCTTACGATGTTCCATTAATATCACTAGGGGAGACACTTGTTTCCTATGCAATCTACAGATTAGTTTACGGTTCTCTCCACTCCTATCCTTCACTGTTCTGACTTTATCATGCTTATATGTAACATATTTAGCAGTTTAGTTGCCTTAAAAAAATCTACTTTTCCATATTATTGCTTCAAGGTTGTAGATTTCTAAAAAAGCAAATAAAATTACCCTGCAACCCCAGTCCACCATAAACTGTTGTATGGAAGAGGTGGCGATTATGGATTTATTTTAGGACTTGAAGAGACAAACCTGAATAACACATTCAACAAAGGAAAATCATGATCGAAACTGTTGAAAAAGTACAACCTACTTTGAAATTAAATATTTGGAGAAAACTAAATGTGCACGTCTTAAATGGGTGTGTAGTTCATAAAGAATTTAGAGTTCAGAAAACCAGTAGGATACGAGACTTTAAAAGTATGCACTGCACCTCTACACAAAAAATGCACAATTCTATACTCTACATAAAGATTAGGAAGAGTTGATTTTGTGTTGTACTTTATTAAATCCGTGTGGAGTTAATCCCCTGTTCTTCCTCTATAGAATGAGAAAAATAGCATCTTGTTTCCCCTACCTTGCAGGGACCTTGGGAGGTTGAAAATGAAACTATGGATAAATGGACTTTTGTAAAAGTGTAAAGCAATATATTAATGTAATGCGGTAGCAGATTCCAGGATAATATAGTCTCATGTGACTTCACTCAGGGTGCAAAGTCAGTAGTTCAAAAAGATGAGACCAGAACAATAGCAGGTTTAATATGGGCCCTGCCTGCTGCTCGAAGGTTTCAAACTCAACCCTGAAGGCACAACAAAGCCACTGATGGATTTTAACTACAGGAATTTTGCTTAAGAAAAATCACTCTGGCATCGGTGTGGAAGGTGCCAAGTGACACTGAGGATTAGAGAGGCCAGACAGGAAGTCATTACTCCATTGAGAGAGAGAAATAATGAGGGCCTGGATCAGGCAGTGAGGAAAGATGGGGAAGACAAAATGCAGAATAAATAGAATTGATAAGTAGTGATAACTGAAAATGAGAGAAAGGTTAAATAAAGAAATTGGGGAAATATCCACGACTCAGAAGTTCCTACCTTGGACAACTGACAGCCTTAACTAAGATCAGGGGTCCTACATTCTTAAAGTCAAGTACATGTTTTATACATGTTATCGCTGAGGTACCATGGGACACTTTAAGAACTGATCATTGATTTAAGCAACTGCACCTACCCGGCTAAACAGACGACCCAGCAACATGCAGCAATCGGTGTTTCTGGTTTGAGAAATAAAGTAATCTGTAATCTTCAATGAAAACAATGTTTGTTTTGGGCTTCAGGTTGGTGGCAATCATTTTACAGGTCAAACCATAAAATAACTATAATTCCTAAGTTAAGATGAGGCTACTTTGACCTTTAAATATATCTCACTTTCAACGGTAGTCAATATCTGGAGTATACAAACATCAGAAGTATCACATCCGGAATGTCAGCACTCTTTGAAGAGAGCAATCAATCATTTTCTAGATGCAAGATAAAACTGTTAGCAGTTTAATATAAAAAAGGTCAACATCTGGCTAGTGGTCACAACTCATTTCCTTATAGCCTGTTCTTTTTGGCTTATAAACCATGTTCTTGTGAAAAGATAAAAATCAGTAGAAGGTTCTTTACTCTTTATTTTTAAACTAACCACTTCTCATCTGCATTTCCTAATTTAAGTAGGACACATCAGAATAAACAACCACTCTGTACTTCTTTTAATCATTTTACAAAGTGCATAGTACCTGGGATAGAAATTAGGGCATTATATTTGGGAATAATTATAATCAAATTCTTTCCCTCCTTTTGAAAAAAAACTAAAACAAAAACATTCTCTTCTTGCTCTTTGTCTTTCTCTCGGTGGCTCTATCACATCTACACACAATCACCCGAACCACTACACACAATCACCCGAACCACTACACATCACCCTCCTCACCACCACTATCACCATCGCCCCAGGGCTCTAGACACACTTACAGACACAGATGCTGACAAAAGAGTACCTTTGTTATTTTCCTGGAGATTGGTAGCTTGTTATGAATACTCATGTTACCTTTAGGCCAAAAGGCTCAACCCATCAAACGTACTATAGCTACCATTGCAATCAATAGTGTCAATCCATCTGGTGCTTAAGAGCAGAAAAAAACGTGAGCTGACTGGATCTGTCTTTGGACTGCAATGAACTGGAGTAAGGACAGGGAGGTTGGTTGGCCGGGATGTGCTAAAATGATCAAATGACCATTTTCTACCAGGCTCGGGGCCACCTAAAGGCAAAGGATGTGTCAGCTGTTTTTTCCTCTGTCCTGAGCACTGTCTTTGGCACACAGAAGTACCTCAAGTCCATCCATTCATTGGTGTGTCTGTTCACACTGGCTGGTGATAAGTAAATCCCTTTAATGACACCCTAAAGGAGATATCTAACAACCTCCCCCTCTTAATAGCAAACTTGCTACTGCATATGGACCGTTTATGACTTCCTTTCCTTTTTAGGGTTGTACATTAAGCCCAGATTTGTTTGTTTGAAAATGTTAGTGCAGGTGAGATAAATTAATGGAGGGAGGGGTTGGTGTTACCTGAGTTCTGTATCTCCTCCTCCCCCTCAGGACCCTGGAATTATACGACCTTTTGCTTTCCCCATAAGTATTTATTTTGCCTTAAACCAAGACTCATCTCTTACAATCTCATATTTTACACAAATCACAGACGGAGTGTAGCTGCTCACTTTCTCATACACACATCTGCGATCCCTATGAACCTTGGTGGTAATACAATATCACCAGAGGGCATTGTTGCCTTTATGAACTACCGCAACTTCAATCACGCACAGGGCCGGCCTTGACTCCACCAGTGTCATCTGTAGCTCTAACTACAGATGGGGCTGCCAGACTGCATCTTATTACAGAACCAGATTTCACTTAGATCAGTCTAAACTACTGTGCAGAGTTTATTATTTTTTTTTCAAGCTTTTGTTTTGTTTCCTAGTTACTCTGCTAAAAGCAAGAGATACAAAGAAACACACTTCCTCTGCAGTTCATATAGAGAAAGTGCTGAAATCAATACACATTTATGAGAGTAATCACTCCTGGCGTAGGAAGTATGTTTTGCCACCCATTGCCCTTTTTACCTATGAGAAGATAATGGCAAAATGATGGTAGATCCTCAGCCATAGAACCTGGAGTGGCAGGAATGAAGCCCTACGAAGGGGGAAATAAGTGGAATGTCCCCTCTTGGTCAGAATAGTTTCAAGTGCCATTGCTGGGGTCCAGTCAAGAGTCCCAGACAAGAAGCCTGTAGAGTGAGAAAATCATAATCTAACTAAATAGATACAGTGATTGTTTTGTTTATTAAATGATATAGACTCACTTGTGACTAAGGGTGGTCACCCCAAAGTGATAAAATGTGGCAAGACAGGGCCAGAAAATGAATAAGCTCTGCTTTGGGGTGACAGGAAGGCTGATGTGTCCCACATGTGTAATGGGTTTGCCCAGGGCTCCTCAGAGTTCCCTAACCTTGCAGAGGATTGGTTCAAGAATCTGACGTAACTATCAACCTAGAAGCGGGGTCAAGGGAAGAAAAATTAATCATTCAGATATAGATGTGAAAGTGGTAAATTCTCTCTCTGTGGTTTCTTTCCATCAAACAGTGCCAATACAGGACCCATTCCCAAGCCCCGCCCATCTGTGAAACTCCCTTGGGGATTTAAACCAGAAATAAGATTAATTAGAAACAAGAAAATTAAACCAGAACAAAATTTTAAAAATTAAAATAAAAAATAATTTTTTAAAAAATAAAAATTAAACCAGGAACAAGGAAGACACTAGAACTGACATGTCTAATCCAAAACTTAGATTCAAGATCCTGAGATTTTCTTGGCAAAGGAGGTCTCATTATTTCAAACACTGGAAACGAGCAACGGATCCAATATGCTGGTACCTTCTAATCAAGCTCCTCTCCACACCAATGAATTCCATGAACATTTCTTGTCCAAGGCAAGAAATGCCTCAGCTATGCCTTTCAGTATTTAACCTAAAAGGAGTGCCAGAGGTATTACAAATCATCTTTATATTGTCCTTGTCTACCTAGGACCCTCAGCCAGTGATCAGAACTTCTAAGTATACGCCTTAAGCCTGGAGATGTGTGGAGAGGCAGAATGGTAATTTGCTGTAAGATCATTTCCTGGAGTAAGAGAAATTAGAACCCAGCCAGAGTCCGGCAGTAGGCAGTTGGTTGTTGTCACACAGAATTGGCTGTAAATAGACAGCCCCAAGGGGAAGAAATCCATCTATTTCCAACTCTTCTCCCTAATTGTCTACTTCCCTGGCGTTATTTTATCTCAGTGGATTGCTGTATGTATGCAATGCTGTTCCCCTCTGGCTCCCTTCTTTCCCAATTTCCCTCTTTTAAAACAGAAACTAACTCCCAGCAGAATCAGAGTGATAAAGAGGTGTCTTTGGTTCTGCATACATTACAAGGATCAAAACTAAATGCTGGGTGATAAACATCACCAGGGAGCAGACTGCTCCAGGAGAAAATGATCTTTAATGGAGTTGCTCTTAAAACTATCTGCAGGTGGCAATGCTAAATACCATGAAGTCTCGGTTACAGATCACAGACCTGAAATGCATGAATATTAAGAAAATAGCAGTGGGGCTACTAAAAGTGAGTGGAGCAAGCCACTAAGAGAAAATCCCATTTGCCAGCCTTCTTTCCTTTCTTTCATATGGGCAGCTTTGGGCAAAACCACAACATAGGTACAACTTATTCTTCGAGATACACTGTTTCACCCTTTCTCTCTCTTTTCGTGCTCTTAATCACACTATTGCCATCATGTTCTGCCCACAGAGATAGGATCTGAAAATAATTATTTAGAGAGTGCATAAATGATACAGCCCCGGATATGTGCATTTTAACTGGGGCAAAAGGTTCAATCTACAAAATGGCTCTTCAATAGTGGCATTTCAGGCAAGAATGGGAAAATGAAGACTAAGTGGGAATGGACAGAAGTTTTGTAAAATGAAATCTCTTTTAAATTATACCACTTATATGGTTTCCTTCATTTTTTTTCCCCCTCAGGGCTGACTGCTACTCTATTTATTCTTTTCTATTCTGAGAATGGGTAGTGGTGGTGGTGGTGGGGGCGGTGTGCTTAGAGTTTGGAAATATCAAGCTTTTCAGGTGTTAACCCTGTAAGAGTCCAATTACTACTCATGCCTTTGATAATACTCTCTCCACTGCTCCAGCAATGTGGAGGAATCTTAGAAACCATTCTTGTTGAATGTGTATTTGCTGTGAGGATAATACCCATTTAAATAGCTGTCACCTACAAGAGGGAGCATGAGGTCATACTTCTGCGTATGTGTGTGGTGTGTGTGCGTGAGCACATGCATGCGAGTGCTTACAAAGAGGTACCTGAATATTTAAGTTAAAGGATAGAGGTGCATAACTGAATTGCTACAAGGAAGTCAGCGGTCACCAAAAAATGTAACACAGGTGATTAATCTAAACAAACCTCCACAATATCCAGAACATGTCACTTGGTTTACTAGTTCCATCGTGTTCATGTTTGCTTCTATGATCATATTGCTATGTCATCGGAATAATAAAATACATAAATCTTCATTTCACAGAACTGATCATAAACCTAGGAGAAGAGGAGGTCACTGTACCAGCTATATTGTCTAAACAAATCCATTGAGGGAACTTGAGTCGTTTAATCATGGCGCTGTCATCTGGTTTAGGTAAGCATATTTTCCCTTCATTAGATTTAATATATAATCTCATTATAGAAATCTGACACTCCGCACTGACGCTCAACTCATAAATCAGCTTCTGCTTCTATTCCTAAGGCCCAAGGAAGGAAGAAAAAGCAACATAGTGTGCTAAAAATGCATAGCATAACACAATTTTAGCCATTCAGATAATGCTGCCATGCCACTCCAGTTCTTATTTTCATTGTTGATTTATTCTAGTCCTGCTGCCCCATGGACTATCATGCTGACTTCCATTTTTTCTATGTAATCAGACATTTTAAAGTTATTTCACTCACAAATCTTTCCAAAAGGTTACTTCCTTATTTTCCCCTATCTAATCACATCAGTTATTCTTTTTGTATAACACCATGCAACATCTGGGTACTCTCAGGCCACCAATCCATCTGTTCATAGAGCATTTACAACATGTCCTGTACTCTGTCTAGTGTTAAATGGGATGGGAACGAGAAGACAACATATTCCTTGACTTCAATATATTTGGGGAAAAATGATCACAATTTTAATCCCAACTTAAAAAAGTTTTTGAAATGTCAGTATGTATGTTATGACGTATCTATAATAACTAGACATCACTAATAAAATACTTTTTGCAGACATAATATACTTCTACTTAATTTTTCTAAATGCTGAAAAACTAATAATTTCTTAAATAGAGAAAATGAAGTTGTTTCTCCATTTTATAATATATAATATAATTATAATGTTTCAGCTCCAAAGAGGAACAAAGTCACCCTAAGAAGATGTGAATTCTATTAAGAATTGGATAGATAAAAAACCCCCAAACATTTGTTACTTTACATATAGTGTTAAGATGCCTTCCTGTGTCACATGTGTATAGTCATTATGTCTTTGATGGTAACAAGTTACAGAAAATTTTATTTTAAACTTTTCTCGGCTTGCTTCCTAATATTCTAAGCTCATTTAAATTTTAATTTCGCTCATGAAGTTATAATATTTTACTTGGTTGGTTTAATAATTACTTAAAGATGAAAAAACGCCTCTCTTCAAATTCGTAGATCTACTAATATTAAAGTACTACGAAAATAATCACAATACTAGACAAAATGCTGGAAGTGTTCAGTAATTATAATTTAGAACTTAACTTAGCCCTTCAAGTTTCTTGGATAAAGACTAAACCTCCACACTTCCTCCTTTCACATAAGGAGATTAGTGTAAATTCATACTGTACCTTAGAATCTAATCTGGCCCAAGGTGCCGACAAACAAACAACAAAAAATTTCCAACAATTTCGAACTTTCAGCCAGACCTTCCTGTAGACAGAGACTAGGTATCAAATAACTGGTTCTAGTATTTTTAAAAAGTGTGTGTGTGTGTGCGTGTGTGTGTGTGTGTGAGAGAGAGAGAGAGAGAGAGAGAGAGAGAGAGAGAGAGAGAGTGAGATGGAAAGAGATAGATAGAGAGAGAGAGAGAGAGAGATATCATAGTAGAGTGCTGACTATGTTTCCAGACTACTGTACTACAAATTAATACTTGTTTTTGGTGGACCATGTTTGCGTGTTTCTCTGTCTGTCTGCCTGTTTATTACATTACTTAAAAGCTGCTGGAAGATAGGACAAATGAGAAGACATATGCACACTTTACTCTTTCATAGAGACTGACAAACTATAGTACCAAATTCCACTCTGAACTGTGATGCTAAAGCTTCCCAGGGTGGAATATAGAGTGAATAATTCAGGCTTTGAGGAATTATTGGTCCTTGATTATTGATACTCGATTGCAAAAGTAAGGGGAGGGAGGTAAATTCTGCACTAAGACTAAACACTGCAGTGGTGGAGCTTTGGGGTGGAACTCCCCAAAGAGGATTGAGATTTGCATTATAGACGTTCAAAGGTGACTCTTTCCGTGGTCTGACTTGAGGATAGGGAGAAAGGAGAACAAGGAAAGGTAGGCAGTGGGGTATGTTCAAGAGGAAAAATCCTATGAAGTGTTTAACTCTTAATGCTTTTTTCCCTGGATGATGACAAAAACCATATTTAATCTATTGTATTCAATGTTTTGCTTTCTATTATAGAATTTCCTTTTCGTTAATCTTCAACGTTTTAGTAAAACCTGATAAATTTTATAGCGTTGTCTGGTTATACTGAGAAGACTAAAGGTTGGAGACAATGAAATGAAATATGTCCTGCTAAACACAGATTACTTGTTATTGAAGCCAACTGTACAGCCGCAGTTTCAAGAGGCCAGGAGCGGCGGTCTGCGCTGGAGGAGGGAATGGTGAGCAGGAGCTCATGACATCCCCATATCAGCTGAGAGGCAGATGGCTCAGGAGTGGATATGAGACAGATTCTGTTTCTCCCAAATAAAGAAGAAGGTGACTTGTGGCAGGGAGTCAGGGGGAAGCGGGGACGAAGGGTGGAGGGTGTGTGGGAATTGATGTCTGGATCACAGAAGTATAACTTGAAAATTGTAATATGTTCTTTCTACTGAACATAGAAAGGGTTAATCTCAACAATGCCAAAAAAGCCCACACACTGTAGCTGTTTGTTATAATTTGACTGTTGGCACCTTTTCTTCTCTGATTTATACCATGCTACCTGGATGGACTGCCCTCCTCATAATAACTTATTTGTCTCTATCAAACTATTTTACCTTCCTCCTCAAAATTTCTGGAGCACTTACTGTCTAAACCCCTAACTGGGACTTAACATCTTCTATCTTGTATTTTTAATTATTTTTTAAATAAATTTTATCTCAACTAAATAGGAAACAACTTCTTGCTTCTTTTGGAAATTTCTTGAAAAAATGAAATCTGTCTCCGGGGACACCTGATACCAAACTATGTTTATTATAAAATAGTTATTGTTAAAATGTGACTATACTGCTTCTTTTTATGAATAAGTACTGCAATGATTGATGTTATTCTAATAGAGCATCTGAAGTACAAAAGGAGTTAGAGGGTAGTTAAAAAGTCCATTATTTCTATGCATGTCTCCTTGGATACCAATTAAATACCCAAAAGAAATGGGCACTCGCCTAATAGCACTAATTGAGAAGACAATGTATACGAACACTCGGTACATAACCAGGAGATGTTCATCTCAATAAGAGATGGCAATATTTTTGGCTAATATCCATGTGATAGTTGGCTACACCCACATGAATATGGGGAAAAAAAAATGTAGCTTGAACATTTTTAGGATCCATGTGAAACAGCTGATAATCTAACAAACTCTATAAAGAATTACTCTATGAAGCAGGCCAGAAGAAACTTGTGATATTATTACTATTTTTCTTATTAGGAAGAAGAAAAACGGAATAGCTGAATTTTATGAGCAAGCATATTATACATGGTCACTTATTTCTGTTCAATATTCTAGTACATCCAGTAGTTATAGCTGTCTTCCATCTTGGAAAATAGACTTTGTATATCGATTTCACCACCTTTAAGTCATAGGATTTTAGAGCTGGAAGAGACTTAAGAGTCCATCTAACTCAATTCCCTTGATTTTGATCTGAGAAAACTGGAGGCAAAGGAATGACACAAGTTACTTGAGATCACACAAGTAATCTGTAATTTTTGGCTTAGTATATTAACTTAAGTTAGCCAGTCACACCACATAAAGATATACAAAGCTCTGCACCCTACCCCCTGCAAAAAACCCTGGAAATGCTGGCTCTATAAATATGGCAGAGCAGATATGCAGAGAAATCCTTACTGGTACAGAACAAATAAAAATAACAGGTAACATATGAAAACTATTTAAAAGCATGGCTAAGCTGGTAAACAGTTAGATGCCAGACATCGTTCTGGGTAAGTGGGCCTAGGAGCAGGCGCTTCCCTAGGTATGCCTTCTATCCCCAGGGTAGTAAGACATGCACATAGGACAGGGACAAACCTGACATCCAAGTAAACTAGGAAGGAGGTCATCAGAGACACCTGCACAAACTAGGTACCAAAAGAGGGCAACGAATCATAAAATATGCACTAGAAAAAAACAGTACACAGGAATATTGCCTCTTCTCAGAGTTGATATTAAATGGAACAGAGAAAACAAAAGTCTCTCTTGGGTGTCCCTTACCCAAAGTTTATTTTCCAAAGAGGCCAGGATTCATATGATAAGAGAAGTCTCAGGGAAAACTCAAGTATCAAATGAATGGTGTCCCTAAGTATGTAGCAGAAACAAGGTACAAATATTCTCTAGAGAAAGACATTCTAAGCAGAGGTCACAAAGTATTCCTATATATGAATTCCAATGAACATGAATTCATTGTAAAAAAGTATCTCTTAAGTGCATGAGGAAACAAGTCCTATGAATGAATCTGCAGAAACAAAAAATGAAGTCAGATTTGTAAGATTGATATGTAAAAGTATATTACGACACATGAAAATCAGTCTATTAAAATTGATGAAGAAATACTGAAATAGAAACAAATAGAACTTATAGAAATAAAAAGTATTCAAATTTAAAACTCGAATAAAATTCAAAGTAAAATTTTACAGAGTTGAAGAGAAACTTTGTACACTGTCACATACAGATGAAGAAATCACATGCAAAGTAGCAGTGAGAGAGGGAAAAAAAAGACTCATGATCAAGTGGTTAAGAGGCATGGGAAAATAGAGATGTTCTAACAGTGTGGTCCACGTGTGGTCCACAGACTAACAGCATTGGTGTCAGCATATTCTCAAGACCCAACATAGACCTACTATGTGGTATAGGGATGTGTTATAAATAAAATAAGATAATAAAATAAAATAAAATAAAATCCAGATGATTTTTTTGGTAGGCTAAGTTGGAGAAGCATGGTTTAATATATCTTTGAGTTCTTACAGAGAGCATGTAAAATATTGGTGTGGTAACAATAAAAATAGTTGACATCTTATTAAATTAATGATACCAATCCTCAGATTCAAAAAGTTCAATGGATGCCAAACAGGATAAATAAAAAGAAATCCTCACTTATAGTGAAAATGAAGAACACTAAAGACAACAAAAAGATCTTAGAAACACTCAGTAAGGAAATTCAACTTAGGGTCGTAGATCACAAGAACACAGGGAGAGATCAGTCCAGATGAAAGCAAATGAGAAGACTAGAGGAAAGATTTCTTTGAGATAATATCATTCATTATATAAATACTCAATACTTAATGTGCTTAGATGTATACAGAAAAGATTTTCATACCTGGAAAAAAATTTAGGGGTTGAATGGCCGATGCCCACATAAAACACTAAGAAGATGGAAAAAGAATCTAATAATTACTCTCCACGGAAAACAAAATATCGTGTAATAAAAGAAATCATGCAATACCTTGCTCATTTGTGAATAACTTCTATACAGTCATACTAATATAAGTATTCTATATAACAAAAAGTATAACTGTGCTGGGAAGGAGGAGGGCTGGAAAGTATGCATGTAAGTAATGAGGGTCAAGAGGGAAGAGAAAAATATGAGTAATGAACAATAAGCTGAGTCTCGATTTGAGAAATCAAGACATAGCATTGTAACAGATGAAAATACTAAAAAATTGCTAAAATGATTACAAGTAGTTGACTCTGAGGAACAATGAACATGTTTTACTGTTTTTAAACAAGCTTTCTTAAGCAAGTTGACTAATGCAAGCATGTTTAACCTTCACAAAATACCATTTTACTTCCTTGCTCACTGGCAAAACGTTCAAAGTTTGAAAATACAAAGTGTTGCTGAGTATGTGGAGCTATAAGATTGGTTATGGCTGGTGAGAGTTTACTTTTAAACATAATTTGGCATTGAATGGCAAAGTTGGATATGCATAGGCTCTCTTATCCAGCTTATTTTACGAATGTACCCTAGAGGAACTCCTGCACATCTGCACAGGAAATATGTCAAGAGTGGAAATGACAGTATTGTTTGCATATATTTAAAACCTGGATGCAATCCAAAGGTTCGTAAGTAGGAGAATGACTACAGAAACTGTGACATATTCATATAGCAAAACAGTATACAGCAGTGAGCATAAATGAAATAGAATCATACACATCCACTTGGATGAATCTCAATCACATAAAAATGTATAAGATGTAGAAGAGTACAATTTTCCTCACATAAAATTCAAAACTAGACAAAACTAAATAACACTGTTTAGAAATATATCATATATGTTAAAACAGAAAAACTACAGGAATGTACAGAAATGATTAACCAATATTTCAAAATAAAGGTGATCTTTTTGGGAGAGAAAGGGGCTATGAGGGGAGAGTAGGTGTCCCAGCAGTGTTTTATTTTATAAACTGGTTAATGAGTTTTCTTACTCTTATTTAAGCAGAAACAATCAGTTATGCATACTTTATATTTCCCATTAAATTAAAACATAATCTGATTCATGCACAATCCAAAATTTGATTTCTCAGTCTGATCTCAGTCTCTCCAAACCTAGCTCCTAGCTCTTTTCTCAGCAGTGTTCATTCTACTTTCCCTCCATTTCCTGCTTCCATTATTCTCTTTACTTGTAAACCTGTGATGGTGACTCTTAGTTTCTTCTAACCTTGGGTCCTTCCAGCGATGCTTTCCTTCTTCTTTGCTCCCTGTATTTCCCCACAATCTCCCTATTCTGGCCTGGGACCTGGGAACTCTTATGCTGTTTCCAAAACAATCCCACTTGTTAGCCCAGCTTATAGATACCAGAAAAATAAAGGATATATGTCTTTACTCCCCATCCAGAGCTGTGCTTTAAACTACATTGACTCATGTCATGCAATGCAATGGGCCAGACCACATGGATACCCCCCTATCCCTGACAGATGAGGAACATTCTATGAGCAAGCCTGTTATGTGACCATAGAGTGAAACACCTGTCAAGCTTTCTTAACAAGGCATCTCATTCTCAATGAAAGGCATCACGATTTGCAAAGATGCTCTTGATTATTAGCAATGTAAATTTCAGCCGACTTCTTTGCTGCAATTGCTGGCCCAGTACTGCATCAAAAAAAAAAATAATAATAATAATTTTTTTTCTATAGTACCTCCACCAGGTTAGTGATTATTAAAAAAGAGTAAAATTACTCCTGCTCTCAATAATCTATCATTATCAGAAAACTGCTTTACTGGGATCAATGAAGGCTCTGGATACCCACAGGAAGTTAATATTACCTCAGAGAGGAAGCAATAAGAATAAGAAGGGCTAAGTGACCACAAGGCTCACACAAAGTTAGTAATAGAGCAGAAGCCAGAGCTTCAATCATCAGCCACCCGCCATGGTAAATTCCTGGTGCTACAGAATTATTTAGATATGGGTTAAGTGGTTGTTTTTCTTAATCTCAGTCTTCGTGGTCTGAGTGGAAGTTTTGCAACTTGGCTTGCCTGTTCATTATAACAGCTCCCCTATAGTATTTTGAGATATGTCGCCCATTCCAGAAATATTATCCCCTAATAATTCTGAAAATCTGATGCACAAATGTGATTATGGAAATGTGACAAGATTTCTCTCCTTTGTTCTAAGAACATAATCTCAAAGACAAGCTAAATCTTAGTATGTGACAAAAATACAGTACCGTCTCCTTCTGATAATTCTTGTTCTTGACATTGCATTGCCTCACTAGAGTGTATTCAGTTGCTTGTACTTTTTATGAATGCCAAAATCAGTGTTAGGCATTTTAGATTATAATCTCTTTGCTACAGAGGCAGAATTTACCTTGTCCAAACACACTTCCTTGGCATAACATCATGCCGAAGCATAATGAACTCCATCTGTCAATGACATAACTTTATAGTATTAGATCCTGACTTGAATATTGTCATGAGTTATCGCTTTAACACTTGTGCTCTTCAATTTCTCCCATTATTGACTTTAGAAAGAGGTGGGGATCTTTAACTTCTCTAAGGATTCAATCCCATGAGGATATTGTGGGAGCAGGTACCTGTGTCCCATTTGTTTATGATGCTAATGATCATAAGATGAATGTTATTGCAAGGTATCAGATACAGGTTCTAGATTTAGGCCACATAATTATATAATAACTTTGTACTTTAAAGATGAGATCAAATGGCTAATGGAAGAGTACATCCTATAAAGAAGAGATATTATTTTCCTGCAGAAATTTTTTCTGCAGATGCTGTACTGATTCATTGTTGGCAGAATGGATTCCAGATAGTTTAGGAGGTGTACTGGCACACTTGCAAGTGATGTACAACATAAGGAGCAGCTGACTTCAAGTATTTTCCCTTGAAAATAAATGACCCGATTCTTGCTGAAACTCTGGATGCCTTTACTAAAATTCATAGGAATGAAAAGAGCAAATTATCTTGAGTTGCCTTTGGAATATAACTTTATTTTGCTCACTTGGAAAGTAGAGATGTAGAGAAACACAAAGCCCTGCTTTTTACAATGCTATGTATGCAGATTTCTAAGATCTAGATTAAAAAACAAAAGAAGTCTAAAACCATCGTCTATACTTATTTCTAGTTTGTCTTCATTTATAATTAACCAGAAAGTGCCTGCACATTGCCAATAGATAAACCGTGCAAAAGGACAGCTGTAGATAAGAATGTGGTAATTGTATTTTTGTATAATCTACTAAGAGAGCATCTGTCTATACAACACTCATTTCAAAGATTAGGATCTGGACAATAACCATAGAAAACTAATGCTATAAATCAGTGAACTTCTTGCATATCTCCTATTCCCTAACATGAAGATTAAGCATTAAAAGACTACATACAATATAGAAAAGAAAATGTAATACTTGTGTAATGTTGGCGGTTCCTAAAGGCGCATAATTGAATGCACATAAACCCCCAAGCTCTCTCTTACACACACACACACACACACACACACACAAGTGCAAAACCAGGACTTTTGATGATAATGAAGCTCCTTGAAAAATGTACTATGGTCCGAAGAAATAAATTATTTTCCATTGCTGGCCTGTGTGGTCTTTATTTTTGGTTACAGCAGCAACCTGAATATTTCTTCAGTGTGTATAAAAGCAATAGAGTCTATATATGATTATGTGTATAGTTATAGCTAACCAGGAAGGTGCAAATATAAGACATTTTCTCTTGATGAACAGTTACTTTCAAAGAACATGTTTTTTTTTGTTTGTTTTTAAAATGCAAGGGAAGTCAGATAGAAACATCATTAAGATCTGCTAATGAATCATCCTCCTATTTGCACTGGGAATACGTGTTTGAACTCAATGCTATATCTGTGTTTGAAGAAATACAATTATTGGTTAACAAATGTGTTACATTTAGGTGGTATGGCTGGACGAATACTAACTACAAGCTAGCATCGGGTCTGTTATGCTAGAAAAATACATCAATGGTAACATTTCATTTTCACCTAAGCAAATATGCATTTATATTGTTATGTTCAATATATTTATCGTCAGAGGTATGTTTTAAAATTAATACTGCTCTTTTTCACTAATAACACGTTTATCATAAAAAAAGGAAGAAAACAACAAATAATCATCATCAGGGATCCCATTACACAATGATGACCACTATTATAATTTTGGTGTCTATGCTATTTTTTAATACACAAAGTCATTGACATGTACCCATATTGGGAACAGAGGGAGATGTGTGTGTGTGTGGTGTATTAGTCTTTAAGTCCAATAATACTGTATTTAATTTTTCCCCTTAGTGACAAATCTCAATCATGACGCAGGTATCCATGAGTATTTCAATGACTGGGTGAAGCAGTGTGGTGGTGATAATGCTCAAACTAAAGGTAGCATCAGGAAAAAAAACACACAGATAATGACGAGCTGACCACTTTTCAGTGTTTTAATGTTCTTTCTCTCTGTGCTTCATTCCAGTCTTTCTTGATTTGCACTGCTACTGACATCTCACCACTTTTGTAAAGAATGTTTTAACCATGTAGAAAAAAAAAGAGTAAGGTGTTTCTCTTTGATTTTTCCATGTCTAAATAGGTAACTCTTACTTCTCAACTTCACTTATCCCCTTATTATTTACAAATTTTCAGCAGAGATTATGTTCTATCTGCCCTTTCTAAACCTAGAATAATACCTGATACATGATATGTGCTCAGAAAGTGTTAAATTTGCTAAATTGTATGTCGATGCCTTGCATTATTAAAAATTTTCATTAATATTATGTACTGTAGTCTTTTTATTGTCCTTCAGATGTTCTCATGTCATTTATGTTACTCCATGAGTCAACAGTCTGCTGAACTCAACAAAGAGATGATACTGTTGGGTTAGCTGGGAATCCTTAGCAGTCTCTTGAGTAAAAGAGATACATAATCCCTAAAAATAAAATTCCCAAAGTCAAGTGCTTTCGAGGAATTAAAGCCATAAAAAAACACAGCCCTCACTCTCATCAAGGACCAGTGCAGTAAAGACAAAAGGGAGTTGGGTCTAAGTCTTACCATTCTTTGACTTAAATGTGTCTTATGTCTTGCCCTTGACTAGCAAGAGTCTAGGAAGGCAGAAAACAGAGCAAAAATCTCAACATAACAATTCCTTTGCCTTGTCATTATAGATTTTCTGAAGAACACCCATATCTCCTTGAACGTGTTCTCATTCAAAGACCCTCACACAATGCTACTGCAAGGAAATGAGGCTGCAGGTTTTCTGCTGAGGAAAAACACGTCATTACATATGCTGAAAAGAACAGTGGAAGTACTAGAAACAAGTGAGAGTTTACTTAAAAGTATTTTTTTAACGGAGAAATGTCACAAGTAGGTTCAAGGAATCTTATGGTTTGCATTTATTTCTGTCTCCAGTTTTTTATTGTTCTGTTAAAGGGCCACCTGGAGGCTAAAACTGTAAACTAGGCAGCAGCATGCATCTTTCTAGCAGAATGCAATGCAGGCCTGAGGGATTAAAAAATTGATTAATTAGAGAGACCAGGCTGCTGCCTCACCTTAATTGGCTTTATTGTTACCCACTTCTTTTGTTCAAGTATTATGAGCAAAATGATGGCCTGCATTTGAGGTTGGGGGTCTCAGACTACAAGCCTGATAAAGACCAGGGCTTTCGTTCTGTATTATATGTCAATTTTGCTGATACAGCTTAATTAAAATGATAAAAACAACCTCTCTGGATTTCATTCTCTTCTCATTCTAAAACATTTTTAAACATTTAGAAGCCACTAAATGAATTTGAATTATGTAAGGTCTGATCTGCTTCATAAATCTCAATTGTAGAGCCTTTAAAACAGAGATGGGCTTCATGAAGAAAGAGATTCAAGAGATGAAGATAGAATTAGAGCAGTGGTTCTCACTGAGGCGCGATTTTGTCCCCTTGGAGGACATTTGGTAATGTCTGGAGACATTTTTAGTCATCACAACTGGGGGGAGGGGAGGTGCTAGTGGCATATAGTGAATAGAAACCTGGGACGCTATCAAATATCCTACTGTCCATGGGGAAGGCCCCCACAACAGAGTTATACGGACCCAAATGTCGACAGTGCTGAGGCTGAGAAACTCTGAATTAGGGAGACTAATAACTCACTTTCCTAGAATTAGCAAGAATTAGCAGGATGACCAGAAGCTATGTGTCCCTTTCCTTAAGGATGACTTCTCAGCATGTTTCTAAGCCTGAGATATTTAAGCACTCAGTGGGTGTTGACACTGTTCAACAAAGAGTGCAGACCTTACCAGATTTGGAGTGGGGCAGGGAGAAGAGGGAAACAATTACGTGTAACTAAAATTAGGAGGAAAAAAAAGAATTTGTAACTACGCAAAAAATGTATCTTCTGTGAGCTTAAGTGCATCATTAAAATTCTTATAGGTACTGAATGCCTCATTAAAATTAAACCTGTACCTGCCAAAAAACTACTTTCTAGTAATCTTTGGGGTATGTACTAAAGTTAGCAAATGCTTTGAGATTAGCTAGGAACTCAGCTAGAAAAGGAACTGTTCTCATGCCTCGTCTCCTGGTTGATTTGACTTAGTAGGATTCAGAGGAGCACCACTGGTGAATGCCACTTTCTATAGACCTGAAAGAGTAAAATCAACTCTAAGAGTGGAAGCGTCAGAATCTTGCCCAGAAGTTATTCCTGAGGTCAGCGAGCCAGGGGAAAGTTGCAAGTCTCAGATCAAAAAGGTGAACTAATGGCAATGGGCGTTATAGAGCGATTCCAGTGCCTTGCCCTTAAGCGCCTGTCTTGGAGTGTTTGAGAGGATTTTTCGGGTATTTAATTGTGAGATGGTGCCACCAATATGCACTCAGGAAAGGATCTGGATAAGTAAGGTCCCTCTGAAATTGTGCCAGCCCTTTTTATATTTAGATTATAAAAATCTTAGCACTTGGTATTGGAATCTGTGAGCCTGGAGTTTTGGATAAATAATATTGTTCTCAAGGTCTATCTACTTAGAGGTCCAGAACTCCTTTTTTCCCAAGCATCCTTGAAATAACAGTAGTTTTGCACAGGCTCTGTGAATGGAGCCCAAGAATTTGAGTTCCATCTCCTTTCTTTTCTATGAAAAGACACAGAATATGTTATACTATCATAAAATACTACAAATTGTAAAATATGACTCAATCTCTAATGAAGGCATTTACAATTACTTTTAAACTTAAGGCTACATGTGTTTTCACTGAGGGAAGGATAATTGTGCCTTTGTAGGCCACTGACTTAACAGTTGGTGAAGATCTGATGAGTTCCCATCCCAGTGACCTCTGGCTTTCCAAAAGTTGCCAACTCTTATTTTTCCAGGTAGGCAGTAAAATATATAGCTATAATCCTGCTGGCCTAAAACTGAAAAACAAAGCAAAAAAAAAGGGAACGATGAGAAGCCTTTGGAAGCTGTAATATATAGCTTAGTAGACTTTGCTTTCATATCGAATGAGATAAATATGAACACAGGAAAAATCCTGCTCAGAAGGGATGAGTGTGTGTGTAAAATAATGGCTTATCAAAGTCTAGAAGTGTGAGACTCTTGTCTCTTGGAAAAAATTTGGAAAACTTTCTAAACACTAACCTATATTTCATGAATCTCTATATTAAACAACTTACAGTTTTAGGTTTTGATTGGACCCAAGCCTAATCCACTTTCATATTTCAAAAAGGCCATCTTACCAGTGAAAACAAACCAAGAGGATATGCTCCAGGGGTTAAAATTACAGCTCAGAATTATTAGAGAATGAGAGCAAAAGAGAGATGGGGGGGAGGACTAGAGAAAATAGGAAAAAAAATCTAAAACGATCTATTCCACAGAAAATATTACTTTATTCATATAGAGGGACTTGGGGATATTTCAAAATTCATAATCTATTAGATAGGAAGTGTTCAACTGATCAGAATTCAAGAGACATGGCAATTAAGATGACAAGTGTGAAAACATATCTGAGCTTTCGGGGACGTTTGATTTTGAAATAAAGAGCAGAACTTTTAGTTTAACCTTAACATATATCCTGCTTGGTTATCTTTCTCCAGGCAGATCTGTGATAATGGAAGATGCCTAAGATTCTTAAGACCTGGGCTTCTTGCTCATGTAGTCACTCATGACAGCTTTATGTCATCCTCTAAATATCAAACTCTGAATTTAAGCTACTCAGCCCATACATCATCATATCAAGAAAGAAAAGTAGTTTTGAACACATGCTAATTTTGTGTGACATTCTTTTGGGTACCCAAACTCTACTTTTTAAAAAGAATATGTTTTATTTTTCAAGTATAGTTGGCATGCAATGTTATGTTATTTTCAGGTATATACATGAATTCTTGAAGAACTATGTACTTTCACTCCACGATCCTGAGTAGAAAGATCATCATTTGATCAGGATATGAAAACTAAAGGCCAAGGAGTTAATGAATCCTCAATTCTGAGTAACCGAGGAACTTTGAGAGATGGAAAATATTAGTCCTGGTTTGGGTTTAACCTTGTTGCACATAAAGTAGAAATTAAAGTGTAAGCAGAAACTGAGCTTTTGTAATTGGTAGAAACCACTATTTTCACTTTATTTAAAAGCATTTTTAATTTTATGAAAGCTTATAGGCGATATCGTAAATGTTTTTCAAAGGAATGAATCATGCACATAATTTTGTCAAATGATTTTACATGAGTTAAACGAAAAACAACGGTTTCCCTTCCCTACTTCTCCCCACTTTTAAGTTTTATATCCTACTATTTAGATCAATAATTTTTAGATCAACATTTTTAAATAATGGGATTTTATGAGTATTAATTGGATTTGATTTTAGTAATTATCTATTTCTCATTATTGAAGACAAGGATTTAGTAGTATACTATCCCTCAAAAGCACATTTCTTGATCACTATCCTACCAAGATAATACATATACTATACATTTGATTAAATCAATATTCAAGTTTTATAGTGTTGTGACTATGTAGCATGTTTGCATTTAAGTTAGTTAGTGTGCTGTGATGACTTTTTCTTGACACCTCCCCCAAATCCCCTGGAGTTAATCTATTAATTTTTAATGTGGGGTAGTTTTTCTTCCAAATCTCTGAAAGAACTGTAAACTTTTCTCAATATGTACAAGTAAATTAGGTAACCTATAGTTCTGCTTTCTTCCTTGAGACATTCTTTCTGGATCTCTCTATCCCTTAGTCCCGATCAGGCCTACTTGCCTCTAAGCCTGCTGCATAGGCTATTTGCTTAGTCAAGGTCCCAAGATTTCATTCATCATCATTCTCAGAATTCCATTTACCTCTCTTATGCTGGATCCAGTGTGTGTTTGAAAAGTTTTTATTTCCCTTTACACTTGAGGTTTGCTTTGGGTACACAATTCAAAGTGAGAAGGGTATATTTATCATGATATATATAGCATCTTTCCTGAATCTGACCTATAGGAGACTTAACAAATGTTAGTTAGAAAAATGAAATAAACTGAAGGAGGTAGAACTGGTATACCCTTGATTGCCTTTATGTCTTAACTATAGTAACTTTCATTATTAAGAGTGTTCATTTTAGTTCTTTGCACCTACTTAGCTTAATACTAAGACTGAGGCCGGACTCAGGATACATTACAACAAACTTTAATCCTTTAATCCTTTTCTTATTAAAGGACAAACAACATGAGAAAAAATGATATAGAGGATACAGTCCATTCTTGTAATTGTCATTCATTTAGTAAAACTGAATTATCTATTATGTGCCAGATACAATTGCAGGCATTGCATTCTTATTCAGAAAATCCTTTCTGTACCTAAACTGGTCTTCACATGCAGACACTGTAGCTGTTTTATTTGAGTCCCCTTATCATCTTTCTCAAAACCTAGTCTTTAAGCTACTATGCCTATGGTTTAATCGCCATGAGACAAGTGTGTGTTCTCAGAACAAAAATATGTGTAGGAGATGTTGGTGAAATATCTTCTTTCACTGCTGTGGATTAAAAACCTAATGACTGCCTTTTATATGATGGAAAAAGTGTGAAAAACCTTTAATTGGTTGGTACACATGCAGTTCTTGGAATAAAAATAAATGAAGAAAAGATTCCATGCAAGCATGTACCACAGACTTTTTCATTTTTTCCTTTCCATCTTTCTCAATACTGACAGCACCATCTCAGAGACAGGCTCTATGGTGAGGGCCCAGAGTGACAGCTGGTCCCAGATCAGAAACATAATCAAGGGACATGGCTGTATGTTGGCCAGTTGGCACATGAGGGCTACGCTCATGGTTAGAAAGGCAGCTCTTGAATAATGTCAAAGGCTGAGTGTCTGTCAAAAGCATCCTCGTTATCAGGCAAAGATAAAGATACCCTCTCTTAAGAAATGTAGCACACCACTTTTTTCCCCTTAGATTTAAATCTGTGAAAAAATCCAATTGGCACCAAGAGATGCCAGGGCCAACAGAATAGGCTGAATTCTTCTGTTAAGATAGTATCACCATGTATTTATTTCATCATCAGGGTTTAATATACTGATATTGTCCAATCCTAGACATCCCAGACTGATTAGAGAGACCTATGAAAAGGTGAACACTAATTCCACTTCTCACATCCATCCCTAAAATGGGCTTATTTTCATGGGTTCCCTCTCAGTTTTGCAGATGTATTATAAAGATGAAAGGGCTATTCCACGATTTTACATGGAAGGTGAAGTAGAACCACATAGAAGCTCATTAACTCAAGCACCTGAGAAGCTTGGCTTCCACATGGCATCTAGATAAGAATATTTTTGGTGTGACAACTGAACCTAAGCTGAGCTAGAGCACAAGTTTGTGACTTAATCACAAAGAAAAGGTGTGATTATAAAAAAAAAAAAAAAAGACAGAAGAGGCCATCTGTGTATGGATTTGACATACAACCAATGTGTGCTACTGATCAGAAACCACGCTAGAAAACCAGTGATTAGGTATCTACTTGGAAAACTAATAGCAGCAGATTGCACTATTTGCTTGGGCATGATCGTAATGCAATTCAGCTTTCTATGTTTCACACATTTCTTCCTTACTGGCTGAATTAGAGGGTTTATTAGAGTTTTCTTCATAGGAAGTCAGAATGACTGTAGGAACAGACCTCAGGCAGACAGGAAGAACTGCTCCCACTAGGGAATGGAACCTGTGAAACTGACATGTGATTTATCAACTGTCAGAGAAAACACACGGGAATGCTGTTGGGGTTTTTCTGCATCTTCTGAGTTAGCAGAAATGTAGCCGGAGCCTCCAAAATGTCTGGATGGGCAAGATACACAAAGGCCTCATGAGAACAGGGCTTTCTAGAGGGCTGGGTGGGAATCCTCATGCCATGAGTTGCTTTCCTTGGCTGATAGATCCCCTCACTATGGATGAGACAGCCAGAGAAGGATTCTGTGGTATCGTCTGCTCTGTGAGGCACCCTGTGTACAGGTTTTTACCTAAATCAATGTGACACTAGGGACAATTTTGCTCACTACTCGGGGGGAACATTAATCAATGTCTGGAGACATTTCTGATTGGCACAAATGAGGTGTGTGTGTGTGTTGTGGGGTTCAACTGGCATCAACTGGCATCAAGAGCCAAGGGATGCTAATAACTTCCTACAATTCACAAGATAGTCACTGTCTCAAAGGTTATAGGGCCCAAATGTCAACAGTGCTGAGGTTCAGACGACCTGACCTAAATCGGAAGAATGTATCCTTATACAGATGATGTGTTATCAAATTGTACACTTGAAACCTATATAATTTTATTAGCCAATGTCACCTGATAAATTGAATAATAAAAAAAAGGGATGTATCGTAAACTTGTTTAATTTTAGGCCATTCACCATCTCCTTTATGACAGATGCTCAGTTACTAAAAACTATTACTTGTGGATATAAAACATATTGTCAGATTATGTTTGCTCGCCTCCCCCCCCAATGAAACTGATTTATATAAATAAGTATAGAACAAATCAATAGCTCCTGCATAATCCCAGGCAAATGCAAAACAGAATTGTGCAGTAGCTAATCAGAACTCTTAATGACTAGGAAAATATTCACTATGCAGTTTTGCTTACCCTATGGCTCTCCTTCTATACCCCCCTCAGCCCAAACCAAGATCTTCCACGATTTCTACTTTCTTCTTTCTAAATACAGTTCCCTCCCCTCTGCCCACCATAAGAATTTTATTTATCTTATTTCTGTGAAGGGTGACTTGCATGTCTTCTCTTCAGTGAACCTCAGTGAATCTGAGACAAGGAAGGCTGAGAACACAATGTTCTATTGCCTTGATGAGAGAAAAACACTACAAACATAACTCTTTCCTTTCTCCTCTTCCATATGATTTTCGATCTTCTGTTTCTACATACATAACAATCTTATTGTATATGTGCCTTTTATTGTCAGCCAGCTCAAATCCTTTTGTGAAAGTAGGCAGGGTATAAATTACAAATAAATAAATGCCACACAGAAGAACTCTTTATTACATGCATCATGTGCTATTTATAGCAGGTTTCACATAGCCTTCATCAATGAACTGCCACCAGTCAGTGTTGTTAAAATGATTTCTTACAACTAAGGAACATTATCATGTTTTCCAAGCAGGCAAGGCAATGAGTTATTATAACTTCTGCTCAACTTCTTATTAAGAGCTGAACTGCCTCAGAGTCAGAGTGGGTTTCCTGGATAGTGAGTAGACCTTGGATGAGTGACAGGAAAAGTGGAAGACAAACACTTAATGAGTTAAGAAAAAATGTGCATCCTTACTAAGTCAAAAGCGTTTGTTGTACTTGGATGTGCTGGGTGACAGCACCCAAGGGTATCAGTCTATAAAACTACCACTGTAACCAAAAGAGGAACACCTGGGTGCCAATACTTAAAATGAGACACCTGAGACTGAGGCAGGGCTGGAAGAGTCAGGAAGAGAACGCGGGAGGTACAGTTTCTCCACAACAGTATTAAATTATGGTGCCAAAGGATAGTAGGAAAAAAAGAACTGAACCCTAGTGAACCCTTTTCAGAGATCTATCTGTTTTGTGTAATTTTGTAGAAAAATCCAGAGAGAAAAAAACGACCAATTTTTTTCCTTGTTTACTTCATAATTGCACACACACAAAAAACACTTCAGAATCAATATGTGCCGTCACATCATTTCTTTTTTTCCCTGCATCAGTATTTGTAACCTTTCAAAACTTAATAGTTTATCTCTCTGTATCCTGGAACTCAGTATACTTCTTCTAATGCTCTTAATTCTACCAAATAGATAGATTTAGGTCACCCTAGGCCCCGGAAATGAATTCACACAGCTCTAACAAGAGCTATCTAGGCAGAGCCAAGGACCTCGTGATGCAAATCTTTCTCATTTCAGTGCTCCCATTAGTAGAGATGTGTTTTGCTCCAGTGTTTCTATTATGTAACCTTTGCTACTCCTTTGTGTGTTGCCTTGTTTAGTTTACAGTTTAACACAGAAGTAAAAATATGCAAGCCTATTTCTTAGGGAAAAAGAGTGCCATGTCACTTGCCACCACAGAGAATGGAAATTCTATGGGATTCTAGAAAAATGCTTACGCTCAACACTAAATGGCTAATGTTTCTAATCACACTTTATGAGTTTACAAACCGTTTTCCAAATGATTCTGATTTAAAATTTTAACAACCTAGGAAGATAGATATTATTACCTGGACTGAGATTCAGAAACAGTAAGATCATATAGGTCAACGAGTATTAGAGTGAAAATTAAATTCCAGGTTTTTTTTTTTTTTTTTTTCCCCCAAACTACAAAGCCTGTGTCGTTCTTTATAAATTCTAATGGATGACTGGCTTGGACCGACTAAGGGGCTTTGATCTGGCTTCCTGCAGAGAGTCTACCTACCACACGACTGTTCTTAACTCTATGGGCTCTGACCTGTGGGTAAGTGACTTTCTGCCTCATGCCTAACCCAGGCTCTGTGACACCACATCAGGGTCTGGACCCACTGCTTCAGGCCTCTGTGTGATTGGAAGTTTGTATCAGACACTAGAAACTGCAGGTCTAGCCATTCTGACCAGATATTTTAAAGGCTATACCTGGAATCTAAACAGAATGTGATTTTTCATCTCAGGGAACAAAAAGAAGCTAAAAGAATTTGTTCATTGGACCAGAAGGAGTATGTGCCCCTGAAATTATATTGCCTGCAGTTTAGAAAAAGGTGGGACATAAGGGACTACTTGCAAGGGAGTATTTAGGTTTTGGATCTGAGCAAGTTAAACCAGCATGTACAGACAGACTGTTGATTACCTAAACATTGTGGAGCTGTGATCCCAACTTTCTGCACACTGAGTCACATCCCCAGGGCAGCGCAGAAGATCAAGGCCACCGAAATATTGCAGACAGCGTGGTTATTGGCTCTACTGTCGATGGCACAGTCAGAGGGAGGCAGAGGGCCTCACCATCTGACTTGGTGAAAATTACTTGGAACCTGGACTATCGGAATTGCAAGTTGGCACCTGAGAACCAACTTCTCTCTTCTGTAAGGAGGGAACTGATCATTAAAGCTAGAGCCCAAAGGAGGCAGTTTGTAGAGATGTGGGATGTCAAAGGGTAGTTCTGGATTAGAAAAAAGACTCTAAAGAAACATAGCCAGTAGCTGAGAACAGAGATGGCTATTAGAGCGGGCTAGGCTCTAATACCCTGGTGGCAGAGGAGTGAGCCAGCCTAGACTTCTCTGTTGCCTGAGCCCTTCTGGCCTGTAAGGTAGTAACAGCTGGAAAGAAAAGAATGCCCCTGAGAATCCAAGTACATCAAAGCAAAGTCAAGGTGTGATCTTGGATTGAGCATGTGTGCTGTCCTGCAGTGGGCAAGACATCAAAAAGAGGGGCAAGTCCTGGCTGCACGGCTGTAATCTTCAGAGAATTGTGTTTCCCCCATCACCTCTAAGTGCAGCAGCCACAGCAGCACAGGGATGCGGCCCTGGCTGGTAGAAGGTTCATTTACTCCGTTGGATTACAGGTGACCTGTACCAGAGGACAGCAGATAAATTTGAGGTCAAATGACACTCAGGCTTCAGGGATCCCAGCCCTAGCCCCTCTTCCTCAGCCTTCACTGTGGTCTTCACTGCAGTCTCTAAGAAGAGATTTCTATATCATCCCAAATAACAAGCCAAATAAAAGAAGCTGTTCTTTCAGTTCCAGGTTATGAAGAGAGTCAATGCATGGTAAAGAGATCCGTTTTCCAAATAATGTAGAATTTCCTCACTCACATCTCAATAAGGAAGCTTGAATGGGAAAAATACTGAATTTCACCCAAAATAGAAACAATAGAAAAATTTCTGTCCAAAATAAATGCAGATCTAGTGACAGCAGGGTTAGATTTGCCACTGATTTCACTTCACATATGCAGGTATCAGAGTAAATAGTTTGCTTGGAGCTGGTTCCTGGTCTTAAGTGCAACAAGGCCCTGATTGCTCTGAGGGAATGCAATAGATTTTTGTGTTTGAGCCTGGGAAGAATGGCAAGGCTTTTATCATGAGCTTGATGCATAGTGAGCAATGCCAGACATATGATGAGGGCAAATGCCTATATGGATCCATTTGCACTGGAATTCATCTCGTCATTAGAGTATTGGATAAATGATGCATAGGAATTATTTCTCTGGCTAACATAGAATCATATTAAATAGGAAAATAGTCATGTTAAAACATGCTCTGTAGAAAAGGCAACAGCTATAAAATGTGGATCCCAAAGTGAAGCTCAATAACAACTGTAAATAATTCCTATACATAATCATGTAAGGTCAGGTCCAAGGGTCATCATGGTCAATATCTTCATATTACAGGTGAAGAAACTGAGACTCAGGGAAGCAAAATACATTGCATAAGAGCTGTAAGCAGAATCAGAATAAGTTTCTTCTTCGCCTACTCTGATCAGACTTCTTGCTGTGGAAATGAAAATCTTAGGTACTTTTCTGCTTCAATAAACTCTAATTCCCCTAGTCTGTACATGTGCTGTAGTGACAAAGACAAATGAGGCTTGACACCTAATGATATGAGGGAACTGGGTCAACAACTTTCTAACAGTGGACAGTTGGAGCCACTCGGCAGTGCATGGTGCAGCCGGAAGGATACTGGACCAGAAGAGCTGCGTTGAGCGGCTGCCATGGCACTGACCAGCTGAGTGACTATGCATTAACCATCAGGCCACTCTGGATCTCATTTTACTTTCCATAAGATGAGGCAGTTGGGTCAAGTGATTTCTAAGACTCCTTCTAGCTCAAATATTCTGTCTACAAAATGGAGATCACAGACCCAGCACCCAGAGAAACTGCTTCTGTTCACAAATGATGACCACCGTGCACAGAGACATCATTGTGTTGTCTTGAATCCTTGATGCCCAAAATTGTGCCTGGCTTAAATTAAAGATAAAGTATGTGAACTTCTGGCAGATTTTCCCCCCTTGTAAACTATTCTGGCTATAGATTAATCATAATAGCTTTGGTAGCACTTTAAACCAGCTAACTAACTGAATTAGATGGTGAAGATTTAACTAGCAAATTTTTTTTTCCTCTAGGAATCACTAGACGAGAAAGAGAAAAATCAGATCAGAAGGCGCACTACTAAAATTCGAGAGAAAATCCTGGGAAATTACACAAGACAAGAATTTGCGATGTGGCCCCTAGAGAGAGCCAGAACATTGTCAAACACACTTAACTTCCATAGTATTACTGGTTTGCTGACAGGGAAACACAGAAGGACACCGCTGCTTCTTGAGTGCTAATAAGATTAACTCTTCTTCAGGTATAACCAGTCTGGATGACTGTCAGTTCAGAGGAGCAATAAACTCTCCATGAATTCTGAGATCAGTACTGCTCAGAATTCAAATGAGTGTCTACAAATCCCTGATCATATACTGATCATGCAAAGCAACTGCAAGCAGGAAAAAAAGAAAAAAAAGTTGCAAATCAACGAATGGCTGCAAGAATGTTTGTCCAAGCTGCTGAAATAAAATCTTTTCCACTAATTCCACTATTATAGCAACGTTTCCTATGACATGTACGTAATGTCCACTCTGAAAAGTCTGGAGTTCATCTGTTATCACGGGAAGCAATTTATTAAACTTACTTCACTGACTTAACTTCAGTCCAGAAAACACAAGAACAAAATAAAGCCTTTCCTACATGTAAATATCCATTACATATTAAAAAACAAAAAAAAAAGAAAAGAAAAAGAAAAAAGAGGTTGCCAGGTAAGAAAAGATTCTAAACAAATAATTCAATAAAAAAGAGGAACGAAAAAGCAGGGAAAAAAATGTATGGTTACCCCAAATTTATAATACAACTCTAGGAAAGGCATCATACAATTACCTCATTTATGATCTCAACACTTATGACTCAGAGGGGAACTTAAGATTGTGATAAACAGACAGTACATTAGAGCAGTGAAGTGACAGGGGTATGCTAGAATGTATATTCGCTTTTGTGAAACTAAAAGCATATCCCTTTCTAATTATGGGATGACTGAGTGATTTAAAATGGAGCAAAGTGGCCAAGTTGAAGTAGCTTCTCTGATTTAACATAACATAAAATATTATTGCCATTATTTGGGGGGTGGGGGAAATGGTTTGCTATTGAAACAGTGCTGGGAGTTTGGGAGAAAAACGTTAAACACAAGAGGCAGGGGGGCTTAGAAACTCTGGATGAAAACTGTACCAGGGGTCTGCTCCCTATCTCAGCACCAAAGAAACTCAGAAGAATAGCCACGCAGAGGACAGCACTGGAATCTGTGTTTGCATGCTGAGATGAATCTCCTTCTCTGTATAAATAGGTGGTTGGACAAGTCTAGATGATTATTTTGAATTTATCCAGAGTCAACATTTGCTAATTCTATGAGTTATATACATATTTTAGAAATCTCTAATTATTACACGAAGGGTAAGTCTCCTATTGTGACACGGCATGAAGCCAGCTCCTCGTACTGTCTATGACAAGCTTGTTCTTCATCCCCTCATAGACCTAACTCCTTTTTGAACCAATAAAACCTAGGGTGATAAATTGTTCACCTAGGAATTTAATACCTGATCCACTTCTGAAAACATTAAATATAGAGTATTGTTTTAGAAGCAGTTTTTGTTGAGTGGCAAAGTTTCTAAGGTTCCATACTAAGGAACAGGAAAGAAAGAAATCAAAGGAGAAAAATAGAAGCAGTACACATTTCTCTGATTCTACAATATACATGACATCTTTGAAATCAGGAGTTTTATAGTTGATGACAAATTAAAAAGTAGTCTTTTTCAGTGCTATATAAAGTAATGGTTCTTCTTATAATTGATGTCATCTTATAGTCTATGAAATATGGTATTATCTGTCACATAGAGACCAAACTCACACCTATCCTCTGAGAGCATGGGCAAGTGAGGGAGAGAGTAGAGAAAAAACAAAAAGAGAGTTTCTATTTATTTATAAAGTACTATCAACCGGAGAATGGGATTTGGAATTTTCTGCAATGATGACTAATTGAAAATCTTGGGTTATTTTTCATAGAAACAAAAGGTTGGATTTTGCAAAGTAAAAATGGCCATAGTCTCAGACAGAAGAAGACTCACAAATTATAAATTATTCACCAGAGCAAAAGACTGCGTGACCGCTATGAAGGGGATGGTGACAAATTAATCAATAAAGATTCCCTGAGCGTGTTAAGAATTTGCAGCCCCCTGCTCCTCTGTCATTGCAAGATGATGAATCAAACAAATTCGGGCAGAAATTCCTGGATTAACTAAGCCAGGTACTTATGTCTGAACATTATTCTAACTCCACCTGAAAGGTCACTGGGTTTTACTCTAGAGGGTGTGTATAAAGCTGATAGAACAAATTAGGGAATTTATGGAAAGCTTTTTTCACTTGGTTCCATTTTAAATTTAAAAAATCCCTGAATAAATTTTGTTCACATCTGTGCTTAATTTAGAAAGATGAATAAACTTGCCTTTTTAACCATGTCTTAATGAATGGGTGTTGGGGTAGGGAGTGGGGCATCTGTTTTGATGGGTGTAGAGTTAGTTAACACATACTAGGTAGGTTATGAGTAGTACTGACTGTTCACCAATGTGCCAGATTTACTAAGTCCAGATTTTACTAAGTGACTATGTCTCTAGCTCCAACACATCATTATGTCTGGGAGAAAATACAAGCAATTACAAACCAGCAAGGTAGCTGCATATACAGATTTGGGTTCTACATGTATATGTAGGTTTGCCTGACAGTATTATCCAGAACATGTTTGAACTTGTACAGAGAAATAATGAAACATCTCTTTTGCTAGAGCTCTGGGGATGCCTGGATGATACATATTCCCAGCCGGTGCTCTAGGGAAAGTAATAGCAACACAACAAGTGGAAATTATAGCTTGCTGGCTCTGCTTTAATCATTTTCAAGCACTCGTATCTTTCAGATGGCTTTGAACCCAAATGAGCTGAAGGCTACGTGTGCCCTGCTATAAATGCGACAACTTACAGAATCTAATTAATCATTTTCATTCACTTCTAGCCTAGGAGCATGGTTTCCATACTTTACCAAGCACCATAATCACATATATGCATATGCATATAGAGAGTTAAATTCCAAGTATTTTAATCTTTTGTTATAATTAAAGTTTGAAACCAAGTCCTACATAAAACACATATAGATATTATTATGGGTTTCTAAAATATTATGATTATTATTTTAGCAGGTGTAAGATACTCTGGAATACTGTATAGAGTTTAGACCTTGAGACTTTCTTATACATTTGGATTTCCTTCTTCCCTTGCATTTTTTTTTTTTTTAGTGGCCCAAGGGAGAAAAATCCATGTGGTATCTTACGGACACAATGGAACCTGGGGTCAGCTGCCCCTTTACTCCATTCGGTTCCCATTAGTATTAATGAAAATGACATGCATACATCAAGAGAAAAAAGAGACCTCACGTGTTCTAAACCGAAGCTGAAAGACAGTCCTGCTATCTGCCAAGGAGCAATTTAATTAAACTCTTATTTATTGCTACACACTCCAGTTTCATGGGTTTCAGAGAGCAGTAGTGGCAGCCGTGCTTGCTTATTACAAAACCAGTCTTGCTTACTTTCAAAAGGGTTTTTAGATCAATAATCATTGAGACATATATTGCACAGTCTGACTTGAGAACTGAAGCCGGTATGTCTTCAATGAAAAATGAAACACGCTTATTGTATTTGTAACTAATGTTCCTTAAAAGTAAAGCAAATATTGATATTCCAGGCACACATAAAAACCAAGATCTATAACTAAGTGTGTAAAATGCACACTGCACGCATTTAATAATCATACTCCATTTTCAATAATGGGAAACAAGGTACAATGACTGCTATAATTCACCAGCCCCTTTTTTTCTTCAGCAAGCACCACATTGTTTTATTACAATATAGCGATCCTGCCACATTACATTTTACAGTATGTGTACAAGAACCATAAATACACCAGCCCATCTAAAATATGCAGCAACGACTCTCCCAGCTTTAGTGATACTTGCAACTTTGTTTTTTATGTGGATTTCACATTTTGTTGATGTGTTTGCAATGAAATCAGTCCTGCCCAGAAGAGGAATTATTTTACATTTCCATTAAAAGCTACAGTAGTAAATAAACCCATCAGAGTTTATGTAGATATCCATGAGAACATCGAGGGAAGCCTATTAAAATGCCAAACCCTGTGTTAAACATTTGATAAAAGAGTACCTATAAGGCACATTTCTAACATTTTTTTCAAGTGATAGAGTTTTAAAGATATTTTATAAGACTGTACCAAGCTCTACAGAACACTCAAAAATCAAGGGAAGTTTATGTTTGTCAGTAAAGCAGCTGTACAGCTCATCACCATGGAATGTCCAGTCAGGGCCAGAAATGAAAGGGTGATATCGGAAAACTGATAAAAGGCTACCAGAGTCTGGTGAAGTTCATAGACTGTTGGCTTAAAACACACACACACACACACATGCACACACTCAAAATAAGCATGTAGTAGATTACAATCATTAAGTGGTGATAAATAATAATTAATGTTCCCGTAATTGAAAATTTGAAGAATAAATTAACAAGGAGGTTTATGTAGGCCAATACATATATGGGATATGAGTCAAGACAGCTGGCTGACTGAGGAGAGGGAAGAACCACAGCAATTAGTTAATTTAGAGAGATACCGTGAATGTTTTTATGATGTCCCATTTAGGTTTTCCTTTAAAAAAGTGGTTGCAGTTAAATAAAAAAGAATAAGGGAAAGCATTTGTGACCCATAAGCTATGTGCCAAATAATGTACTAGTCATTCTTATATACTTCCTTCAATTAAAAGCTTAGGACCATCTGGAGGTAGGCATTATCATCACTTTTATTTCTGTAAGAGAGGAAAACAGCTTAGAGGGAGGAAATTGTCCAGAATCATACAGCCAGTGATCTTCAGAAGTAGGGTTTGGATTCCTGTCTGTTGATTCCAAAGCTCAAGCCTTTGGTGCATGAATGTGCAGTCAAAACTAAAACCATCACCATAGATCAGGTGTGCTGTGGACGAAAGATGTATGATATCAGTTGTAAAGACCAATCTCGTTCACTCATATAACACTAGTGTTTAACGCAGGATTTGGTTCTTTCATAGGCTCCACTGGAGGTTCTCGTGGATGTCTATATAAACTCCAACAGTTTATTTACTACTGTAGCTTTTAATGAAAATGTAAAATATTTTTTATTCTGGGCAGAACATAACAAAATGTGAAAAAAGGTATAACAAAATGTGAAAAAGGTATTCCTGAAAATTAGAATAATGCAGAGGAATTGATTAAAGAACTAGAGAGATCTTCAATTGTTGCTTCTACTATAGATGCCCTGTTCTTATATCTCTAATCTACTAGTGAAGAGGGTTGATGCCATGTAGCATTCATTCACGAAAGGTATGATCTAAGATGACTTTTTATTAAGTTTTGTAGAGGAAAAATGAGAAAAAAAATAATAAACTTATTATAAAGCTAAATTTATTTAAAATTTATAATTCTGAGATTGCATGTTGGTGTTAAATGTCCTTTTCTAAATGAAATAATGGTTATGGCAAATGGTTGTTATTATGTCTTGTTATTATGTCCTTCCCTGAGAAAAAAATTAAAAATTGGCAACATACAGCCAATTCCTCCTCTTAGAGAGTGTGGGGGGAGCAATTTTACTGTGAAATCCATATGTCTAGGAGCCCTTCGCTAAAAGAGAAATGCCAACACACTTCTATGCAGCTGGAATAAATAAATGGAAAAACCAATGAAGAGAATGCTGAATAAAGAGAAAAGTAGAAAAATGATGGTGAGAAAAAGTTAGTCATAAGGGAATAATGAAGTCATCACAACAAATAATAAAAATAAAATAAAGTTATCCCTCAGGTGCTCACAACACATTCTTCCTTCCTGAGCTCAAAGTGAGAGAGATCTTACTCAGCCAAAGAAAGTTATAAGGGGAACAAAACAAACATCAAAATTACTCAAAGCTTGACATACTTGGATGTATTGACCAAGTGGTTCCCAGTCTTGGCTTGTGATTGGTCTGACAGCCACTGTGGAGAACACGACGGCTATCACACATCAGACACGGAGAAGAAATTACCATCCAGGAGGCATGGGGGAAGTGATAATTTATCCTGCTTGCTGACTCTATCACTTGGAGCTTAGCTCCATTAGTCATATTGATTCTAGATCTTCCACCTTGACTGGTACAGAGCACTTGTTATGACAAAATCAAGTTGTTCACATTCTTCATTGTTTTACTTTGAAAGTAAATGTGTTTGTCACTGAGAAAACATGACTCCAACAGTTGCTACATCCCTAAGACCAAAAGGCATCATGACTGTTTGGAAAGAATTCATTAGCCATGACTAGAATACAATAAACTATTTTAGGGTAATTGGAGCGGGGATGAAGTTAGGCCAAATGGTTTTAGGAAGAGAGAATAATGGATGCGAACCTCCACATGACCTTGCGTCAACATATTACAGTGAGAGAATAGCATACAGGCAGAATTAGTTTCCTGAACATGCCAATGGTATGGTATGGACGAACAGTAAAATAAAGAAATGAAGTGTTAATAGATTTCATTATCTACCAAATACAACTAATAACAATCAACAACCACCTACTGTGCTATGTGTAAACATTATAGGAATTGAGGTAAACGGTACCATCTCTTTTAAATCAATCTGCACAGCATCCTTATGAGGCATTATTATCCTATTTTGCATATGAGGACCTTGAAGTATAGAAAAATTATAGCATTAGCCCCAAATCAAACAGCTAATAAAAGGAGGCACTTGAATTGAACTCTACCTGTCTGCAAGGCCCATGCTCTTAAATAACATATTTATAGTAAATAATGCCTCCCTTGGATTTTAAGGCCCCACCAAGATTGTTTTTTCCAGCCCCTTCTCTTTCAAGTAGAAAAAGCAACAGCTCCACTTAAAGAAAAACAAATACAATAAATTCTAAGGGATTGTAACTTTCCTAGTGATGACGTTGAGAAGGAGACCTTCTCAAATAGGTCTCCTGCCTTCCATATGTCACATTTCCTCTACTCATGTCAACTGGAGCTGTGAAATAGTATATATCATGAGTTATGAAGGGACTACCCAAGCAGAGATTGAGGTACATGTTGCAGGAATATGTTGCATTCCCAACTGTGCATCTTTTGGGGTTCAAATATGGGAAAAAAGGCTCTCTACTTTAAAGTGACTTTCTTTGAAGGCTGGTGGCCTGATGTGCATTCACCTATGATGTGTATTTTTGACCCACCAGTTTAAGGTCATGGGTGAGGTCTATAGCTATGCTGCGCGCGTGTGTGTGTTTTCATGTGAAGCAAATCAGGCCATTTGAGGAATAGATGTACAATCTAGATAATGACCACTCTTTGTGGAAGAGAACATATATTTGTCTGATTCACCATGTTTCTCATACTGATTTCCTCTTTACCCATCTCTTATACAAATTCATTTCATGCTTCACGGTCCAGAGCTCATGGCCACCCAATACAGGTAACTCCTTGATTAATCAGTAAAATTTAACATAATTTTTGTTGAAATTTTTTGCCTACTGTTTTCATTTACGCATTCCCTCAACATATATTTTCTGAATGCCTATCACATGCCAGGTATTCTGCTAAGTGCTGGCTATGCAGAGATGAATATAGAATAGTTGCACAGTTTCTACTGCCTACAATGTGACTACAGGCCAGCGGGCATATGCTAACAACTATCTGTTGATGCTGGCTCAATTCAACAACAAAAAAAATTATTGAAATCTGCTATATGGCAGCCACTGTATTAGACATTATGTAGAGTATCTTAGTGAGATACTAAGTTACCTGGCTGCAAAGATTCTGTCTCAGGGATTCTCAGCGAGGGGTGTTATTTGGCAGTGTTTGGAGATATTTTTGGTTGTCACAACTGGGATGTGAGGGTGGAGGTGCTACTACTATCCTCTAATGAAGAAGCCAAGGATGCTACGAAACATCCTATACCGAACAGGGCGGCCCCCATAACAAAGGGGAATCAGGCCTCAAATGTCAATAGTGTCGATGTTGACAACCCCTCCTCTGTCTTATGTTCCCTCAAGTCTCGCGTCAGAGTTAAGTATTAACTGGAAAGTAGCAGAAAAAGGAAGAAGATTATCTTTGATAGAGAGTGTCCTCAGTTGCCTCAAGGATCTATAGAGCCTTCTGGCAGCCAGGAAGGAAACAGAAATAAGGAAACTGGGAGATAAAAAACCACTAAGAGCATGATTAGGCCCAGGTACAGAAGTGATTTAGAGCGAAATTTCAGACTTCAAAGCAGGCAAATGAAAGGAATAATGGTCCCGGTGCTTTAAATGCAGCAAATAAGGTAAGCCATAATAGCGTGAAGGAGCCTTGATTAAATAAGCCCAACTGAACAAATGTGTACAGGGTAAGAGCAAATGCAAAGGGTAACTGAGACAATGGGGAAAGAGCAGGAGGAGAGGAGAAACTCTCTTCACACAATGAATCGCAGAGGTGATCTGGGAAAAAACAAAAGCTCTTTCCACAACTGTGGTATCAAAGAACCTTTGAGAGGATATCTATGTTATCTGGATGAAAAGATCTTGCCTCTTGGAAACAATAATGACAACACTCCACTGTCCTTTGTCTGCCTGAACCCCGGCTTTAGTGAAATACCCAAACGACTTGTTATACAGCCCTAAAAGCCACAGCTTCACACAGGCCTCTAATGGACTCGGAGTCACTGGTGAATAGAAAGATCTCAGCACTTATCAAGGAAAATGTGGAGCAAGTACAAAGGAGGCGAAGGAAACCTTCAAAGGCTTTGTCAAATAGTTGGGAAGTCCATGCTGCGTACAGAGGTAAAGGGCTGGTACGGGGGCATCTAATGACAGAAAGATCCTTGACCCCTCTCTTCGGCAGCTACCTTTGTTCTGAATCAGAGAAGAGAAGGGCACCCATTAGGTAAGCGGTGGAGTGAACGGAGTGAGTCAAGGGCACGTTGTTCGATAGCAGTGACATCGAGGCTGGTGAACACAAACGTCTACATTGTCTACACTTCCTCCAGCCAGCTTGGAGTGACCCCTGCAGCAGAAAGGACAAGAAGGCTTAGAAAGACAGGCCTGCTTCTTTCTGTGTTGATGGAGGCAGGTATGTTGGTCACAGTAGGGGACTATTAAAAGTATAGGCCTCTGCTGTGGATTTCTTATTCTGATTCTTGGGACTTTTCTGCAAGCTTGAAATTATTTACAAATAAATAGTGTTTAAAAAGTTAGTTCCAACAGTGGCAAAGAGACATACATATTTATAACATCCTATAGGCTTTCCCGTTGCAACCTAAGTACTGGGTCCTTGAACTAAAAAATAATATGGACATTGAAAAAAACAAATCTGGTGTCTCATTTATGATTCCAAACCTTCAGTGGCTCCCTATCACCTATGAGAAAAAAAAAATCAAAGTTTTTCAGGATGGCAAACAAAGCTTTCTGTGATCTGGGCACTGTCTACCCTCCTAGAGTCTCTACTCCAGCAAGTCTCCCACTTGTTCTTTAAGCTCTCTCAAAATCAAACTAACTGTATTTCCTGGCCAACCGTGCTGTTTCATATCTATGTGCTTTTGACCATGCTGATCTTATGCCAAATGTTCTTTGTAATTTCAACCACAATGATCTTGTATTCATCCCTCAAAAACCTGTGTGGAAATTATACTCTGTAAGGTCTTGGATAACCATTCTGGCCAACAGAAATAATCATGCCCCTTCGGTTTTACTATTGTTATCATTATAAATATCACACTCTGTTTTAGTTATTTATATATTTATTTCATTTACTGACTGCTTGAGCTTGGCAGGAATAGAGACCTTGTCTCGTTTATCATTGTATGCCTTGAGGCAGAGAAGCTATCTGTTAAAGTAGTAAGAGATTAAAGCTGTGTTATACCAAGCAAGAGACTGTCCACGAATTGTCTTTAAGTCATGCTCTGATATCAGGCACAGCAAAAGATGACCAGACATCAACGGGTGGGTAGTGCGATACGACAGAAAGGATTTAGCACTGAAATCAGATACACCCTTGCTATATTGTCTATTCCCTCCCTTAGCAAGTACACAGCATACGGTAAATAACAGACACTGTAGGGTGGTCTCAAGATTTGGGCTTTGAAATCAAAGGGAACTAGGCCACTTACTGTCTGAGAGTCTTTGGGGGAAGTTACTTAATTAATCTAAGCCTCAATTTCCACATCTGTAAAATGTGATAACTGTACCTAACTCAGCTGAAAGAATGGAATACAATGACATGTGGTAGTGCAGCAGAGGGCCTGACATGTGGTCCTCAATATATGGTGACTAATGGTCATTAACGAAGATTCTATCATCTTGGCAGATCACAATATTGAATGAAATGACATATAAACACAATCCAGCATTTATCAGCTCCTATCTACTTTAAAATCTTTTCTCCCCATTAGCTTTGTTTTCCTCTTTATCTCTCATTATGATTACCCCTCTCTAGTGCCAATTCATACCACTTATTGTTTGAATGGTTTAATTAAAAATGAGAATGTGAATTCTCTGGCTATCAGAGAGACAGATTTTTCCAGACAAAAGGTACAATGTTCATTACCATGTAATATTTTACTCCTTCCAAAGATACCCAGATATTGTAACTAAGGCATTTCAAGTAGTATAGCTGTCCCCCCTTATCCATGGTGGATACGTTCCAAGATTCCCAGTGGATGCCTAAAAACATGGATAGTACCAAATACATATATACTATGTTTTTTCCTATATGTACGTACCTTTACTTAAAGGAAGCACTTTACAGCTTCTCTTTAGCATACCTGGATTGCCAATATAATAACTACTTTTGCACATCGGTCACATAATTAATTAAAATATGGGCTTCTTGACCATAAGCACTGCGATATCATGACACCAAGATGACTACTGCGTGACTAACAGGCGTGGAGCATCTACAGGGCAGATACGCTACTCAGAATGGCATGCAATTAAACTTAAGATTGTTTATTTATGGAATTTTCCATTTAATATTGTCAGACTGGGATTAACCATGGGTAAATGAAACCACAGAAATTATAAACCGTGAATAAGGAGCATCTACTATACATAGATGACGATGATGAAAGATTAAACTGAATTCCGAGCCTCGCACATAACTGATGCACCACAGTGACTGCTCCTGTCAAATTTTGGTAGTATTATGCAGATCTGTTCTTCTGTTTCCCTGCATAGGCATGCCAGAGCTGCCTCCTGAAGGTGATCTCTAAATGATACTGTTGAGCCAGCACATGAATCGTCAGTCTGACACCTCCTGCACACAGAAATCAAGGTTTAAACCATCACTTTGTAACTAGCAAGGTCCAGTGCTGGCAGTCTGTGCAGGGTGAGGAATAGCACACATGATTAATAAACACATCTATAGAGAGACTCTGTTGGGAGGATTGACAGCCAGATCTGTAAGCCAATACTGAATCAACAATTAAAAGAACAGTTCCAATTCAGTTAAGCCAGAGCCAAGAGAGATTCAGTTATATTTAAATCAAAATTCACCACAGCAGGGGATTATCAGCTGTTCGGCTCAGAATGTTGGATGTTTTTCTTGGAAGCTTAACTGATATAACCAAGTGAAACTGAGTTATGTGTAGATGTGAGCTGTGCAGCTGCTAAGCTAGGGTGGTGTGCCTGTAATCTCTGGTGTGGGAGCCACTGCAATTTATACAAACCCAAGCTCTGGGAGTTTCAATAAGTCACTCATTCACTCAATGTACTTTGCCGAATTTAAAGTGGCTCCAAGAAAAGGGCACAGCTCTTTAAGATTTTTACAGAGTAGAGAAGCTTCAGAGCTATGCAGCACAAGGAAAGAGGCCACAGATTCTGGAAGCGAAGCTAAATAAACTGCAATAACATCAGCTGGGTGTATCTCAATAGTACCTGTAGGCGGGTGCTTATTCTGCAGGTCTCTAAACTACCCCATGAAGGAGAAATGGGCATGCTCTATTTTACTAGCAGTTCTGTAAAAAATTAGCCTGTGGTTATTGTGAAGTTGCCCACAGTTCACAAAAAGCAAAAGCATTACAGAAGATGGCATTTCTTCTCCTATAGGCTATACGGGCGGCACTTAGGATTTGGGAATCACGGCAAAAGATTACCAGAAGAAGCTGCTAATGGAGTGGTTGTGGTTGTTTGTTTCTGTTTTAATAAGTTATGCCCAAAAAACAAAGGCAGTCTACAGTTGCTAAGTGAATCAGGCTGGTGTGTGGCGTGCTTCCTAGAAACATTAAAATCCATGCTGCCTCAGCAGGACTGGGATGGAGTTCTTGCTTCGTGCCCATGAAGCATTCCT
>NW_006439192.1:6388187-6429871 GCF_000325575.1 Pteropus alecto
AGAGTTTATTATTATGTGTACTCACAGCAATCTGTAAATGTTCATTCACTAAGTCACAAATGTTTCTTAGACATCTACTCTATTCCCTGGTGAATTTGTGTTACCTGCTACAAAGGGTGAGAAAGGATACTGAAAGTATAATTTGCATTGCTTATCTTGAAGGAAATTATCTTGAGTAAATATGACACACAATCATGAAAAGTTAAATACAATAAGAATTTAAAAAGTGAATGTAAAAAATGTTCAAAGAAATACGCTATGAGTTCAGAGGGATGGAAAAAAAATTGTCCAATTTTGAGAAGTCCACATCAATTAAATCAGGTATTTCTAAGAAAGAGAGATCAGTGTCAGCTGGGATGGCCCGGGAAGAAGGCAAAGACTGGTTAGGTTTAAAAACATCCTCCAAGACATTGTAAAGTACAGGTGGAAGAGGTCAAGGACATTCTAAACAATGAGAAATATAGATGACACAGAGAAAGGACTGTAAGTAACATAGAGAGTAGTCCCTGGGAAGAAAGAAGGTGGATTGTGTAAAGATGACCTAGCAGATCATAGAGAAAAAGGAAAGAGGAAGCAAGATCAGCAACTAAGCAATCTTAGTAATCTCATCTTGGGTCTCTATCCTTGGCTTTGAAAAGTGTCCAGCAGTCTCCCCTTATCTGTGGGGGATACTTTCCAAGACCCCTAGTGGATGCTTGAAACCAAAGGTAGTCTCATACCTTGTAGACACTGTTTTTTTTCCTATATATACATACCTATGATAAAGTTTAATTTATAAATTAGGCACAGTAAGATATTAACAATAATAATAGACCAACAATTTTAAATATATACTGTAATAAAAGGTATGTGAATATGATCTCTCTAAATGTCTTACTGTACTATACTCATCCTTCTACTTCTTGTGATGATGTGGCATGATACAATGCCTGTATATGCGACAAAGTGAGCCACTCAGATTGCCCCCGAATTGAAAACTTATGAATTGCTTATTTCTGGAATGTTCCATTTAATATTTTTGAACCATGGTTGACCATGGGCAACTAAAATCACAGAAAGTGAAACAGTAGATAAGGAGTGGCTACTGTAATTCTCTCTTCCATGTTTCACTCCCTCCAGGAATACAGAACAGGAATGAAAAGCAATACAAATTAGGAACTTTAGATGTTTTCTATCCTTTCCTTCCTAAGGAAACAGAGCTTCCCAGATAAAGATGTGGTAAAAGTAAACACACTAATAAAATTTACTTAAAGACCAGTATTAATGACAATGGTATTTGGGCTGGAGACATACACTTTTTAAATGACTTATATTAACCTCATTTCCCATCTACCTTACGCTAGCAAATTTTTTTTTTTTTTTTTTTTTTTTTTTTGCAGATATGTTTTAAGAGAAGTAATTTACTGGCACTTAATTACTAGTATTTAACCAATTCAACATTCTCTTTTCTTAAGAGTCCATTAGGTTTCTATTACAATATTATACATTCTAATCAAATGTGGCTTTCTGCAAAGGTCTTCATTGTCAGTCTCCTCAAAGCCAAGTTTATCTGGACTATTAGATATTCTCCCTGCTTTGGCTGCACCAAATTAGATTAATTATTTATACCTGAGGTTCATTGCTTCAGAACTTGGGCACCTCACTTAACATTGCTCTAGTGAATTATTAAGAGCCTTATTTTTTAAATAAAATCCTCATTTCATAGTCTGTTTGATTGAGGTTAAACACAATAGTCTAGTGATTCTTGTATTAAACAGTTCAATGTCATAAGATTCTCTCTGGGTTTTATGCCAATGAACACATTTGAAACAAATGAACCTTTCATTAAGAATACCCTCACAGGGAAGAAGGGCAAAGAACTTCCGACCTGAAAACTGTCTGGCACCAGTCTGGGCAGAATTATTAAAATGAGTCATAGATAGTATGCAGATTCTATTGTTTATCATCAGGAACAAATTAGAGATATGGAAGGGGCCTTAGGAGCTTTCTAGTTCCCTTGCTTATTTTACAGATGGAGAAAAACAGATTAATATCTCACAAATGGCCTTTAGCAGAGTGACTTGTATTGTTCCAATGGCCATTTTTAGATATTGGTCAAAGGCATCAAGTAGGAAGACATGGCACATGCACTGTTATGGGCAGGATCCTTAATTGCGCACAACAAACTCTGTTCTAGCTTATTTATGCAGGAAAGGACTTTATTAAAGAGAATAAAAGTGCTCAGAACCTCCAGGAAGGACAAAGGGCCAGGCTGCCACCCAGCTGGAAACAATGTCCAACGATATCGCAGGGAAAGGGACAGTCACTTAGCAACACCCTCGCAATTCTTAAAACACAACCTGGCTCACAACCCTGAGACTTGGGAGAGATGCCCGTTCCTCTAGCCACCCCTAAAACCTGGCATCTCAACCGCCATCCTCTCCAGAGAAGGGTTTCCACACAAATACCTCCTTATACTGCTCATTTCTCCATCCTATCTTGTGTGAGAACACCTGACTATTGGGGCCTAACCACAAGTCTAGATTGTGTCCGTTGCTTAGCTTTGGGGCCTTAATTCTCAAAGACACTGAATTATTTTGAGTAGGCTGTTTACCTTGATGAGAGCAGAATTAGCCTTAGACACTAAGCCTTTATGGCAAGTTTTATTGTCCACGGCAAAAATAACCTGTTAAGATTTACAAGCTTTATTAACAGCAATAACCATTTAACAGCCAACATCAGTAAATCAGGGTTTATTGAGAACTCTACAATTTTAATCTGTGGAAAACCATTAAAATGTCAGATTTTCATTGGACATAATTTCTAACTTTTATGAAAGATAGATTTTCCATTTAATTGGGGAGTATAAAATAGTGCAGTGTGGGATAACAAATTGTTTTGAAGAGAGAAAATTGGTTTTAGCTAAACAATAAGCGTCGAACACTGAAGTTGCTATTTTAACTTAGAACTGCCCCAAGGTTAAGGTTAAAAGTAACTGCAGTGGAAAATATATTCTAATACGTCTAGCCACAGGATGAGCTCACAGAGTTTAGAAAAGATTATATTATTGTCTGTTCACATTTCAGGTATTTTGGAAAAAGTGCATGACCTATTATTTCATCCAAACTGATGTCTAAATCAGTGTGGTGAGACTCCTCAAATTCACGTATTACTTTTTGAAAAGTGTTTTTACCAACAATAATACCATACAAGACTCTCTAATGGGGCAAGTAAGGTAAACACACATTGATAGGCACCGGCTTCTGTCAATAACCATTTATTTCCTCCACGTGATAGATTACAAGAGAGGGAAGTAGGCAGCTTTTTGGAGAATGTCTTTGTCTTTTGAAGAACCTGAAGGGAAAAAAATGAGGGCACAGGCTGGGGAGCAGAGCTCATGGCAGCCGGGCATGAGGAGGGATGGCTTTAGCATCCTACTTCCTCATGGAGCTGAAAATGTGTTAGACATTGCAAGAGTTTCAGTTTTAATCTGATTACCCAACCATAATAGAGCCCCTCACCTTTCTTTGAGAATCAAAGACTCATGAAGCTTTAGAAAAGAGGAAGAGAAAGAGGAAGAACAGAAATCACAATAATCTCTACTATTTAAAACATTTAAAACAGAAACTGTGCTAAATGTCTTCATATTCTTTTTTTTTTTTTTTTTTAAATACCTACAGCACCTGGTATGCCTGGGTGGTCTCCCACCCAAGTACTATCCAGGCCCAACCCTGCTTAGCTTCCGAGATCAGCTGGGATTTAGGCACATTTAGGGTAGCATGGCTATAGACCTGTTTTGCATATTCTTCTCATAGCCTCACAGAAATCTTACAAAGAAAGTACTGTTCCCATTTTCAGATGAGGAAATTGCAAGTTCAGGGTGCCTAGCAAATTGCTAGAGGTCGTAGAGTTAGGAAGTGCTAGTCAGGGTTTGACCGTGGATCTGTATGACTCCAAAGTTCATATTTTCCCCCATGTGCCACACTAACAACCATCAGTTCTGTTAACACCATTTTCCTACCCCACTGATGTATACCAGGGGAGAGAACACTCCAATACAGACATCAGTATGCACTTATCAGAATATACGTAGGGCTCTTCATGACAACGAGATATGTCAGGGCTAGGGCCAAACGTAGGAAAATTGTAATGATGTTGAGATTACTCTTACTCCTTTCACCTTCTCTTTTATAGGCCCCCTGTTCTTCTTTCATAGCCTCCTCCCTGTTGAGTTTAGACATGCTATATCCTCCTATCTCCTAGAATAGCATCAAACCCAGTCTCCTGGCCCTTGGGAGTACAGAGCCTCCTCGGAAGTCCTGCTGCAGGCGCCCAACTCCCCTCAGTTCCCAAAGCTTTTATTCTCAGTGCTGTGCCCCTAGTTTAATCACCCGATTATCCATTTCCAACAAAGAAACAGAATTGAGTATATTTAGGGTTAGCAATATTAGCTAGAAGAGATTTTAATCTAAAAAACTCCACTTCTAAGGGTGGACTATCAGGCAACATAGCAATATGATATCACTGGCCTAGGGGCTCCCAAGTTTCAAAAAGGCTGGGAACACTAACTAAAACCACAGTCTAATTAAAAACAAAAAGTATTAGAGAAAGGAAAGACCTGAGCTTTTAGGTTGGATTGCTTCTTAGTGATTTGAGAGCCTGTAAGATGGATGGGAAAACACTGATAGCTTTCCAGCATCTCACAGCAGTCTTTTGCAAAATTAATGAGAAAGGAGAAACCATTTCACACAGTACACAGCAACTGGTGGCATTCCATAATGGTAGCTCTTTCTATTGTTATACAAACCCCCTTCTCTGGTCATATAGATTAGTTAGTTGCCAAAAAGTTCTTTCTTACAAAGAGAAGACAATTGTATGCATCTTATGAACACGAGACTTGGACTTGCCCCAGGTTGTCTTTCATTGTGCCAAGGTTTCCTACACCACCATAGGACAAGACCAAAGGCCCTCCAGCCACAACCCCTTCCAGTGATGATCCCTTGGGCCCCACAGGAAGTGGCCAAAGAGGGAATCAAGCGGTGCAGTGAAGAGAGTGGAACATGGCCTGCTCAGTGAAGATAACTGATATTTCACAGTGACGATTACATAACTGATCGATTTCTAATCACAGTTCCTAATTACTGTCAGACAGAAGAGTCATTAACTGTAGGATCCCCTCATGGCTGTGCAGACAGTAAGTACAAAGATACACTCTTTGAAATCCGAAGACCATGCAACAGGCCTTGGCAGATATCTCCACCCCAGGAAACCTTGACTGTGGGAGGTAATGAGTATTTTCACTTTTCTTCCCTAGCCTTCTCTTTCTCTCAGCTTTTTGCTTTCATTCTGCCTTCCCTTCCATAAAAACACAGATGATGGTAGTAATAACTACTGTGTAAGCTACTGTGGAAAGTAAAAGAGCTGTAAATATTGGTGTAGAGATATAAGTAGTGCCAACTCATAAATAAGTGAAATTCTAAAATAACTCAAGTGTTTGGAACTAGGATGCTTCTCTGCCTTACGATGATGCTATAAATGCTTGTTAGGGCCCCATAATAGCTCATTAACCCACAATGAGGCTGAAACACTCTCCATATCTATCTACCATACAAATGTAGAAAACAAAGCTTTTTTTTTCTTTTCCCACTTCAGCATTTCTGTTTTAAACCATCCTATAGTCCCAGTTGCTCCTAAGAATGGCCTGCTAATTTTAGCCAGCCTGACTCTAAAATTTATTCCTAAAACTTACACGTGATTAAAATGAAAGAGTGATATGATGTTGAAGGGAGAATGTGAAGTGTATTGAGGTGGATTTGATCTTCCTCCAATTTCATGTCCATGTGGAGCCTGTGCATGTGAGCTAATTGGAAAATAGCGTCTTTGCAGATGTACTGTGACCCAGAATACTAACATGAGGCCATACTAGATTAGGGTTGGCCCTCAACCAATGACTCGTGTCCTTACAAGAGGGACATTCAGACATACAGAGACACAGAGCAGAGAATACCACATGAAGAACAGGGCCAAGAATATGGAGGGATGTGCACAGAGATGTTTCCTTATGAAGACCAAGGCAGAGACTGGAGTGATGTGTCTACAAGCCAAGGGACACCAAGCATTGCCAAAAACTGCCATAAGCTGGGAGAGAAGCATGGAACAAATTGTTCTCTAGAGCCCACAGGAAGAACTAATCCTGCCTACATCCTGATTTCTGATTTCTAGCCTCCAAAACTGTAAGAGAATACATTTTTTTGTTGTTGTTGTTTTAGGCTACCTGGTTTGTAGTAATTTGTCACAACAGTCCCAAGAAACTAATATAGGAAGTGAATACTTACAGTTTGCAAATCTGGCAGAGGGTAGGTACCAGAAAAGAAAATACACTTTCTTTCTGATACATCTGTATTGGGTTCCCTCCTCCCCTGTTCAACAACTCTCCCAAATATTTTTTCACTAACTGGTTTGTGTGGCCATTGTAAGTTTATCATATCCTGTTCCGCTCTTGTGGTTACAGATGAAAGCAACATCAGAAGCAAATGAAGATAGAAAATGAATTTAGTTATCAGGCAGAACTGATTTGCCTTCAAGAACAGGGGCAAGAATATGGAGGGATGTGCACAGAGATGTTTCCTAGCTTGAAGCCAAGTTCAGCCTTTCCCAAGAAGTTGAACAAAGAAGAATGCTTCTTACTTCCTAGAGGTTTATAATCCCTAAATCCCCCACAGTGTCTAAAAAGATGCTTCAATATGTGTGGGTGGCTGTGTTGCACATGTATATATGGGGAGCTGTGGGTGTGGGTATGGGTGTGTGTATGCATGCATGCATACTCATAGATGCATTTACACACCAAGGTATATCTTCCTTTTGGTTATTATCTTACCAGAATGCACATCCTTTTTCCTTCTCATGTATGTATATATGTATACATGTGTATATGTATGTATGTATGTCTTCAAAGAGCAGGTGGAGAATGTTTTATTCACCTGTTACTATCAGAATGGAAGACAAAAAAAAAAAAAACCCAAAAGTCTAATGGGTTTCACAGTTCTGTCTGGGGAAGGTCCTGATATTACCCCAAATATTCATCAATATAGGCAGGAAACTAGTTTTTTATTCATAGCCAACAAATATTTATCGGGCATCTGGATATGAGAAGCAGTGTTTAATGTTCTGGGGATACAGCGATAGAAAAAATAAAATATCCTTCATGGAGCTTAAATTCTAGTGGAATAGACAGAAAATAAGCTAAGTAAATATAATAGTGTGTTTGTGATAAGAGCTAAGGAGAAAATATGAAGCAGAGAGTGGAGTTTAAATGTCTGTGTGTGGGGTGAGGAGGTCACACTTCCAACAAAGTGTCCAGAACAGGCCTCGTGGAGCAGGTGACACTTGAGCCCGCCCAAAAGGAAGAGATGAAGCGATAGCTGGGAAAGAGCGTTCTAGCAGCGGGGCCCTTGTGTACAAAGGCCCTGAAGTGTAAACGTGGCCGGTGCAGCTGAGGAACAGTGAGGAGGCCAGTGTGGCTGCAAGGGGGTCAGATGCAGAGTAGCAGATGAGGTCGGAGGTAACAGTGGGACAAATTATTTTGGATCATGTAAGGCACCAAAAGAACAAAGACTTATATCCCAAGTGATCTGGGGAATTTTTGAAAGATTTTGAATAGAGTTAGACTTTAAATGGCTGCAAGACTTCTAGTAGGTCATTGATCTGAGCATGTTTCCTTGCCTCTAAAACGCAAAGGCTATGCCAGGTAAATATCAAAGTTCTCTTCCAACTGTAAAAATGATTACTAGACATCTAAAACACATTAGGTTCCCACAAGCAGACAGCTAATAAAACGTGACCCTCCTCTCCACTTCACTCTTCTCATATGCAGCCAAAGCTGAAGGTGGTGACCCAGCACAGGCTTGGAAGGAAGCCTGGCCGTACGACATAGGTGAGGCATTTTTATGCATGAAACATTTTAAATTGGGATTTTGAGAGATGGGTAGCAAATGCAGTGAACTGCTGATACCCAAATTAGACTCCCAGGAGCTCTCGGGGTGTCCTAAATGAGACTGACACATTTACCTGTGCACTGAACGCCCTGCTGCCTGTCAGCCCCTGCTCAGGAAACTAGGGCTCACTCTGGAAGGAAAAAGGTGGCAGCAAAAAAAAAAAAAAAAAAAAAAAAAATCAAGTATCTTTTTGTTTTACATTAAATAAAAATCTAAAAAATAAGGGTTTTCCTTTCTAATCATTTCACATCATGCATAGAATGCACTTTAATTTTCAAGTCCGTTTACTCCATTTCTGTGAACCATTTGAGCTTTGAATAGTGTCCACCCAGCACGCTTTCTGTCTAAATATGCAAGTGTGTGTGCCTTTTCATTCCCTTTTATTTTCTCCACTCCTTTGTTCTTCCAACGACGAAATCCCACAGCAATTTTAGCTAAAATGTGAAGCAGAGTCTCCTGTTGCTTTGTTTTGTTTTGTTTTCAACACTTCTACTTCTCAGTGAATAAACTATAGCTCTAAGGACAGTTTCCTAGCTTCCCAGAGAAGAGCCACAACTGGACTATCCTACTGCTTAACTCAGGCCTATGTTTACTAAGCGTTCCTTATACTTCTGAGTTTCCCACCCTCCTGCCAATACTATCTTAATAACTGTATGACAGGTCTATCAGAACATCTTTTAATGGTGACTGGAAGATTTAGAAAGCCTTCTCTATTACCACTGTGTCCTATAACTGACAATTATAGTCTAAAATTATGGCAGAAGATCTAGAAAACACTCAAGGAATAAAAAATCCAGAATCCAGTGACTCTGGATTCTAGATGCCTCACTGTGAAGAAAGGATAACAGATCAAAGACCTGTGGCTTCACCACTTTTTCTATTCCTCATGCCAGCACAGTGCCTAACACATAATAAGTGCTCACTGAATGTGTGTCCCATGAAGAATGAGTAAGTGCAAACACCACTGCACTTAACACTAGGGCCGTCCCTCCTTCTCTGGCCACTTACATGACTTTGTTTGCTAGAGCTCAGATTGATCCATAAGCCATGTGCATATCAGAATGCCCAAGGTAACTGACTGAGAACACAGAAGATGCCACCTGTGTGATCTGAGGTCACCGAAAGCAAGAACACAGACCAAATCCTATTCAGGCTGCCTAGCAAGAGCTCAGTGTCAACAAGAAAGTAGACAGGAGCCAATTTGCTCTTCCAACATCCTTCCTTCACAATTTCCTCATCATCTTTATCAGTTGAGTCCAGACAACAAGAATGCCAGACAGTGGCTCTTTCACTTCATGTATGACCACACAGGACTCTGCCCCACTCTTGGGAACAGGCCAGGTCCCAAGAGTCTGTCTTACCTCAGCAGCAGGGACTCCCTCCGGTGGGCGGCAGTGCAGCACGATCATGCCTTCAATGGGAACCTCCCTCCCCTGCGGATCTTGTTCAAAGTTCTTCCGTAAATCTGCAGAGAAGTGTGAGAAGTATGATACTTTGCTCTAGGGCCAGAATTATTCACATTTGCTCCAAATACAATAAAATAGCGTGCTTACTGTCATAACCTATATACACACAAAAAAGTCACTTGTTTCAGAAGTTCCACAATAAAAGAATTATTTCCCCAAATATGCACAACAAGCTCGTTTAAAATAAACCTTAACAAAACTGTTCCCAATGCTGTATACTGATGTGAAGGATAAAAGATTTACTGGGGAGCAGGAAAAAAAAAACCCCAACAAAACTCATCATTTCATGAGTCTTTGCCAGCATTATCTGCTTAGCAACTGATGAAACACTTGGCCTATTAATAAATTGCTATCCACAGCTATTATGCAGTTGAGATGCATATGATTTTTTTTTTTTTTTATTAACTAATGAATACACTATTAATCTGTAACCTCTGCCATTTCCTTAACCCTCTAGGGGGCTCTAGAAGATGGTAATAGAATGAGATTACCTATTAGTCTTTTATTTGTAACCAGGGAGAAGGGGCGACACTGAACCACAACAAAATCTATAATCTACCCAACCAAACATATAATTAAAAAATACAACGCCCTCCATTCCAATACTAATGCCGGGTATCTGTGTAGTGCCTTTCGTGGAAGGCTCGAGGCATTCTGCAAACAAGATGCACTATTAACCTTTTATACGTGGAAGAGAGACACTTGGAGAGGTTAATTGGCCCGCCAGTGGTCACAGAGAGCATCAATGCTAGTGATGGGGAAAAATTCACCAAGCTTCTTGACATCCAGTCTGACTGCTAGCCAGCAAAGCTTTCTCAGGGAAAAGACACAGGGACAGTTTCAAAGAAATTCATTTGCATGGCTTTCCACTTGAGCACATGCTTCATTAACAACAGTGGGAATTGACCTTTGATGCTTTTGAGGTGTCATAACAACACTTTGATAATTTTAAGCATAAGCTTAATTCTTGCTATCATTTGAAAGCTGGGGGTAGCAGAGCAAAGACAGTTTTACAAGTCTTTCTCAATGTAAATGATTTCCCCCTCCCTCCCTGACAATGTATTTTTCTTCAACTGAGTATTTCAAATTACAGGCTGTGGATTTATTGATTTAATTTTCTTCAGTGCTTACAATAACATGAAATATGTTCCCTGTAAAGAGCAGAGCTCCAGAATCAGTTACATCTTTATAAATTTTATAAATACATTAAACTTGCTTTTAGCAAGTCAAAAACACTCGATGAATAACAAGCACAGCAATTCATGTATTCGCTTTCTTTTGAATTTTACTCTTAATGTTTTCTCTCCCAGAGGCAACCGATGCCTTTTGTCAGTAGTGCTATATACTGAGATCTTCATGCGTGTACGAGGCAAAAGATTCTAAAAAGACTTGCATTGCAAGCAGATGGCAGGATCCATCTTCCCATTTCTCTGCTGTCCCCCAAACTGTAAAGCCAGCTTCTTTCTACTGGAGATCTGTATATTGACACAGACCCTATGATTCAGAATTTCTGACTTCAACTATGATGAAAGTCATGTAACTGATGACAAAACTGTGAATGAAGGGATTGCGAGTAAACTCCAGAATGAAAAAATCTCATGTTTCCTACACAATTTTACCATAAGTTCTCCTTTGCTCTCTCCCTTTTGCACATGACTCATTTATTTATCAGGACTGTATCAAAATTAGTCTGCCATAGAGTGTGAGTGACTAAAACAAGACATCAGTTTGCTAATGAAAAGGGCTGCGTTTTTTGTGGCAAATTTTGTTTGGTTTGTTTGCCTTTTTTTTTTCTTTTTTTCTTTTCCTTGATTGCTTTGTTTTCTAAAGGAAGTCTCACTCAGGGCTGCTAAATGATGGCTATATCAAATAATCTATATTCAACCAGATGAAGCACAAAAAACTAACAGTGGGAATTTCTATTTTATCTTCTTCTATTTTTTTGTTGTTGTTCAACAGAAATGGAAAAGGTAACAAAAATGCGTAGTTGATGGTTACCTCCACACTCCACTGCATTAAGTATATTGGCAGATGAAAAGATAATTAGAGCGGAGTCATTTTGCCTCCCCATTCTCAACTACTCAATAAAATAGAATAATTAAATATATACATATATATAAAGAAAATCCTGTATTGACATTGGGATGTAGAAATGGGTATTGACCATAAACAAGAAACTGAGAAATTTCCAGATCTCGTACAGCCAGGATCACATTGAAGAGGGGATCCACCCAACCTCTTGCTCTGCCCAAATGACATTTGAAATCACTGGAAGAGTTCCAACAAGAAGCATATGAACACCCCGAGGAGATACAAAGATTAAGGGCAATGGAGTAGGGCAGTGGGTTACGGAACAACTGGGTTGTCATATATCTGAATCCAACTCGTAACAGAGCCACTCAGAGCACCGGCTAATACACCAAGTGAGAAACCCAAGATTCACCAAGACCTGGCCTATACATAATACTGGTGGCAGGAACACTGGCATTTCTAATTACACCAGACAAATTTCAGCTAGCTAATAAATATATAAAAACTATGGAAACAAACTCAGACTCAGAGGTAAGTGCTTCCACCTCTTTCTCTGATTTCTCAACATAGGTCACCCAATCTAATTAGTTTCTAAATTGGCAAATTAAACACTTTTATCACCTATGTTAGTTTCGAGGATTGAAAAATTCAGACAGGAACCTATACAACTTCTAATTGTAGGCAAAACATCTCTAGCCACAAAAAAAGAATTATACCACCAATGAAGGAGACAAAACAGAACTGAAATTAAACGGCTTCCTCTTAAGGTAAGAAACAAGAAGCATTTTTGGATAACTTGTAATTCACGTTCTTTAAAGTCGAAAGGAAATAGAACTAAGAATCTAGAGTCAGGAGTTATAAATAGGATAACATCTGAGATCAAGAAAACTGCCACTTATTCAGGAGAAAAAAACCCCTGCTGAATTAGTAGAATATGTATCATAGAGATGGTAAGTAGCATGCTGAATACTCCAGAAAACTGACCTAATGAAACAGAAGACAGGTATATCAGTCTGGATCCAGGTGGTAAAACAGTAAGCACACCAGTTGTTTTAACAGAAAACATTAATGTACAGAATTGGAGGACAAAAAAGGCAAAAGGGTAACTGTAAGAAGCAGGTCCCACCCTAGGAATGGGAGATGGGCAAACAAAGGAAAAAGGTGGGGTTAGAGCTTAAAGAGGGATCAAATGTACAAGAGAAGCTACTGGGTGTCCGGGCTGGCACCTGGGAATTTAGGCAGGGTACCAAGGAGTCAAGACCCAGACCTCAGACTGGTGCTGGGGATGGGGTAAGGGGGCAACACATAATAAAGCTGGTTTGGAAGCATTTGAAAAAAATAAGCTGGAAATAAGAAGCAACTGCTACTTCCAAGATAAGAAACTCTGTTGGAGTAATGCTGACAGGAACAGAAAATGAACAGAAAAAGGTATTCCTTCTCCCGCATCCACCATCCAGTCTTGTCTGGCGCCCTCTACAGGTGGAACCTTACAGGGAGCCAGGATCTGGCAAGGGGAGTTTCAGCAAAAAGCTTCACCAATAAAGAACCAGCGGTTTTTAGAGATGGGAGACAATGGCTTGGTAACCAACAAATCCCAGTTTAAAGAACTTCCTCTGTAGAGCTCTTAAAATTGCTTACTCCATGTATGCTTTTCTCACTAAAGCTATATTCTACAAAGGTGGGCTTTACATCTGAGATGTTCATCCTTAAACCCCAGTGCTCTGATACAGGGCAGGTCCTTAATAAATATATGTTCAATAAATGAGCTAAGAAAAAAACTAATAAAATGATAATGAATTTACCAGGAAAAGGATGAAATAAATAACAAAAGACAATGTTGGACTGAGAACTACAATATTAAATATAATATAAATTTTTGAGGAAAACAAGCTATAAGAAACAATAATTGATTTGACAATAATAATAATTCTCTGAGTTGAAAAAAGGTTTGTGTTTTTAAAAGAGGTCATTAGATACAAGGCAAAATCATTTTAAAAAGAGGAAAAAAAGATACTGGATACACCACAGTTGAAATTTTGAACTTTAATATAATTAAGAAAGTTACAAAAATAACAATTTTACAGGTATCTTTGTAGTAAATAAACAAACAGAAGTAACTAACAATTTCATAAATTGGAAGAATTAATATTATTAAAATGTCCATACTATCCAAAGCCATCTATAGGTTCAATGCAATTCCTACAAAAATTCCAACGTCATTTTTCACAGAAATAGAAAAAAATCCTGAAATTCACATGGTGCCAGAAAAGACCCTAAAAAGCAAAGCAATCTTGAGAAGGAAGAACAAAGCTAGAGGCATCATACTTTCAAACTATACTATAAAGCTTTAGTAATCAAAAATGTATAGTACTGGCAATAACAACAGATACATAGACAAATGGAACAGAACCAAAAGTCCAGAAGTAACTGCATATATGATCAAGTAGTACTTGATAAGGGAACCAAATATATTAAATAGGGAAAGGAAAGACTCTTCAATAAATGATGTTGGAAAAACTGGATGGTCATACACCAAAGAATGAAAATGGACTCTTACCTTAAAAAAATTAACTCAAAATGAAGTAAAGGCTTACATGTAAGACTTAAAACAACAGAAGTCCTAGAAGAAAACAAAGGAGGAAAAAGCTTGACATTGGTCTTGACATTTTCTTGAATATGACTCCAAAAGCATATGCAATAAAGCCAAACATAAACAAGTAGTACTATATAAAATTAAAAAGTTTCTGCACAGCGAAAGAAATGATCAACAAAGTGAAGAGGCAACTTACAAAATGAGAGAAAATATTTGTAAACTACATATCTTAAAAAGTTAATATCCAAAATAGATAAGAAATTCATTCAACTCAATAGCAAAGGTACAAATAATCTGATTTTAAAAAATGGGCAAAGACTTGAATAGATATTTCTCCAAAGACATACGAATGGGCAACAGGTACCTGAAAATGTGCTCGACATCAATAATCAACAGAGAAATGAAACTCAAATCCACAGTGAGATATCACCTCACTCCTGTTATCAAAAAGACAAGAGATAGGTGCTGGTGAGGATGTAGAGGAAAAAGAACTCTTATGCACTTTTGATGGGACTATACATTGGTACAGTCACTATGAAAAACAGTACAGAGGTTCCTTAAAAATTTAATAGAATTTGATCCAGCAATCCCATTCCTGGGTAATCAAAGGAAATGGAATCACTCTCTCGAAGAGATATCTACACCCCTATATTCATTGCAACATTATTCACGAAGACATGGAAACAACCTAAATGTCCATCGGTGGATAAAAATGTCAAACAGAGACATGCACACAAGATTATTCAGCCTTAAAAATAACCAAATCTTGCAATTTGCCACAACATAGATGGACCTTGAGGGCATTATGCTAGGTGAAATCAGTCAGACAGTGAAAAACAAATACTGCATGATCTCACATGTATGTGAAACTTAAAAAAGATGAATTGATAGAAACAAGGAATAAACTGGTAGCTGCCAGGTGTTAGGGGGTGAGAGAAATGGGAGATGGTGATCAAAGGGTAAAACTTCCAGTTATAAGATGGATAAGTTCTGGGGACCTAACATACAGCATGGAGAATATGGTTAACAATACTGTATTACATACTTGAAAGTTACTAAATTTTAACTGTTCTAACTACCAAATATAATGTAGTTATGTGATATAATGAATATGTTAACTGACCTTATTGTGGTAATCATTTCACAATATAAACATATATATCAATGTGATGATATATCAAATCATCACATTGTATACCGTAAAGTTACAAAGGTTATTTGTTAAATACATCTAAATAAAGCTGGATAAATATACATGTTTAGCATTTTATTATTAGTTTCAAGTAACAGTACATCGGTTAGACATTAATACAGTTTATGAAATGATCCCCCTGATTACTCTATCTTCCCTCTGGCTCTCCATCTAGCCATTGCAGTACTGCTGACTGCATTCCCTATGCCGTGCTCCCCATCCCCCTGACCATCTATCGACTAATAATTTGTACTTTTTTAACGCTTACAAAAATACATTTTTAAAAGAAGCAACTGACAATGACAAAATAATCAGGCTATGACTAGAACTTTTCCCTATATTTTGAATAATTAATCAAATCTATATTTCTGTTTTTTACGAAAAAATAATGGGCACGGACTTTCTACTCCCAAACAAGTTATTATTCATGAGCAAACCGACTACAATATAGTCTAAGACACGATTGGGTCAAGAGGTTGTATTCAGCCACATACCCTTCTCGAAACATTATCTTTTTAAATAAACTAATAGACACTCAAAATAATGAATTAGCTATTTGGAAGTTGTGGTTTAAAAAAATCAGGCATTGGGCAGTAACAGCCATTTAAAAAAAAAATCTAAATAGTTTAATAATATAGCTAAAATATTCATGTAATTATCCAAAAACTCTGGAAAGAGAAATGCACAAAATATCATAAACATGCATAATAACTAACAGCAAGACTTTTAACTGCTAAGTCGTGTACTCCAGAACTCCACTAGGCAAATATTACATACCGCTGAAGAAAGTAGGGGTTGGAGTGCGAGTATTTGCTTGAATTCTGGATCTGTGACTTAGCAGTACCTTGATTAGATAAGTTCTGTCATGTCTCTTTGCCTCAGTTTCCTCATTTGTAAAATAAGGATAATAATTCCTATTACATATAGTTTTTGCGAGAATTAAATGATAATATGTGTAAAATCATTTTAAGAGCACTGGCTGCATAATATGACTTTAATAAAGTTCACATATATTACTGTCTTATTATAAAGCCATGATGATTAAAAGGGGGAAGTTTTGTCATAAATCAGATATACAAATTAATTATAAACGAGAGCATTTTTCAAAGTCGCTCACAACTAGTAAGTTAGTATATGATAAAGTGACAAATAAATTAAGTAGAAAAAGGCATTAGCATGTCCTTTGGAGGAAAAGATAAAGTTAGATTTATGTCTTATTTCATACCAAAATAAATTCCATCTTGATAAAAATATTTTCTATGCAAAACTATAGCAGCATTAAAATACTTATTGGATCTTAGGATAGAGAAGGGCTTTCTAAACCTAAAATCGAAGGAAGAATAAACACTTAAGGTAATGATTGGTAGATATTATTTTGTCGACATTGAAAATCGTTTTTATCTAAAACATTTTAACCCCAGTTATAGGGGGAGGCTTAACAGTCTTAATCTATAAAGGACAGTTATAAAACAAAGTGAGAAGGATAAATATCTTAAAATAAAAACAACAAAGGGGCACAAAAATGTGATTTACAAAAGAAACACAAATAGAATAAAATTATTTAGAAGGGCTATCACAAATTATTAAAGAAATGTCAATTTAAAAGCAATGCTATGTCTCTTTACTTTTGAAAGTAGGCTTTGTGTTTCTTTGCTTTAAATAATAATTTTCAGTGTTAGAGTATGGGAAACTAGATAGTCTTAAATATTGCTAGAAGAAAAGAAAATGGGTAAATATGAAGAGCAAGCTGAAGTATGTATCAAAATTACTTTAATGGTTCATTGATATGTGCATTATCTAACGAATGAACAAACACTATATGGTATATCCATACAATGGAATTTATTTGGCAATAAAAATAAATGAAGTACTGATATATGCTACGACATGAATGAATCTTGAAAACATGCTAAATGAAAGCAGCCAGACTCAAGAGACTACACGTTGTATGATTTCATTTACATGAAACATCCAGAATAGGCGAAGCCTTGTAGTCAGAAAGCAGAGCAATGATTGCCTAGGGCTGCAGGTTGGTGGGCGGAAAGAGGCATTATTGCTGTTGGGAAGTTTTCTTTTTGGTGTGTGATGAAAATTCCAAAATTGACTCTGGCAAGGGTTGGACAACTCAGAGAATATACTAAAAACTACTGAATTGTATACTTTAAATAAGTGAGTATCACAGGTATCACAGATTATATCTCAAAACTATTAAAGAGAGTTCATTTATATAATTCAATAATTCCACTTCTATAATTTTCTAAGAAAATAGTTACATAGAAAATTGTAGTATATAGTGATATTGCTCAAATCATTTACAATGCTGAGAGATTGCTAACAATCTCAATATTTAATAATGTAGGAATGGTTAATATCTTTTGTTGCGTTCATATAATGGAATACTATACAGACACTAAAAAAAATGTTAACTATTGATATGTATAAATTATCAGGATTAATTTGCAGAGAATAAGGCTGAGTGAAAAAAAGCCAGTCCCCAAAACTTATATACTGCATGATTCAAATTTTATTTTACTTAAATAACAACAATATAGAAATGGAGAACAGATAAATGTTTACCAGGGGTTAAGGAGGGGGTGAAGGCAGGAGAGAAGTGGATGTTTCCATAAATGCGCAACATGAAGGATTCTTGAAATGATGTAAATGTTCTATTTCTTGACTGTTTCCATGTCAATATACCAGTTGTGATAGTATGCTATTACTATTTTACAATACAAGAGCTGGCTAAGAGTACAGAGGATCTCTTATTATTTCTTATGATTGCATGTGGGACTACAATTATCTCAAAATTAAGTTTAATTAAAAATAATATTTAAAATTGCAAGTAAATGAATTGCTAAATAAGATAAAATAGTTTATAGTGAATGATCTTTATCTTTTATATATTTTTTTTAATATGTAAGAACTGTCCTCCTCCAAATGTAGCAATTACATTTTTTATAGAATGTATCTACTTCCAAATAATAGCAGCTACATCTGCCTTAAAAACTTGTTTCGATAGGAAGCAGTTCTCTTAATTTACCTTCGGATTTTCAGTAAATGTGCAATAGTCTCTTTCATTCACTCGCCCTGTTGACTGTGGGCTGGACACTGTGTCAGGCAGTGGGGGTGCACTGCAGAACTTGACACAGACCATCTCAGCCTTCCCACAGCATATGTTCCCGCAGGGAGGATACACATTAAACAATTAATTATGAGGTATATGGATGAGTGATGAGAGAGAATTAGAAAGTTCTGTAAAATGTATCACAGTGGGACCTACCTTAATCTAGTGAGTGAATCGAGGAAAATCTCTCAGATAAAGTTGTAAATAGGCAGAGGCGGAGCATCTCACAGACCTAACACAATACATACCAAATCTCATTTACTGTTTCAATCAGGCTTTTACTGGCTTAATGTTATTTTAATGTTATTTTTTAAATATAGATACAGTAAATTTATATACAGTAAAATAAGACAGTAATATATATGAACTTTATTAAGTCATATTATGCAGCCAGTACTCTTGAAAGGATTTTACACATATTATCATTTAATTCTCACAAAAACTGTGTGTGTGTGTGTGTGTGTGTGTATATACACACACACACATATATACATACATATATACATATGTATGTATATACATATGTATATATACTTTTTCATTTTTTACATATTTTTTAACTGAGGACCTATCATTCTTGGTATTCTTTATCTTGGTTTTTTTCTGTTCACACACACACATATATACATACATATATACATATGTATGTATATACATATGTATATATACATACATATACACATATATATACATATATATACACACACATACACACACACACACTCTCGTTTCTTTCTTGCAAGTCTCTGCAAAATGCTTGCCTAGCTACCTCTCTTCCCATGTTATCACATCACATAAAGAAACGCTTTTATTAGACTTGGTCTTCTATTCATATGTACTGAGAGGATGGAATATAAATAGATTTCCACCTTCTGATCTCACTTATAATCATGCTCATGTGGTCTATGGGAAGGAGAACAATAATAATTTTTACATTATTTTGCATAAGGACACTGAAAAAACTGCATACGTGCACATCAAGAGTGAAGATTTAAAAAATTTAAAATGGTAACTGGTGTGGCATTACTATATATGTCATAGTGAAAGCCCTAAAGAGAAAGCATTCAACTTTCCAAAGATTGTTACTGGATGATTATGGGTATATTAATTATCTTCATCTGTTTCTATATTTTCCAAAATTTCTAGGATTATCATGGATTACTTTTATAACCAGGAAAAAAAAAAAAAAACAACGTCCAAAAAAACCCCTCTTTTCCTATTAGTTGTTGAGATTCTCTAAATTAGATCAAAATGAATTAGAAGCCGGGAAGAAGTACATTTTACTTCATTTTATTGTACTAAGTTCCACTCCTACAATGTTTATTAAAGAAGTTAGCAAGAAGTATTATTTTTAAATCTTTGGTGAATTCTAAAATATTCTTCTTAATCTGATTTTAGCCATGGGAATCTTTACACATGAGGACAAATTTTTTTTCATCCATTTCGTTTATTGCCTTGCCTCTGGAAGGGTAAGTAGTAGTCATTGATTAATAAATAATTGTTGACTGGATGAGTTTCCATTTCAACTCATCTGAATATTTATTATAAAGTAATATACAACTAAGTCTCCAATAGTTGAGATGACCAAGAAAAGCAAACACGTAGAGATAAATGTACTACAATGATGTCAAAGTAACATTCTCACCTTCCCGTGTGTGTGTGAGTGTGTGTGTGCGTGTGTGTGTGTGTTTGTTTGTTTGTTTAAATGATGCTAACAAACATCAGCACTGGCCATTTTGGAGCATTTCCCTGTGTACTTCTGCTCCTAGTCCACCTTGTTGCCCCGTTCAGTTCTTCAGTACAATGCCAATAAGGGCCAAAATGACAAAACAAAGATATTGGAAGGGAAGAGGAAAAAAAAAGATGATGAAGCCAGATACCAGACTAACTGGTAAGTCATGTAATCAGCAACAGGATCACCCAGAGTCAGCAGAACCTGCCAATAAGTAGTCCGTGAGGGGCTAGGCCATGGGGAGCAGCAGCCTCCCTCTCCTCACCCCCTGCCCCATTTGGCCTTTTTCTCATTTTCCTTTCATGCAACTATGTTAGAAAAGTCATTGTAGCACAAGGAAATCAATAAAAATTCAATTGCAAATAATAGTTCTTTGCAGCTAAGCAACACCAGGGAGTTATCGGTTCATTCAATGTTCTGGCAGTTAATGCAATAAAATAAAAATAATTTACTCATTCAAACCAAATCAGCCAGTGAAAAATCATAGTCATTTTTTTAATAGGCATGGTCATAGTCATTTGTTAAGATTGCAGGAGGATGGTGCAATGTCCCATTAGTGTCCAACTACACTGGTATTCAAATCAGATTTGAATCTTTCCCACTCATATTTTTCTGAAGGAACAACAAACCACATTTGTCATACATAAAAGGAATTTGTAACTTAGCCAAATACAGATCAATTGTAATAAAAGGGCTGGTTCAAATGCAGAACAGCTGTATGCCAGCAAAATGAAAGTCAAGGCCCGGTGCCCCCATTTTGTTCTACCTCAATCTCTCAGCCCTAGATGGTTATGGCCTGAGAAGTCAGCTACTAACTCCGGTTCCCGAAGGAAGCATACAGAAGGCTTCCTGCCAGGCCAGTTCTTCTCTCAATGATAGTCTTCTTGTATTTGGCATATTATATATGCTTCTCTTGCTAGCCTGGCTTAATCCCTCTGCCTTGCTTAGATCTATGAATTCTGCCAATTTCTTGACCCCACTAATCCATATTAATGCTACGCTGTTCCTATCTTTCACTTCATGTCTTTGCTGTGGATCTTCTATTTTTGATTTTGCTGGTCTACTTGAAGGACATTTGGCACTGAAGCACAATTCCACATGTAGACTTCCTTATGTCAGGGACATACAGGTGACATCTTTTCATGCCTAAGATTTCTGAATACTGCAGATGTAACTCCTGCTGAGTAATTCGCCCGAAGAAGGGACACCTTTGGCCGTAGTTGAGTTGCATGGGCCTTTTCACGTTCTCCCGACCCCGCCTTGGTGCAGGGTCATGAGCAGGCTCTGTTTATTGAGGCAGCGAGGAGTTTGGCTGACACCAGGGGTCTTGTCATGCAGAGGCTCCTCAAGGCTGTTTTTCAGGGCTGTAAAATAACTTTGGGGCTTTGGTAGATTCCCTGTGCTCTGCAATTCCTTTGCTGTTATCAATAAATCGTTTTGTAACTAGCTTTGTGTGTCATTATCCCTTTCACAACAAGTAGTTCATCAGGCAACAGTGATGTTGCCAAGGCGGTACCCAGCAGCAGGGACACATTACGGTGGGCAGAAACAGCTGCAGTTTTACACAACGCTTTGAACACTAATTTGACCTGCTCTCTATTGAGCTATTCCCAACACAATACATTCCACTGTATTTGGCCTCTTTTCAAGGACACACAAAAGAATTCATTTAGATTCCATCAAAAATTGAAGATCTATTGAATGATAGGAACATAAGAATCTTAACATTCAGTCTAGAACTGATTGGGAACCGAGAAAGACAGTAGAGCAGGCTTGAAAGATGAGGATCACCAACCAAGCAGGTCTTACAGAGACGGTAACATGACCGAGCGAGGGGATGAAGAGATCAGATCCAGTGTAATTCCATTAACTGGGTTATTTCCTAGTCCTTTTGGCATAGAAGTTGCTTCTGTCACTTCTACCCCATCCTAATTGCCCCTCGCTCTAGTCCGTCTTAATGGTTTCTGCTTATCCGTTGTTCGCATGTACTCACGGCTTCTGATATCTCAGGGCCACGACTGCCTGCTTGTGTCTTTCCCTTTCTGTTGCCGCTATCAATGGCTGAGTCTCTTTCAGGATCAGGTCATACTAAGAAGAGCAAAGATCCAAGTACATAATCACTTTATCCTTCTCGAGTGAGTCCCTCACACTGAATCTACTCACATGCAGCTAACCTGCCTCGGTGTATGCTCGTGGTCTAGTGAACATGATGACAGACATATGTGGCACACAACACGGCCACGTATGCCTTAGAAGCCACTCAGCACCACTTCCCTCAGCAAGGAATATGGGTGAGAACTCCATAAAAGGAAACCATGCCTGGGGATTTGTAAGGGTTGCTTTGTCTCCAAGTTCCATAAAAGGCACTTTCTGCACATTGATTATATCGATTTGGCTGTGTCAATATATAAAGGACAGCTGAAGTTTGACTTAAATAGCAGATCTCGACAATCTTCAATAGGGAACAGTTATTAGGTGAAAAATGAGAAATTCTCTGCTTTGTTTTTAAGGCAAAAATCAAATTAAAATAAAGCTAGTAACTCACATTTTGTATCTTTGCATCATTTTCCACTGAAAGCTATGGGGACAAAATATCTGTAAGTTCCACATTCTATATGTTTGAGTACTAATGGGAATATTGTGCTAATGGGAATATTGACTCTTAGGTGAATACAGAAATAGCCACTGAACCAAAGTGGTTTTGATGTAGACTTTAAAAAAAAAAGTACAATCTCAGAAACCACTGAGTAGACTAGGTTGCTCAGTTCTCAAGAAGCATATGGAAAGATTACGCTGCTCATCTTTCTACTGTCAGGATTCCCTACCCATGATGTTGCTTAAACCCCACATCCCCCACAGGCAGCACTAGATCTCATCTGCAGTCCGGCATTCTGAGAAACATTCAAATGCAAAACAAACTCCACTGTTGAAGGGACAGAGTTTGAAGAACAACAAAGACATGAAGAATCATTCCTGATTTTCCTCAGTGCCCTCCCAGCCCCCCAGAGGAAATTACAAGGATATGAACCAGCAAGGAGTTTAAAAAGAAATGACCTAAAAATAACCCTAAGCTTGAATACTCACCATCTCATTGTAATTCAGTACTAGTACTTCAGAGAGATGGGGGAAAAGAAAAAAGGAAAACAAAGGAGAAAAAGAGTTAAAAAGAAAAAGCGAACCCCGCAGCAAAAAGAAACATATTTTCAACCCCAGGTCTCCCTGAGGCCGGGAAGGTCAATCAAGACAAGATGTGGACAAGTGTCTTAAGCATGTAAGTGATGGGTTATGCCACCCAACATCTCTCCTGCCTCCCGCTTGGCTGCATACAGCAACTGAGTGGAAAGAAGGTAAACTGCACTTTACTTAACCCTCAATCGATCTTGCCAGAACAGGAAGGATCTAAGAGATCACTTCAGCCAGAAGTTGTTCACTTTTCTGGTAGCAAAATCCATATTTTATATTAAATCTTATAAAGAGACCTAACAAATAATGCAGATAAAACTAAAGCTGACAAGAAAGAACCAATCACCAGAGGTATGGGGGATACTTTCCAGGAAAAGAGTATGACAAAAGGCTCTGAAATAAAGACAATCACAGGTATTTGAGGAAGAAATCACTGTAAATGGAACAACAAAGGGGAGCACTGTGGGGTAATTACGGGAAAGCTCGTTAATTCCTATGGGGCCAGTATCAAGGAGTTTGGAAAGCGGGTGGGAGAAGTTCAGCCAAGAGAACAGTATGAAACAGCATGATCTGGTTTGTATTTAAAAAAAAAAAAAAAAAAAAAATCCTTCAGGCTGCTGTATGGAGAATAGTGTTTAAGATGGCAAGAGTGGAAGCAGTGAGATTATCACAGTGGAAAAATAACAATTGTTTGCACCAGATGGCGACAAGTGGACACATTCAGGATATGTTGTGGAGACAGAGCTGGCATGACTTGCTGCTGGGAGGGATGTGACTTAAGGAAACAGAAGAATCAAGGATGCGACATCTAGGTTTTGTCATGAGCCTCAAGGGCCATTATGACACTGCAAAAGACGGGACTAAACATAGTTTTGCAGAAGAGTTGTTGAAGTAAATACCGAGAGAGTTCTCTTTGGAACATATGAGATGCCCAGTAGCTATCCAAGTGGATATTACATCAGGTAGTCAATGAGTAAAGAAATTGAGAGATAAGAGGCAAGGTCAGGGTTGAAAGTAATCAGCATATAAAATACCTAGAGCCATAGAGTAAACAATTTCACCTAGGGAGACTCTGTGGCCTATTAAGGAGAGAAGAGGAGTATTATGCTAATTAGAGGTGGGGACTGAGGGAAGAATCTGTACAGGAAACTGAATTTTGGTTAGCAGGAAGAAGAAAAAACAAAAGACAGCAAAGGCACAAGAGCATTCCTGGGCCCCCCTGCCAACGATTATGATTCCATAGGTCACGAGCATGGCCAAGCTATCTTAAGTTTTAAGAGTGCCACATGTGATTCTTGGGCACAGTAGGTTTTAGAAGACTATAATAGAGTGCAAAGCTTGTTAGTCGAGCCCAGAACTCAAAACTCATCTCTTCTAATATTTACTTTTTACTCCTTCTGCTGCTCCTATTCCTTCTCAGTAAGTTTTTAAAGTATGAGCCTGTCTAATCTTCATGCTTATATTAAATCATCACGTCTTCCTTACATGGTTAACTCCAGCTATTGCTCAAGCTTTTCTCTTGTTAGTCAAGGTTTTGAAAAGGGTTGTCCATACTCTGTTTTCTCATTTCCTAATGAGCCCTAGATCCACTGTAATCTCCTATCACCCTGTCTCGTTACACTACTTTGCCCAGGTCCGTGGAGGCCTTCATGTTATCAAATCTAACTGACCCTTCTCACTTCCTACCTTAATCTTGTGATGACATTGACACTATCGACCATTTTATTCTTTCATAAAAACTTTCACTCCCTCTGGATCTCCCAGTGCCTCTTCGACAATTTTTTTCCCCTCAGTCTTCCTCACACCTCCTCCTCTGTTCACCCCTTAACCATTTACAGAATTTCATTCATGACTTGCTGCTCTCTCTCACCAGCAGTTTTGGTGCTGGGAAGGAGGGTTGAAAATGTGTAGTATGGAAAAACATCTTAAGTAATCTTGAGAAAACCCTGTTCCTCCTGCCTTCCCCATGGAGATCTACTAGCTTAACAATGACCTACTTGCCAATGACTCTCAATTCTGTGTTGCACATTGATCCCTGGGCTTCAGGCTCGAACATACAACAAACAGCATGATGCAAACAGTTCATGGAATATTCCAGGGGTAGTTCACAGATAATATGATCAAAACCTGGACTCAATGTCTTGTTCTCCACACTAGTTTCTTCCATTCTATTTGTAATGTCATTAATGGGGTCACCATCAACTCAGTCACTTAAGCCAGAAAACCTGAAAGCTCCAAACCTGAAGGAATCTCTAAACTCCTACCTTATTTTCCTTCAGCTGTACAGCTAAGTAGCCACAGATACTTGGTAATTTTACTTTCCCGGAATCTCACATTTGCCCCTTCCTCTTTACCTATATCATTGTGCAAAAGTTCAAGTCCCACCAGCAGTTTATTTATAGATTGGTGCAAAGCTTCCTTGCCTAAAGTCTTGTTTCCTCTTAAATCTCTCTGGCTGTGGTAAATGGTAGGGTAGGAGATTTTGAAAATGTGACCACATCACTGCCATCATTACCTTGCTTACGACACTTCGCAATGGCCCTAGACCACATAAACTCTTGAGAATGCAAACACCCTCCATACTCTGTTCTATCTACTTGTCCCTGGTAGTGCCATCTCCTTGTTTCCCCACATAGATCCACATGGTTCCCACACTCTTCCATCTTCTGTACTTTAACTCGAGTTCTTTCCTTAACCTGAACACACATTCTTGAAATTGGTAACCCTCCTTCTTCCTTAAAAGTTAACTCAGGAAGTGCATCTTAGACCTTGAGGATCAGTATATTGTCCCTCCCATGGGCTCCTAAAACACACTGTACTTACCACTAACCATGCTCCATCGGTAAGACTTATTTATAAGTATGTCCCCTCGCTTGACTGTAAACTCTTCAAAGAAAGGGATGGAATTTTAATATTGGCTACCTAGAATGTGACAGATAATTATTCATTGATGGTTGACACTTGCAACACCTCAGTTAGCATTCTTGTGACATTTAAATTTGTAGAAGGCACACTCTTGTCCTTACTCTGATAGAGGGATATGAAACTAAGAAAAATATCACCAGGCTCAGGAGCTCTTAAAGTTTAACAAAGATAAGTGTTTTTTTTGTTGTTTTTGTTTTTGTTTATTTTTTTTGCTTAAGAACTGTTTACATTATCTGTTGGAAGGTTTCTTTAGTGGAAAAATGAGAGATAAATTGAAATAAAATCTATATCCTCTTCTGTGATAAACTTTCACTGAGTTTTTAAAAAATATATAAATGGCCATTTTCCAGGAAGTTTAAGGTTTATTTCACCACAATAATAACAGATTAAGTAGTGATCTCCTAAAAAGGCTGTGGCCATATTTCTGCAAATTCTTCTTGATAAAATAATGGTTGGTAATAAATAACATGAAGGAATATTATTTGGGGAAATTTTTTTTCATCATCCACAGTAGGGTGTGTTATACAGTAATGCACTTCTACCTAGTAGTCACCATCTTTAAGGTTTATGTACTCAGTAGTGCACATGATAAGCAAAGGTAGCACAATTTATATCAACTTCATACAGATTATTCTACTCTGTTCATAAAATCACAGTGGCTTATAGTTCAGGGTTATTCTCACTTTCCACTAAAGTGCCCATACTGGCAGAGGAGAATAAATTCACATCCTCAAGACATTTTATGGGTGGAGCCTAAAAAGATGGGGCACACACAAAATAAATTGCTTTAAAGCTTTAAACTGCATCTTTATAATCCAAGAAAAGTCTGCATTCTAGCCCATACTCTACTCATGCTTACATTTTACTGACCTAAAGGAGAATATAATTGATGCTGCAGAAAGATGTACCGTGTCTGTCTTGTGGCATCTTATATCCCCAGAACACCCCAGGCAGTATTCCACACGAGGCTGGCATTTTGAGAGATGTGTGTAGTTAAAAATGGCCTATTATGTAAAATGTTCCTCAATTTAGGTTTGTCCAATGTTTTCCTATGGTTAAATATACATTAAATATTTTTGGAAGGAATAGCACTAAAGTGATACAGTCTTCTCATTCCATCACATCAAGAGACATATACTGTGGATTTGTCCCACTGCTGACGATATCAACTCCAACCGCTTGACTAAAGTGGTATATGGAATAATTTTACACTGTAATGCCCCATCCCCCTTTGTAATCAGTAAGAATCTTGTGGAGACATACTTTGACATTATGTAAATATCTTATTACTCATGAAACTTTTACCCACTAGGTTTAGCATCGATTATACTTGTCTGAATCGATATTATGATAGATAACTAAATAATAATTTTCCATTTCGATCATTCCTTCTTACTCATTTATTCTACCATAAGAAAGAGCTCTCCCTTTTCATTTATTTTTCATTTAAAGTATATATCAGTGTAGATTAAAGGATTTCCCCCTAATTGGCTTTATTAAGTGATTAATGAATTCGGCAGCATTTGATCTAGCAACTAGAAGGGCATTCCCAGATTCACGGATTCTTATTTAATGAGTTATAAGACTTCACTATCATTTATTCTGATACTCAAATTGTTCCAGGTTTGGCTAGCGGGAGGCCCTTCTAGGTGGCTGCTGTTTCCTTTTTACAGGTTCAAACTGAGGAACATTATGAAAATAAGTGACATTTACACTTCAAGAACTATGTAATAAACAACAAAGGATGACAGGAATTATTTAAATTAAAGGAGGCTAAAGAAACTTCTCAACTAAATGTAAGTCATGATCTAGGATTTTCGATATTGTTATAAAGGACAATACTGAACAATCGATGAAATATGAATAAGGTCTCTAGATAGTAGCACTGTATTAATGTTAATTTCTTAGTAATTATTCTACAGTTAGAACAGAAAATGCCTTTTAAAAAACATACAAATCAAGTATTTAGGGGAAAGGGAGTATCATTTCTGTATCTTAATCTTAAACAAGTCAAAACATCAACCATAACAGTCTGCATATAAAAACATAAAAACACAGAGAGAGTGCCAAAGCAAAATGTTAACATCTGAAGGTTATCAGCAAAGAGCTTCAGGGAATTCTTTGTATTATATTCCAACTTTTCTGAAAGTCTGAAATAATATCAAAATGAAAATATTTTTAAGAAAACACTGTTAGTCCATGCCTCACCTACTCATCTAAGCAGTAATCCTTCTATAGTATCACTACCAGACATACATCCCTCGCTTGCCTACATGCAGTTCACAGAAGAATGTGACCACAGAAAGAATGTTCCATCACTGAGCATTTCTAATTGTCAGCTTAACACCGAATATGCCATCTTAAAACTTAGCTTCTGTGATGCTGCCTCTGACTTTAGAGCAAAACTGAATAATCCTGTCTCCATTTCTATATGCAGTCAGTTTAACTGTTTCCCTAGCCTTTCTGGGGCAATTGTTCCCTTTTTTTATATAACCATTACATATATGAAATGATTTACTGAACTATTACCATTATTACTACCCCACAGCCAGTTTCATGGGTATGGGACCAGTATGGTTGCACGGGCCCCATGCTTGATTTAATGTTCTAACACTGATGGCTTGGAATTCTTGATGATTTTTGAACAAGGGGACCCATATTTCCATTTTGCACTCAGTATCACAAATTATGTACCTAGTCCTGCACCCACAAGCCTATGTGATACCTTTGTGCAAAAGGGAAACCTGTGAACACAAGGTTTGACAAGAAAACGCCTACGTGTGCCAAGGAAAACCAGCCCTTCCCTTCGACCCCAATCCAGAGTGCACATCCTGGCTGATGGGAGTGTAGGCTGCATTTGCACCCTCGTTTCCTTTGTTAGCAAGGTACTCTTGTACAGTGCATGACTTCAATGCAGGCCTGGACTCTCAAATCCTTCGGTAATAAATTTCAGTCTAACAGAAAGGATGAAATTTTGGCAGAGTAGAACAATATTTTCTCTTGACTTTGGCCACATTCTTCCACGGGAAGGGGGAGGGAAGTTTCAAGCTTTCGTGTAATTTCTACCAAGTGCTGAGAATTGGTCTTCACATATTTCCCATAACCTGTGAATAAATTCCATGTTGTGAAAAGGAAGGGAATAGTGCAGGTAGAGTTGGCAGCCTCGAGCTGTTTCAGAGCCATATACTGCACACCACAGAGTTGTGAGTGATAGAACAAGGCTCTGTACTGGGCTCAGAGGTCAAGACAATGAAGATAATGCAGTTGAATCTCAAAGCAGGCTACAATTTAACAAGGAAAACAAAGCCAGGAATAACTTCAAAATAACTATGATTCTGGGGAAATTATAACAAGTGCCATGGGGGAAGTACTAAATGCTATGAGAACTCAGAATGGATATTTAGATTTTATCAGTTTTGAAGCTGGAGATGCTAGAAGATTATCTTTTTCAATGGCTCAGTTGATAATGTCAGGCTGTTGAGCTCTATTAGTATTAACGGATTTGCTAAACTAGGTTTAATAAAGGAGACAGCATACCAGATGGGCCTTGGATGTAGAAATTAGGTGGGAAGAGGCAGGAGTGCAAGATAGGGCTGAGAATAGGCTCTAGAGAGGAGAAAGAATATGAACACGTCAAGAAGGGGAAAAGCAAGTCAGGTGTCCCGGAGTCCAAGCTGCGCTACTTCAGTCGGCACTCAGCACACTTGTATGGATGCAAAGGGAGATGAGGCTGGAAATGGAGGTTATGGCTGAATTTGTATACCAGGCAGATATGCCTACATTTAGTTTTATACTTAATTTTGCCATTAGGAGGGGGTCACTGGAAGTTTTTAGCAGATGAAATTATTTATCAACACCTTGAAGCTGAGATCCAAATATGACGTTTAACTGAATGTCTCTCCTCTAGTTTTCAAAAAGATATGACCTCTCGCCTAAAACACAACTGAAAATAATACTGTTCTTTCTATGTGCCTGTAAAATTAGCTAGGGTGTTTAATAACTTTTAAATGAAATTCTTCTTTAAGCTCTTCACTTATTCTTGGCATATTTGCATAGATATTTTAGGAGTGCCTCAAATAAACAGCATATTTAAATTATATTCAGAATGTATATCATATATATTTAAATCAACAAAAGAGTGGTTCCCTGCTGTGTTTTATTCAAAGTAGTCAACTTGCTATGTGACTATAACAGACAAATGTTTCCCTTATCCCCCACCAGCCCCAACTCCAATATTGAAGAAAAGTCCCAAGTGTCAACAATAGATTGACCGACCAAGGGTTAATGATACAGGCAAAACATTTTGTAAGCAGATGAAAAAGAGGGAGAAAAACAGGAAAGAAAAGCAATGGCTAAGGAGCCAAATGTTCACCAATGAAAATAAACAACTATGCATAATTGAATATTCCTAGTTTTGACAAGCGTCCAGTAGCAGAAGTAACAGATGCCACAGCAGCCCGACTACCTCCAGCTTGATTGAATCAGACAAACAAGAGAAGGCCTGTGGGAGTCACTCCCTAGAGATGAATTTCTGCCAACCTGGTGGGGGTAAAACGTGGGTTAGTTTTATTTATTTATTTTTACCTTTAGAAAATCACATTTGAAACGGGGCCTCAGCTATTTTCAGGCTCAGGCAGTTGGATGGGCAGTCAACATCTCTGACACAGTGTGGAATTATTATGGAAAATACAAGTTGAAGGTGACAGGAACTATGGGTACATACAGTTTTATGGTCATTAAGACAGCAATGCTTTGTGAGTTTTATATGCATATAAAAATACATATTATATATAATATGTAAACATAAATGTCTAAATATATGTAAGGAATAAATATGAGTATAAATGTATAAATAAATATATAAGTATATATGGATGAATAAAAGTATACACAAATACATATATATATATATGTAAATATAAATATATGCAATAATTTGACCCTGAGGAAGAATACAATTTACTCAGAAACAGAATAGAAAAGCAATCGTTGCTTTACTCAACTGTGTATGAACATTTCTTGCTATTATGGTTCCCAAACTCCCCTTTAACAGAAAGAAATCAACATGGCTTAGAAGAGCACTCACTACTCAAGGAGGGATGAAAGGACCTAAGATCTAGTTCCATGTCTGCCATCTGCTGGTTGACCTTTGGTCACATCACTTAACCTTCGTGAACATCATTTTCTCAGCTATTAAACAGTAAAGTTGGATCAATGGGTTAAACCCACATTTCCCACGTAGTGCTTTCTAAAGGTTTTCTAGGGTCTTGCTACTCAAAAAATGGCCCACAGACCAACTGGCAGGACTGGCATCACCTGGCAACTCTCAGAAACAATCTCTGACCATGGAATGAACTTAATAAATCATTTTAATTCAATCGTCTGCATTTTAATAGGATACCAGTTGATCTGCATCCATGTTAAAGTTTGAGAAACACTGTTTCTGGACAAGACATCCCTGAGTTACTTGATCATAGAATCACTGGAGAACTTCATGCAAACACAGCTTTCCTGGTTCTCCCTCTAGAGTCTGATCCAACAGGTTTTGGGGGGTGGAAGCTAGGAATCTGTATATTTTACTGATTCACCAGGTTGGTCCTTTTCAATGAAAATATGAGTAAATAAATAAAATAATTGCATTTATGTTGTTTCCGTTTAAAATCAAAAGATCTCTAAGTGATGTCATGCCAGTGAGTTTACCGGTGTTTTTGAAGAGACTAGCTAACCTGATCATGACAAGACACTCTAGTCGATACGTCCCCCAGCTGAACGTCCCGGCCTCCATAAAGGTCCTACCCACTGTGGTTCTGAAACTGTTAAATTCTTAATGGATCATTGGTTAAATGTAGGAAGCAGTAGGGTGTTGAACAACAATAATTTAATGAATATAAAAATGATACTCATTTTGCAAAGTTCCCTCAAGACAATTGTCATCAGATTCATAAGTTACATTCATCTATCAAAATCCTCATTTAGCACATTAAGATGTCTTTAGCATTTTAAAAACCAATCTTAAAAAGAAAAAAACAGTGACAATTATATCCAATTTGGCTTTTCATTTATTGGGAATAAAGGCTATCTCTGTGCAATGTGCTATTTGCTGGGAAGTGCTTGTAAACAGCAGCCAGAAGTCTCCTACTTCAACAAAACATGAAAGTTATAAAAAAAAAAAAAAAAAGGAGTGTTTTTTTGTTTGTTTGTTTTACTATCAGCAAATCAAAAGATTCCAAACAAAGTCCTAAAGGCAGTTTTTTCCCCTCCATTTATGATACCATTAAACATAGTTAAATTTTAATTTACATTTTAATGTACATTGGTCCTCAAGTCAGATTCAATATTTAATGACAAATCATGTCTTGACTTGCATTAAATAATTTGAAATAAATTAAAGAGTGTCACTTGGAAGAAATTAAAAATATGTTATAAATACTATTAGAGATTATATTAATTATAAAACATAGGTTTAAAGTTAGGATTTTTAAGTTATAAAAACAATATAATTAATATTTATATGTACATATCATATACAAGTATGACAAAATTATTTTTTTAATCCCTGAAGAAATTTATGAGATTATTACCACAAAAGTACTGATGACTCTAAAAAGGTGAGAAGAGAAAAGTGTTTTGCATTTTCAACATGCTTTGGCTCTACCATGCTTGAGAGACTTGGATACCCAGGGCTGGCCCAAAATAAATTTTTAGAGTCCATATAGCCATAATCTACAGAAAAATTACTAAAGCAATAAAATTTTAATTCAGTTTAGTTTTAGTATTAGTGTGCACCTACTGGTGAATGATGCTGGTGCTCGGAAGGATTAAGTATGTTATAAAATAATGGCCAGTGACTGATAAGAGCTACACTGTGCCAGGTAGAGTTTTAAACACTTACAGTTACCAACAGTTCTAATTCTTAAAATAATCCTATGATGTAGGCACCCTTTTGCCAGTAAAGACATTAAGGCACAGAGAGATAAATTGTTCACCATGACGAAACGGAGTAGTGGAGCTGTAACTAGAAACCAACAGGACTCCAATGTCTGGGTTCTTAACCATCAGGGTTCACGTTTGAAACTGGAAAATGCAGGAGCAAAGGCACATGTCGGTGAGGGGGATGTGCAGGATAGCAAAGTGCTTGGAAAGATGAACTAGGATAAAGAGGATCAAAGATTACAGGAAATTAACAATCAGGAATTAAGTGAGCAAGTACAGAGATGAGAGACTGGAGGTGGACAGATTAGTAAAATATTGTTTATAGTAATTCACTGAATAGGTCACGTGGGCCTCAGAAACCTAGAGGAAGAGGAAGAAGGGAGAAAGTGATATTAAAAAGCAGGAAATTGATGTAACCTATGTTGAAATCCTTGTATGCGGATTTGCCTCTTCTTTCTTTGGACAGAGCCCAGAGGACAATCTGCTTCACCCTGACTGGGGTCAAATATCCCGGGTAGCCTAGCGGAGGCCATGGACAGAGTTCAGAGTTAGAAAAGTTAAAGGAAAGTAAAACCAAACATATTCCTTCTCTCAGTTGACCTTCTGCTTTAAAGTCATGAAGTATTTGTGGGCTAAAATTAACTAAATAACTATAAGAAAAATGTTTCCCATGGCTCTTACATCAAGAGCACAGCTAATAAGATGACCGACCCCTTATCCTTGGTCTACTAGGGCCCAGTAACACCCAGGAGGCGGCCTCCCAATTGCCAGTACAGTGAAGGTGAAATGAATATTTTGAGAAGAAAATTTCATTTCCCAAGAAGCATAAATGTCTCTGCAAATAGCAATTCACTCCTTAATCCCTCAACCATCAACATCTGCTATGAAGAATTCCTTGAGTCCTCAAATAAATCCCTCTTGTCCCGTATTCTTTATGGCACTCTCAAAAGGCAGCATTTGAATAAAACAACAATAACTATCTCTGCCCTCCACCTCTCAATTTCTTTCTCGAGGGGCTTTTATAGCACATGAAGGAGGTTTTATGGGAACCCATTGGGGTGGGATAATGGGGGTGGGTGAGATGAAGACACTTTAAAGGAAGAGAAAGGAAGTCTGTATATTTAATATATTTGAGATACTAAAAACACTGATGCTGAAATATGATAAAGAAATCTTAGACTCTCTTGAAAGGCAATTTTCTTTCTTTCTTTTTTTTTTGCAAATGTCTATTTTTTTTAAGTCCTACTTGGGTCAAGCAAATGCAGTTTTAAAACCCATTTCCATGTTTTAAGATTCAAGGGGAAGAGGTTTAACAGTAGGCTATAAAAATCCCTTAATCTTTAACGTCTTATTTTTGCAGATTTGATGGAAAGTACAGTAAACAGTCACTGCTCCACTTTTCCCATCAATGCCCCTTGACCTTTGTAATAGATGATGAACAGCAGAATCCATTTGCGTGGGTTTCTTTCTCTCGAGAACCGTTTTTCCTGGCATTGTTGAGACACCTGCACTCTGACAATCTAGGCAGAATCTCTTAGCCCAACTGATTTGCTGATTGTACTCCAGAGGAAATTATCAAACACTTAAAGTACAATTTTAAAAGAGTAAATTTAGTAGAAGTAGAGACAGTTCTGATGATTTTCTGCTGTCCTCTAATCCACAGGTCCCCAACCACCCCTCCTCGGCCGCAGACCAAAACCGGGCCACACAGCAAGAGGTGAGCGGTGGGCGAGGGAGCGAAGCTTCATCTTTATTTTCAGTTGCTCCCCAGCACGAGCATCACCACCTCAGCTCCACCTCAGACCATCAGGCATTAGACTCTCATAGGAGCACTGGTCCCTGGGGCCAAAAAGGTTGGAGACCACCACTCTAATCTATATCCTGCAGACTCATCTGGCATGTCAAAGCTCCTCTCCAACTCTATTTAAGCCTTATCTGTGTTCCCACAGGACAAGAAGGTGACCCAGAATATACTCACAGGCTATGCGCACGGATGCCTTCCTGCTCTTGGAAGTCCCCAGGTGGCTCCATGCCACACATTGGCACCAATAGTCTTCGGGCCCATGGAAGTCCTCCACCTGCTGCCTGGTGACATTGATGAACACCTCCCGGACCTTCAAGCCTGATGAGGAGATAGAGAAAATCCACTGAGGTTGCTGTATTTCTCAAACCGAAAGTTAAGGCTAGTCAAACCTTTTCTTGTTAATTAAACAATTCTGTTTTTAATCAAGGAGAGGTTTTAATTACTTTGACAATAATGTATCACTGCTAATTAAATCTCAACAGCTGAGTAGGCTAGAAAGAACGAGTGTAAAATATCACCAACCAATGTGGCTCCATTATAATATAATGGTTTCTACAGAACCTGGACTTAGTGCTTTTTGTCTTTGTGTAAAATCTGCTATGAGGAATGTATTACCAAATTAGTTGCTGGGATTCTAGATGCTAAAGAGGCGCCTCAACATACCAACCCCAGAGACGTAGTTCCTGGTGGTTCTAAGTGTCCTTCCCCAAGTATGGCAGTGGAAAAGGGTCACTCTAGCAGTGAGACCTTAGAAGAAGAAGAGGACAGCAAACATGCACGAAATTGGTGAACAGGCTGGGGATCCAAGGAAGGGTCAAATCCTCTGAAAAACGAATGCTATGCAAACAAGTTGAACTAAGTTAGTCTCAAAACCCTGAGAGGAGAGTTCAAGAAAGCCTGTGGGGCAGTTGGCATGAGGAGGTGAAGAAAAGGGGCTTTGATAGAAGGAAGGGCTATGGCTACATCTGTGAAATGGGATAAAAATAAAGACCCTGACCTCTTAATGTTGTTGTGGTGGTTATTATAAGTACTTTGTATTTTCCTTCTAATAGAAAATGTGCTTGGTGCTTCTCACAGAGAGTATGAGTTTTTTCCAAACATCTGACCGAGGACTATCAGCCTTTCTGTAGGAAGGACTGCCACTTTGCCCAGAGTGCCAAGAATCAAAGGGCACTCCTCACCAGCCATTAGTAAAATCATCACAAGCAGGGTAGCAGCCTTTACAGTCAGTGTGCTCTCTCCATACAGTAAACCTTTGCCAAGGCTGGGCCTTATTCTGGGATAAGCAGCATGGGAATAAAAAGGGGCAATGCTTATTGAATTTCACTAAAGTGTCTAGCATCATGAAAGGCCTTTAACCTATTTACTCGTTAAATTTCCACAATGCATTGATGCAGGAGAAGCTACTGTATCCCCACTTTATAGAGGCGAGAACTATGACAGACAGATGAATTCGTCTGTCCAGTTACACAATCTGTAAATAGAAGATCTGTGGTTCGAACCTAGATCTTACACCAAAACATCTCAAAAATTCAATTGTGCCCCCAAATGTTAAGTGCTTATATTTAATTATGAAAATAAGACTAACATGGAACATTTAAAGAACAATTAAGTGCATAACTCTGTTTTTTGTTTTTTTTTGTTTGTTTGTTTGTTTTCCCATTTAAGTTCAAAAAGAATTCAGGAGACAGAATCATCAGTAAAACCTAAATGAGCCAGGGACTCTTGCTGGAGGAGGTAGATCATGATTATATCTCAGATTAAATTATAGGATTTAAAGAACAGGAATGGAGGTGAAGGATGAGTCAGGCTGGGGAAACATTCCCTTCCACCCAATCGATAACATGTTATTTACAGGATGTGATGAGAGATCGCTTTATGGTCACATAAATCACCATGTACGATTTGAGTAATACTTTCTAAATTTGTAGGAGGTACCACATAAAGAAAATCATCTGATGACAGTTGATAATTCACATTTCTGCTGTTTGTGCAAAGTGTGGAAGTATACCTTTTTCCCTGTCAGAGATGGAAGAGTCCCGAAAGCTGTCTCCTATATCAAATAGGAAAAAAGCCTTAGAGGCGTTTTTTACTGTTATTGTTGTTGCTGTTTTTTCCCCTGCCCTTTGCACTTAAAAGAAGTGTGAGTGGGAGGACAAGGGCAAGAGTAAGGCAGAGTGGGCAGATGAAGAGAACGGGAGAATATCACAGAAAGAGAGAATAAAGATTTAAAAAAAAAAAAAAAAAGGTTTGTTAGAACAGAAATCAGACTAGAGTGTTGCATCCAAATGGGGGATTAGAGAGTAAGGCTGAATAAACAAATATAAAAAGCTAGGCTGTACAGAAAAGGGCTTGTTTTATATTTTTCTCTTTGATTTGAGGCAAACAGTAGATGATCTACTTGGAATAGTGAAAGGGAAGAGAGAGAACACCAAATCAGTGCATCTAGGTGCGTGGCGGACTAATTTTAATATTACAGAGCTCCCCTGTTGCAGGACGGGGAGACTTATTGAGACAGAATACACCCACTACTTGGGTATCAGGGGTCTCAGTGAAGAGCATTCGGTGACCTTGAAATGTCAGAAATGTGTTCAAGCTAATGAGAAACAAGTCTACGTTTTCACTTTCTCCGTCTTACAACAGCATCTAAGCTATCAGCTTCCTCTCAGTTGGAAATAAAGACAAACACCATCTCAAAATGATTCAGGATTATCATATTGATAAAGCAGGAAGTTTCCACGTGGAAACCCCAAAACTTGCTACAATTTAATCTAGGCACCATGTTGCCTTAAGAGTACCTGAGATCTGTTTTAAAGAGGTGGTAAGACACAAAGAAAGAAAAATGAGTGTCATAAAAGAAGAAAAAAAAATTACACTCACAAATCCCTAGAAACTGGAGGCACGAGCCCATCCACACGCAGGGCCAGAAAAACACCAGGGTTGGTCAAGAGGCAGAGGGGAGGAGAAAATATGGGCAAAAACATTTTTTGTCATTTCCCTGGGAAATAGGAGAGGCAGCGTAAATAGGTTTAGAGTTGTCTAGTTTGAATAATTTCAGTGGGCTCTGGGACATAATGATTGTCCCTAGTTTTCTCATACCTGGTCCTGGCATTATGGCTTGGGGATACTGGCTCAGAGAGTTAGAGCTCAATAAAAGAAGTGGTTGGGGCTAATAGGCTCTGGATTGGTTGGTGCACCTGAAAGGCAAGCTCACAGGCAAATTGTTTGCTATCTCTAGACATTAGCCATCCCTCAGCAGGGCAGTCCCTCCAGTGTCAGCCCGGCTCTAAGATATCAGAACATCAAATACAGAAACTAGAAAACACAGTTATCACAGTGTAGACAGCTATACATTTGTTTCAGAAAGCATAAAGAATAGACCATGGACCCCCACCATGAAGACCATAACTGATCTCATCCCATTCTTGTCAGGAAGTTTTGCCACCCATCATTCAGATGAACTACAGTTGAGAGGAATATGTTGAAGTTACAACTTCAATATTAGAATGGCTCAGTTACAGGTCCTTCTCAAAGGTTCCCCGTGAGATTGGAAAAGCAAAACAAACATAAAAAAACTTTCTAAACACGGTGTATTTTTCTTTCAGGTATCATCAGGGTGGTAGGCTTCTTTAGAAGGCCACAGGTGACATCACCATCCCCCCCAAAATACAATGTCTCTTTGGATTAGGCCTTCTTTGTCTAATATAAGGTGATCAATCTTGTCAAACCAGCCCCTCGAGGAGAACCCTTGAAAAATCATGACTATTTTGTATCTATTATATTTTTCTTTACCATAATAAGAAATAGCTCTATTAAATAAGATAAAAAATTTAAAACTAATATACTCTCAAATCTTCACTATGGCTGCCTTAGTGATATATATTATATGTATATTATTTATACATTTTATATATACTGTAAATTTTACATATATGTGTGTGTGTGTGAGTATGTGTGTGTGTGTGTGTACGTATGTGTGTGTACACACCCACGAGAAACACGATGGAAAGCAGCTCTATTTGAGGAAACCTCTGCCCACCTGCCTCCACTGAAATTCATCCAATAGTACGGCAGAGACAGCCATCTACTTCTACATCGCAAGAGATGGCTGCTAACTTATTCAAAGGAAATGCTACAGGGGGGCAAAAATTTGAGGCATATAGAAGATGGCATCTCATAAATAAGAGCAGCATTGTACCTGATAACTTGTTTAACTCTAATAAGCATGGAAAAGTCCAACCCTTTAAATTATTGTGCAAATTATAACCATCAGCCTTTGTTATGGAGTAGAGTCTTACAGAATATAAAAATATGACTATGAGACTGATATGCTAATAAGCTTTCTACGCTGTTGGATGGTTTAGTTGTAGATCGACTAATGTTGGCAGCAGTTGAATAATTGCTCTGCATGTACTAAACATAACAGAGCAGCAGAGAGCTTTATCATTTGTCAGCTTTATTTGTTTAAATGAGAAAAATGCTGACAGCAGTTATTGCTGTAATCCCCTTAGTTATCAGATAGAAAACACTAGTTACTCTTAGCAGGTCTAATTCTGCTGGGAGATTAAAAGTTAGAATATTTTCAAACTAATGGAAAGTATACGCTTGACTATTCAAAGAAGAGAAATATAGAAGACAGGAAGCAAGACACAGAAAGAGAAAAAAATGAAAGTCAAAAATTTATTTCCAGCCAATTTTTAATAAAAGGGCTCTAGTCTTAGGGCTAACTTGTTCTGAAGAAAAGAAAGAATTCTGCAACAGCATTTAACATTCAGCACCATACAGCCCAGCGCCTACTAACAGCTGTCCCCACGCCTTTCATCTACTGCTCATTATCACACGTACACAAAGCCCGTCAGCAGCATTCTGCCGCGGCTATTGTTGCCAGCCAGTTCTCAGATACACCTGGTGATGGGCACTTGGGGAGGAATTTGACACAGTTCTCCGATGCTTCCCACCCCTCACAGCCTTATGTTCTTCAATCGTTTGGAAGTTCTCTGTAGTAGGATGCTTGGCTTTCTAAACTGAATAACTAAATTTGAGAAGGGAAGCGAGAATTCCTCTTCCTCCTTTAAGATGTTTTTCATTTCCCAAGCTGCACGGAAGCAATTAGAGACCAGCAAACTAGGTTCTGATGAACTATTTTCTCATCCTAGTATCTGTGCCCGTTTCCCTAGGTCATTTTAGCCCAGTGTTTTATCTACCTCACAAATGGTTTTGCACATTGTAATGTTGCATGACTGGGGATTAGCCGAAGGAATGATTATATACATTTCCATAGACAAAGCTCCGAAAAACTATTCCAAAGTAACTTCAGGAGTAGTATAGGACCTTGCTCAATTCTCTGAGAAAGTGATCAAACTCTCCATGAAGAGCAACTGCCTCTTACTGAAGAGCCTTCTCCAATGGACCATCATCTGTCTAGGTAGCTCAGTCCCTCTGATGCTTGGCTTTGCCTCTGAGATAGGCCCTCCTTTTCCACTGTCTCCTGAGAAGCCAGAAGACACCCACTCATTGGAATAAGTGAGTTCCCCAGTTGTGTAAAAAATGTTTTTTACTTGTTTCTTACTAGTCCAAGGTAAGAACCTAGAAAATATGTTTGAACAACAAGAAGCTTCCCCATATTCTGAATAATTTATCATTTATAAAATTATTTAACTGTTATTAATCCCATCACATACATTATCTTATTCATCTTAACACCATATTACTATTATGTTTCTATTGTTATTTTGCCATAGATCCCATACCATAGGAAATAGATCAAAGATTCTTTGAGACATCCGTTATTTAAAAAAATAAAAATAAAAATACTGAGTGTCTTCTATGTTCCTGCCACTGTGTCAGGTGCTGAGGATACTGTGACAAGGTAGATGATCAAGATTCCTACCCTCAAGGAGATTATAGGCTAGAGAAGGAGATATTTCAACACGCCCCAACAATGCAGTAGAAAATCACTTTGACAGAAGTGCAGACTGAGACGAGATCATACAAGAGGGCTTCTGACCTTCCCATAGCATCCGCAAGAGCTTCTGGGGATGGGTGCCAGTTTACCTAAGGCTTGAATGCTCTATCCTCACCTAGTATTTAGCTTGGTGTCAAGGGCAAGGCTCTGGTAAGGACACATGAACTTGACACATATTTGAAGTTTCAAAACTCTGAGATATAAGGAAGCATTTTCATGGAACCATGCCTCATTTATTGGGAGAGCTTAGATGTCTTCAGGCCAACATGCTACTGAAAATAGTAAATTAATTGTATATAATTAAAAGGTAGAACCATATTTCATTTTTATTGGCAGAGGCTTAATTAGGGCTAAATGTCTTTTGCCACTTCAGCCTAGCAACAAGATTAAAATGTATTTCGATAAAAAAAAAAAGTCATACTTTGAATGTGCACTATACCTAATGAATACTCTTTAGTTTCCCCTAGATAATAACCACTCCATGTATTCCTCAGAAGCACCACAAGTTCAGTCTTAAGTACAGAAACTAAGAATACAACCGAGCTCTCCAGTTTCTTCCACACCAGAGATTAGAATTAATCAGCACCGAGATGTCTGGCAGAGGAGAGCAAATTAACTTGATAGTGTTGCCTGATAACAGAGAGAGGGGAAACTTTAGAGGCAGAAGTGAACATGGTAGGGTTATTTAGAGGACAGCACCCCGTGAATGACTCACTCAGACACCACACACAACTCGGTGAGAAACACAGTCACGATTTCCAAC
>NW_006439192.1:6429916-6524165 GCF_000325575.1 Pteropus alecto
CCCCTCCTGTGAGAGGAGACCATGCCCTGAGGTCAGGGCACATGGTGTACAACTGCCATCTCCCACAGTGTCACCACCGGCTCCGAGAATAATGTAAAGACTAAATGTAAACGGAATGCGTGAATCACAGGTAAGTAAAATGTTGTTCTGGAAAAGACAAGTTATTTACCTATTAATAATTTTGGCCTTTTTATTTTTCTGAAATTATAAAACATCATCGTTTTCCTTCCTTCCTTCCTTCCTTCCTTCCTTCCTTCCTTCCTTCCTTCCTTCCTTCCTTCCTTCCTTCCCTCCCTCCCTCCCTCCCTCCCTCCCTCCTTCCTTCATTCTGAAGCATAATCGTCACTTGGCCCATTCAAACAAATAGCACTTTTATAATTTTGAGGGCTAACCTTGAGTTCTTGCTATATATCAGGCCTTGAGTTAAGCATGTCATGTATATGATGTTCTGGAACCCTCACTACAGTTCTATGTGGTAGATATAATAATACTGCTGTTTTATACAGGGAGAAACTGAGGGGAAAGGAAGCTAAGGAACATATCTACCTGAAAGAGTTTGTAGATGGAGAGTCAGATGAAGAGCCAGATTTCAAACATGGTATCGTCTAACACTAACACCCATTCTCTTAACCACTAGACTATCTTCAGGTTCTTTTAGTTCCTTATAATTCCCACTTCAAATAAAGAAACACACTTCTGAATGGTGTATAAACAGAAAAGACTAAAAAAGTCCAATAACATTGGTCAAGAATTTAGGGTTTAGAACTAATCTGTGCCCCATATCAGGAATTGTTATTGAATTACATAACATAGTTGGCTGCTTTCTATCTCTGCTAAGGATGGAATGAGAGTATGTGATCTCCAGATTTTTCAGGAAAGTCTAAATTAGACACAAGAGAGAAGTCCTTCATACTCTGTCACAAGTTTATGGGAGGAATTCATGTTTTCTTAAAAATCTTTTAAGAATCTGTCAGTCCTCTCTGAGAAGCAGAATGATGAACAAGATAAAACCTGGGGTGGGGTGGGAGAATGTTTCTATAAAAGTGACTTTTAAACCCACAAACTGTCAAGGGGACACTTGAGAAATTGATTATTTCTCTGTCATGTGGTCTAAAAATACGCTTTGCAAATGTATCTCGGTGATTTGTGAATCACTGCAGGCAACTTCAAATTAACTGTTTTTTGGAAGATACTGTACTCAAATCCCCATCGCCAGCACAGCGAAGTTCTTCGATATAAACTTTAAAGATTTAATACATTTTTATTTCTTTTCTTCTGCCTTTTTCTCAAAACAATCCATTAACCTTTTATCCTCTGAGTGATTCCCAGTTATTTAAAAAAGAAATCACACACAATGAAATCCCTGAAATGACATTCTTTAAGAAGAAAAATATTAGTTTACTGGAGTTGAGACTTTTTCTATAATGCACTGGAATACACATTATTTCACTCATTATAGTCTGATATCTCCAAGGCGGACTAAGATAAGAGCCATGGAGTGTTGTTAAGGGAACTTCTGTTTTTATTAAACAATAAGAAGTGGTTTAGCTTATTGATAACTCAAGCTTCCCACAGGCTACATTATCTTGATAGCCAACTATGGGTTTTGCTGGTGGTGGTGGTGGTGGCTTTTTTGAGTGTGTGTGTGTCTGCCTGTTACGTTAAAGCTCTTTCATTTCTGTGTTACTGATCACTCCACCCTCTTCTCAGGGGCATGATTCTTGGGTCGGGATTGCCTCTCAATTCCAGATGTTAACAGAGTAAAAAACACAAGGGAGAAGAGTCCCCATATTTCCAGATGAAATGAAGCAGAACAAATGAAAGGATCCCCTGGCTTGTGCTGAGAACGAAAAGTGTACATTACTAAGAAGTATAGCCACGGCTGTGCAAACACACTGACTCATGTCAAATAAATTGTACTTTGTGCAGGAAAGAACACTAGCTCTGGGTTTTTCAAGCTAAATTGCATGAAACACACAATCCTTTTTCTTCTTATTTGAAACTGTTAGATGATGGGGGCCAAATTACCAGAAAGATCAAGGGCAGTTTGCAGCCTTTTAACAACTAAGAGGACTTATTGCTTCCAATTTGGAAATACAAAAGATTCTTTGTCTATTCCAAACAATCCCAGGTCCTATGCACATCCCATTAATTCTGTAAAGAAAGAAAATCTGTAAGGAAAGAGAATACCAAAATTCTTCAATATTTCAGAAATGGAGAATGCCAAAGATTTGTAGGCAGTTACTTCCAACTTCTTAAAATAATGCAGACATTTCTCTACCTCTGGTCAAATGTGGTCCCACCGTCCTTGGCCTCTCAGTGTCATTCACTCCTGCTGGACTGGCAGGAATTATTTTACAGACCCAATCAAAAGCTATTAAGTCTGTAAAGGTAAGTCAAGCTGTGAGCTCAAACTCGGCATTGAAGAACCCAAGGGAAGTAATGCATCTATTTTTCAATACCTGAGGCCATTTTGATTCCAACTTTAATTGCACTTATGTATTGGTTTTGGGTATAATATCCCCACTCATCTTGCTCTGCTTTCCACTATTCCACTATTAATACAGAGCTTAGGAAACATAATTGCTGTGTGTGGTAGACAGTGGTTTTCATTAACCGCACAGATGAAAACTGTTTAGGGAGAGACATTTCTTTCCTATTGATTCAATCAAAATGACTTGGAAGAAAAGATTGTGCTTATTAAATTCTTTTCAAAAAGGTAGCTGTTAAATTCTTTCTCGACAGCATTTTTAAAAATGATATATAATCTCTTCAGATTTTGTCATTTATGATTGTTTGTTCTTCCCAGTTCCTCCGTTCCTTTGAAATGTGTGTGGTGTTTTGTTTTTTGTGTTTTGTTTTTTGTTTTTTAAGGAGGTAAAGAGGGAAGGCTTTTACGTGGAGGCAGAGAATGTAATCAACACTGCTATCTGCAAGACATGGAGTTGCCTAGCAATGCTAGGGGAATTAAAAGGGGGAAGCAATAACAAAACAGAATGTTGTGAAATTACAAGAGGGTACAGTGTCAAATTGGCTCGCAGTACTCATCAAGAGGTCTTTAAATGGGAACGGATATAGGATTTTCTAGCAGCAGTATAAAAAAAAAATAGCTGATCATTTTTCAATATTCTTCCTATCTTTCATTTGGAGCAGTTTACCCACTGGGACTCTGCTATTTTGAGTTCACTACTGGATAAAATCTAGGACAGAAACATCTGAAAATAAAACAGACAGCCCCACTGAGCCACTGGTATTTGAGTCCTTTCCGGTTGGACTTATTGAATATGAGACATAAACCTTTCATATGCTACCATTGTTTTATAGGGGTTTGCTCACTGTGGAAAATGCTATTCCTTTTGTTGCCCTCTCCCAAATTTCAGTATTCCTTTGAAATTTTCATGCCAGGTAAGTGAGACTGCTATTGTTTGCGACTCAGTCTCTCCTAACGCCAGGTTTATCGTGATCTTAATCTTGGGAGCACTAAAGCAGAAATTTTCCTAACGCCAAGAATTGATATGCCCTCTTCTTTTGCCTTGATTATGCCAAATCCTTCTGAAAAAATCTATACCTGGAATCCTGGAAATGTCTCTGTATCTTTGATTGTAATAAACTTTTGTCTAACAGTGCCAGAAACATGACAGAGAATAAGGGATTGGCCCTTATGGAGATGGCAGAAATGGCGAGAAAGAAAGAAATTCCAAGGGAAAAACTATAGGATTATAGACTTGGGAAATTGAAACACAGATCATGATGGAAAATAACAAGCCATAGACTTTTGTCAGTAAGGGAATTTGTCAGCATTTTGATTGAGAAGAACATAGGAATCTGGATGTAATGATGGCTTCTAGTGTCAAGGAAATATACCTAAAGTGGAAATGAGGAAATATGGATTCTAGAAATAGCTATGGCGTGAACAAGATGTACTTCTTGGAACTTAAGATTTTTAATGTATAATATAGGGTCGGTAGGTTATCGCTAAGACCCCTTCTAGTTCTCACATTCGGATTCCAGAATTCTAAACATACTTTTGATCTGCAGAACAATATTTCTAAAACTGGCATTTTTTTTTTCTTCCTCATATTAGCTCCACGCTAGAACAAACAGGGAATTGTGATAAGGTGTAGATGTTTCTCTACCTTTTGAAATGATGTATTTATACTACAATCTCCAATCAGTTTAGAAATGTATAATGTTTAACTCTGCTTATATATATGTAGCTTTCTGCCTTCTTTATTGATTCCTAAGCAGAGACAGACTATTTATTATATGAAGATCTTTTTAAATAATTTTCTCCGTTTGCTTTGGAACATGCATACTCTGCTCACTGCTTTGTTGGCTGCTGATATTTCTTTCCCTGACTCTTAAGGAGGTATGTATGTCTCTAGATTAATTTCCTATTCACATTACCTATTTTCTCCTGATAACTCCTCCATCTCCATGGCTTCATTCTATGATGATTACCAAGTCTACTTTTCTACCTCTGAACTTTACGAAGTTCCAGATTATATCTCTTCATATACCTCATAAGTATTTTACGTTGTTTGACCAAATAATGATCTTCGACTTTTCTCTTTGCTGATATAATTATATTAATTGCATTATCCTTCTGTTTCTGTTAAGAGAGTTTTATACCTCCATCTTTATTCATTCATTCAACCAGCTATTAAGTCTGATTTGTTAAAGTGCTTCTCACACCAGATATCTAGTTCTTATTTCTGTGGTCACCTCTCTAGAAGCAGATTCTACTTTCTCGCAATTGAATTATCCAAGTCTTCTAACTTCCCCATTTTTACTTCTCTTTACCATTCCAAACACTTGGGTCAGATTCATCCTTTGACACATAGCTCCAGCCACTGCATTCCTATATGTCAATATAATCAATCTCCACCACCAGCAAAATTGCCATAAAATTAAGAACTCACTCTGCTATTTGAGGCAGTTCATGCCATTACTTGACGTGAGTTTTCCAGCTCTCAGCTACAGTTCTCCTACATCAATTTTATATTTCGACCAAATCAAACTTCTTGTTGAACATATACCAAGCTTTCTCTCATTTGCTATGTTGAACTTAAGACTACTGAGACTCCTCTCACTCCACTTGGTGTAGCATCAATTATGCCCACTTGAATGACATATTCACCAATGTCCCTTTCAAATGCGATTGCTTCCACACCTTTCCTGATAGTCCTAGTTAGTTAGACATGATCTTTTGGTTTTTGTTTGTTTTTTTCCCTTTTTATCCTCCATAGCACCACCTATCTCCCTTTGGACATTTACCATAACTTCATTTGTACTGCGCTTATGGGCTTACTGGTCTTACACCCATTAATAGGTGTTAAGCCCTAGAGATCAGTGTTTGCTTCTTACCCTTTGGATACGGAAAGGCCTAGCCTAGCAATAGCATTGGTTATATAGTTAACAAATTAAGCTGAATTGAAACTTCCTAATTATACTCGGGCTTTTTGACATTCAAAATCTGATTGAATCAGGGCTAATAAAATCAATAATCTAGTATGAGACCAGACTGTATTCAGAATGAGGCTAAACATTCAGGTAGTGTCAGGAGCCAAAGTTAAAAAGCATATACTGTTTCTGTTATAAACTGAAATATAAAAAGTTATAAGTTTTGAAAGTTTTGAGTTAAATGATCTTGCTCTGAGATCCAGCACAAGCCCATAGTCTATTTAATTTCTTTGAACCTCAGTTTCTTTATCTACAAGAAGGCATGACAGCATTATTTAACCCAGAGGACTATTACAAAGGTACTAAGATAATGTCTGTCAAATACTTAGATGAGGCCCGGTATATAAGTGTTCAATAAACATTAGCTAGCATGGGCATTATTCTCCTCCTCAACACCCATCAGCCCAAATAACCAAATTAATAAAGGAAAGATGGTCCTGAAATTTTTTTACACTAGAGATAGTATTCAAATTTGGTAGTCTAATTTGGGCTCTATCATTATACAGTAATCAAAAGAACTTAAAAAAAGACTCAGAAACCACCAACTGTGGAGAATGAAATACACAAGAATAATATCTAGGAGGAGAGATTAAAGAAACTGAAACTATGCTTCTCAAAAAGGCACTTTGTTTGGTGGAATAATTGTCCTCAAAATATTCAGAATTCAAAAAATGAAAACAAGGACTGCCTGGCTTAATTTCCAGTGAAAATATTAACTTCATGCAAAATTAGGTGCTAAAGTTATAGAGAGCAAGAAAAACAAATGCCCCTGTACCATACTGGAGTAGACTAGCAAAAGAGTTGTGGAGTCATTTAAAGATGCAATTGCCTCTGATATTCCTGGAACGATGTCATATTAACATCATCCCAAAAAGATAAGATGCAATTGTATCTTATTCAAATAAGGCAACAGTGGGTGGCTTACAGTTTTTCCCAGCCATACAACAATGTGAGAATCTGAGGAGTTACCATTAATTCTGATTGCTTCATATTCTTACCTGAACTCTCGTCCAGACTCTCCTCAGAGACATGCTCATTTTGATGAACCCACTCGCCATTGCATTTGAAGAATATCTGCATGGCTGGCCTTGCTTTGCACCTCAGTGCAATGGGGTTGCTCTTGATAATATAAGCATCGTCTGGCTCTTCTATGAAATGAGGCAGTGTCCCAGGAGCTGATGGGATGGATTCAGGAAGGGCTTCACCATTGTCGGTTCCTGCGAAATTGAAGAAGACATTAGAATACAGCCTATGTTGGCAGCACATGCATCAGGACACAAAGCACAATCCACACCGGCTCCACAAAAACTTCTGCATCGAGTGGCTGAACTAGCATAATATGGTATCTTTAGCTTGTCACACCTTCAGGTTGCTGGACTAGTGAAAATAATGAATGGGAGACCCCCCGCCCCCAAATTACAGTTGTGAATCTGCATATCTTTGTTGAAAGAACTGAGATAAATATCTGTGTAATGAGAGGCTGACTCTTAAGATTCATTCTGGTGAGTGATTACCTCAAAGTGTTCAATGAAATAATGGTGGGAATAAATTTTATTCTTCATAAATGAATGTGAATAAAGGTGATGTTGGTAGAGGATGCTCAGTCATAGGACACCTCCAAAATTGTCTACTTTCTTTACCTTCTGAATTGTCTACTTTCTTTACCTACAAAACTGTGGAGACTGTCTACCTTGGACAGGGTTTCTTTTAAAAAACTCACCAACTTAATGCACATTTGTTTTGCTTGCCTTTGGCTGTCATTTTCTGCCCCAGCACTCTTCCTCCACGTACTATGAATCTCACTTGTAAGGCTAAGAACTAAAACAAATCACTAATACAGCTAGGCACTTTTAGTTCAGGACCTATAATTACATTTGTTCAAATGGGAGAAATAGATATGACTGTCCCCTAAAGTAAGAGAACTGATGAGTGGAGAGGAGCAATATAAAAAGGGAAAAGCGAGAGCCCAGACTTAGCTGCTTTGCCTCTTCACTACATTTAACAACAATTTAAGTCTAAGGAAACTACTGCAAAATCAAGGGAGGAAAGATGTGACGGCTGAGCAATGTGGAGATGACCAAGAGGAATGGTATCCTGTGCCTTCCAATGGCCATTCCAGAGAAAGAACAAAGAATAGAAGGATTTTAATACCAAAATCGACTGTGCCCTGGAAAGGGTTACTTCTATGCAAAGCAAACCATTCTTAGGACAAAGCTGGGGCAAAAAAACCTAGTGAAACCACTGGAAGAACAATCCGGTTCATCAGGAAAGAGTCTAGGAGACGGGGTACATCCTGTGACCTAATCTGGCTTTCTGTATGCTATCAGTGTAATTCTGAACAAACAGAGCCTCTTAGTATTCACAGTGAAGTCGACAACCTGAATCAGTAAGCAGTGACAAAGATAAACATAATTCACAATATTAGGGGTAATGTCCTGTTTTAAAAACTTTTAGGGGTCATTCTCAAATGTAAAAAAAAAGCGGGGGAGGGGAAGGGGGCAGGCTAGGACAAAAGAGCTAAGACTGCCTACAATTATATACATTTTTTTTTGTAAGAAAGAATAAAGACTCCTTAACAATAAAAACACAGGCACTATTTGTGCCACTACAATGAACTAAACATAAAAATAGTATAATTCTCCAAATTATTTTTTTTTCTAATACATCAATTTAAGGGAAAAAAAGCCTCACCTAACAAAGAATTTAAGATACTATAAGCTTTAAAATGAATTTGTAATGGAAAAGCTAACTCATGTGTAAGTAACTGAAAGTACCAATAAATCGTCCTAAAGCAAATACTCTAAATAGTGAGCAAATAGTTTGTCATAAAAGTATAATAAAGTCACTCAAAAAATAAAATGTGTATATACTACATGGAATAAGAAGGGTTTCAGAAGAGAATCTGAGAGGTCTTGTTTAATGTTTTAAATTCACAACAGACTTCATAAAATATATCATATATTAATTCTTTTTGCTATTGACTTTTCACGCCAATTGGTGTCTTCAATAAATACCAAGTATCCGCAGGCTTTTGCAAATCCATGCATTAGAGGAAATGACAAAGGTCTTAAAAGATTTTACATGGGCATCAAACAGCTCACACTTCCATCAGAGGCTTGAGTTGTGTCCAAAGTAATTCACTGATGCAGAAAAGGGTCACCCGATAAACAGTGCATACTGAACCCTATGGTGGTGGCCTGGGTGGACAGTCACAGGCATACATTTTGAATGATGCCTTTTTGCTTAACTAGTAACAGTGCACAAATGTCTGAAGTAACTACTGAAATGGGGGCTGGGGCTGGGGATCATATATAACAATCTCTAAGTAAATAGTGAGACTACATTTGTTGGCATAAATAAAATGATAAGGGCACTAGATAAGATAACTCGAATTTTAACCATCCAATTCACAAGACACAGAGAAATCTGGAAGCAATTAGGTTACTCTCCTGCTATTTTAATATATACCCTATAGATAAAGTAACAAGTCAGACTTCATCTGAAATACCAAGCAGAAGAGAAGAATGGAAAAGTCTGCTGATAGGTGTCTTATCTCAAGGACCTCCATTAAGAATCAGTCAATTTTAATATACAGAGGAATTTTTAAAAAGCAGAATGTTACATTATGTATGCCTTTATTATTGAAGCCGTGTCAAAATCATATATGTATAGGAAAAGAGACCAAGACCCATGAAAATAAGAAACAAAGAAAAAAATTAATTTATTAGAGTGCCAGAGGGAAGGTGAGAGATCATAGGTATATGTATTCCCATTTATTTGCATCCTTCCAACAAAGAAATGAAATAAGTGAAATCAGAAATATGATTTATTTTCCTTTTTTTTTTCCTTCCTTTGTATAGTGAATTTTGGGAGTGGTGCTTACCTCACACTGCTCCCTTCTCCTCTTCCCTCCCCCACATTCCTCACTGAGCTCAGGCTCCAGTTTCAGGCACAGAAGTTCCCTGCCCTTCAGATGGCTTCTCTGCAGCAAGAAGCCTGGATTCCCCCAGGAGGCTCTCCTTCCTTACCCAAGAGGGCTGAGGGTCACCTTCTTCCCTCTTGCCCCTTGCATGCCTATCATGCTTGGCTCCACCTCGTGGCTAAGAACTGAACTGTCCAGGAAATTCTCAGAGGATTCATCAGGCAAAAAGGAAGTGAAGGGAAGAAAGGAACTGTAGTGGGAACCTGTAAGGGGTTTAGAAGTTGCTGACAGATTTTGTTCTTTAGAGGGGGGATAGGGAGATGACACTTTAATAAATGATTTTATGGAAGACTGGATGAATACTTCTTGGCTTCCAGATAAATCTACTTGTAATCTCAATATATTTGTCACTGCTTTATAATTCAGAGAAAAGTTTTAAACCTGGTGTGAAAAATGCTAGCAACTGTCTGACCCAGTCAACTGCCTTGTCCTATACCATTTTTATAGTAGAAACTGGAAAAGTCATGGATTCAGTTTACTTTTTTGTAGGTAGGGATGGTCATGTGGTACCAACCTAGCAAGTGAGTCATAAACAGAATTTCCTGAGAAAGCTTTTATTTTCCTGATGAAAGGAATAGGTGAGGTTGGCACTGATTCTTCTCTCCTCTGACCCTGCTTTACCTGAGGAAGATCATGAGGAGTGAAGATGTACCAGTTCTGACAAGACTGAGGCTGATATAACACCAGGAGGGAACTACCACTGGGTAATTTTTTTTTAAATTTCTACTTATTTAAGCTACTAACAGTCATATTTTCTGTTACTCTTTGCAGAAAACATTCCTCATTGATACAATCTTAAAGAAAGCCAGAGATTCAAGCTTCACTTAATTAAACCCCAATACTCCAAGTGTTGAATTTTAAGCTAAAAAACATAGAAAATACATCAGCAGAAAGTAAAAATAAGAACTGTCTTCTGTTGAGACATTGCAGGCTATGGTAATAAGCCTTGTACATGGGAAGTCATTTAAGCTTCACAGCAACTCTCTATGATGGGTACTAGAAGTATATCATTTTGCATTTGAAGAAATGCTTCGATTACGTGTTTTGTCTAAGGTCATATAACTAGTAAATGGGGACAAGAATTTGAACACAAGTCTCTTGACTCCAACCATCTCACAATTCCCCTTCAATTCAGATGAATGGACTCTTAAAAGTCTGATACTGTAGTTTAGTAGCTGCCTACTTTATAGCAATAACATACAGTTCATAAAACCAAAAAAAGATATAAAATGGTACATTATATGTGTAACACCTCATCACTTATATTAAGCATGAAATTCATCTTAAAGATCATGTAGGATCCTATCGGCTGGACTGTGATTCCAGGTCAGGATGGGTGTGTTATGGACACATCCTAGAGAAGGTCTTGTAAAAATAAATATTTTTGAAAGACCAACACAGCAAGAACTCAACTAATTATATTCAACTGACTAGGCAACCTCACTAAAGTCAGAATCAGAAACAGACAAAGAAGTCAAAGAATAAGTGTTATTTGAGAATAAGGTAATGAGAATGATTTGTTAATGTTTAATTTTGAAATCTTTTCATCTTTTTTTATGCAGGAATATTTAACCACTGAAACTCCAATTAAAATACAAGGAGTATAACGGGAGAGAGTAAACCTCAGCAAGAAAAAGGAACTGGGCATAGTCATTCCATTATGTTTAACCATAAAACTTCCAACATTTGATCTGTTAAATCTGTAATGGGACCTGGCACACTGGAGGCCAGAGTGATTCCAAATTGAGATTTGTAAGATGCTGGAATATAAACAAAGTAAGCTTGCATTCTGCAAGGTTAGAATAAAATGAAGTTGAGCTTTACCAAGTTTTGAGAAATTCTAAATTGTTTTCATACTTTTTTATAAGAGTATTTTGAAAACATTTTTTTTTCTGTTCTATCTCCAAAGTACATTTGTCTCCTCATTGCTACAAAACATTCTTATTTGTTCCAAAGTCCAACCAAGGATCTCGCCATAGAGCAAACACTACATCCAGTAAAACAAAAGAACTTTAGAATCAAATAATTTGACTTAAGGTCTGGGTTAACTCTGTGGCCTTGGGTGGGAAACTCAATTCTAAAGAAGGTTCCACTTTCTCATCCATATAAGTGGGTGATTAAAATTTATTAGTCAGTGTTTTGTGATGTTAAAGTAAGAAAATATATGTTAAAAATAGTAAACGGTTAAATGTTACATAAAGTGCCATCACTACCACCACTAGCCGCATCATTGCCTGGATAAAGGATAGTAAACAAAGGAAAGAGAATTATAGTTATGATATCTATTTCCATTCCTAAAATTATTATTCTAATATTTATATTTCGATTTTGTGATTACTCTTTATTTTCATTTCAGAGCCCTTATGATTCAAACTGTGGTTTATAATATTTCTTTACTATTTGTTACTTAAATATATGTTAGTTAAATTCTATCAGGTCGAAATCTCTGAAAACATTCTGTGAAGCTTTATTTATTCAATAAACATGTAGTGAATGGTTATACCATACACCAGGAACATGGTTGTCCTACAAAGCAGTTTGATGATACACAATGGATGTCCTGTTGGCCAGATCTCAAACTATTGGCTTTAATAAGTGTGCAGTTATTAAACATAGGAGATCTCACAGTATTCCAGAGCACTTCTCACTGCAATATTTAAATAAAGCAAGGCACCTTAGAAATAGCTCTTTAAATTCTACTTAATGTCTGTGAGCATATTGGTCCATGGCAATATGCAAGTCAGAGCAGAAAGCCATACCAGGGGAAACCAAGTTATGCAATCTAAGACAATACAACAGAGCTGGGTTCTCTGCTTTTGTTTATGTAAATATGACTTGTCTCCATATGGTTAATTAGATAGTGGATGCATTGTACCCATTTAATGCAGAACAACAGCCGGAATTTTACATACTAAATATTTAATATAATTTATGAAACAGACCTTTTTCCCTAGGCCCCAATAAAACTTTTATTTTTTTAAACTCAGAAACTATTCAGCTTTTTCCCCAATCTCTAATAAAAATGGAAATGTCTTCTATCACTGCATTTGCATAGTTCACCTCACCTTTGTCAATCTTACATGTTGTCAGCCTAAGATTTTACTCCATTGAGCAGATCTTAAATTCTACAGAGTAGAAGATGGTAAACAACGCTTACAACACATTCAAAGAAATCTGAAGAGCAACTCTTAGTTCCTCAAACACAAAACTTCAGATTTCAGTAGAGCTTATAAAAGCACATCCATACCTCCCTAAATTATCACAATACCTTAATATATTCATTTTTTATATGACATATATGTGCATATCTATTAGGGTGAGACAGTGGAGTGGGTACTGTGGATTCAAACATAACTCAGACATAGTTAATTTCCTCAAGGAGCTCACAAACTAAAATCAGAGATAAATAAAGAATAATAACAAACATGCTAACAGTATACTGTATATATAACAGTATATATGTAGTGTATATATTAGTGTCACTGAAGCATAGACGACAGAGAATCTAACTTTCCTTGGGAGGTATTGTGGCAGGTATCACAAGGAAGATTACATTTCAGCAGTTTGGATATACGAGTTGAACAGGGGAACAAATAGGAGAAGGCACTCCAACCAAGGTCATGGCAAGTATACACATGTGCCATGAGTACATAAAATGGAAGTTGGAATTTAGGTAGAGCTAAATATCATCTTCATTAGAATTCACATTTTAAAGAATTTACTTTGAGATTTGTACTAAACCGTTGGAACTATTTGGCTCTAACATCTCACGTTTCTATGTGCTTTTCACTAAGGGCTTTCTGAGATGGAGACACAGAAGAACCACCAAATTATAGACAGATAGCTGTCTTGGTTTACAGGATGGGCACTAAGTCCAGGTTAAAGTAATTCTGTGCATATACTTTGAATGAGGGAGAAACCAAGTTTGTTCTAATACATAGCACAGTGTTATTCTTTCAGTCACATTAACATAGTGACATATCTCTCAAGGCCACAGAGGAAGTATTTTTGTTTTGATTTTTAAAATTACAACCATTTTAGCTCTTGTTGGAGGCATTTGCAAAACTGAGTTCTGAAAATGGGTCCAAGATATTTTACACTAGTTTTGAATACAGGCCTTCCTGCTTAGTGGAAACAAGCAATGTATAATCAGATTTAGCATGAGATACCTGTTCTTGTGACAGTTTCTCTAAAAAGGGTCTCTGAAGATGCTCAATTTAGCCCAATGGGTTTCTATGCATCGCAGATTATTGGTAATTAAAATTTTTATTAAGTGTTTTGCTTTTCCTATATTTTTATATGTGTTCTAAAAGAAACACTTAGAATCAGGAAAAAATATATATAAATATGGTTCTCTGTTTCGGTGCAGGAATATAGAAGACTGAAAACTATGACAACTTCTAGGTTTTACTTCATGGTGTCTAACTTCTAGTGTATTAAAATTCATGAATCAGGGAAAAACTAAACAACAAATATTTCCTTCAAAAAAGTGAAAAAAATTAGAGTATAAGATTTACGAAAAATATTCATTTTAAAATATAAAAGGGTAATATTTTCCAGAAAATAGTAAATGAGATAGATCTTATAAATTGTTTTTTAATTTTTCCCCAACAATGGATACATTTGTGTATAAATGTATACCACTGACTAGTTTTCAAATTCAGCTGAAAACCTAGTGGGATTTGGGAAAGGTTTTGCTTTCAAAGTGTTATCGCTTTTCATTTGTAACTGACAGTTTTCAAGAGCGAGGCCATTCATAGTTATGGAAAAATGGTTGTTTTAATGCAACATTGAATGACAGAAAACCAAACAATCACACACCATTCTCATATTTTTCATTCTTGGAAAATTACCTTTCAGGAAGAGCTTTGTGTTTTATGTTCTGCACACTAATACAGCAGGGACTTTCAATCTTTTTATGACAAAAAACAAAAAAACAAAAAAAAACAAAAAACAAAAGCGGGGAAACAAAAACAAAAGGAATAGTCAATTCCCTTTGAAATAAATAATAAATACATCTCTATTAGATGTCAGGTCATATTTTAAAAACTCAGATCGTGACCATTTTGTCGCATATCTCAAAATTTGAACGTGGGCCAATTTGAGTGGAACATGGTTGAATTTTTTGTATGTGATCCGGACTCAGGCAAAGTAGAGTGGTGGGGAAACAAAAGCAAAAGGAATAGTCAATTCCCTTTGAAATAAATAATAAATACATCTCTATTAGATGTCAGGTCATATTTTAAAAACTCAGATCGTGACCATTTTGTCGCATATCTCAAAATTTGAACGTGGGCCAATTTGAGTGGAACATGGTTGAATTTTTTGTATGTGATCCGGACTCAGGCAAAGTAGAGTGGGAGTTTATCTTAGATAAAATCTGTGCCAATTCTCTGTCTTAGGAGTCATCCAGGCCCTGAGAGGTTATACAGCTTGTTGAAGAGTTCTAAGGGAACAGACTTACTTAGAACCTCTTTGTTGACATCTGGAACAGTATTTTCCCCACTATATTATGCTGCTTTTGTTTGTGTAGGACACAAAAGATTAAATTTACAATTGAATTTTGCGTTACTGTTTATTGAGTAATTTTATGCAGAAAATTTTGTAAAATATCTTTTATGACCTTTTGACTTGCAAATATTCTAGTAAAATCAAATACAATGAAAACAATAGTCTCTAACATTTTATAATGTATTTTCAATTGAAAATTATGGATTATAAAATGCTAGAAAACTACCAATTTCGTGTGTGTGTGTGTGTGTGTGTGTGTGTGTGTGTATAAATTGTTATCCATTGTTACCAAATTACCAAAGACAGATACTATTGAAAATTTTGTACATTTTACTCTATTTCTTTTTAGATGTATATTTAAGATTTTGGCTTTCTGTGCATAGGGCACATATATGTTTGTAAGATGTTACCTTATTTTTTCATGGTATTATTCATTTTTCATTAAACCAATTCTTAATGATTGAGAGTAAAAATGTCAGTTTTTATTTTGTCATTTCCTCACTATTTAACATATAGTTATTTCCCAACGTCTGCTTTATATTGATATTATGATTCTATACTTATCTATATCTTGATTACACCCAAATTTATATCTTCAGCACAGTTCTTTCCCTGGAGCTTTAAATCTGTACATTAAATTGCCTCTAGATATATTCACTTAAATGTCCCCACAGACCCCTTCCAACTTCATATGCCTAAAACAGAACTTAATGCTTAGCCTGTCAGACCTATTCTTTGGCCTAGGTTTCCTAAATCAAAGAATAGCCCTAATGTTCACTGAATTACCCAAGCTAGAATCTGGGCATCATCTACTTTTTCCCTGCTCATCCAATAATCACCAAGCCCTATTGGTCTTATCTCCTAAGTATCGTTCAAATTAAAAAGCGTTACTGCTTTTCATCTCTATGCCTATTATCCTGGTCACCACCATCATTCTCCTAAATTACTATGACTGGCCCTGACTGTCCTCACCACCACTCTTGCTTGCACTCCTTCAATCCATGCTACACACTGCAAGCAGAATGAGCTTTCTACAATGAAAATTTGAACATGTTACTCTGTCTTAAAACTCTTTAGTCCTTTGGATAAGATTTCTATTTGACATGACTTTCAAGGCCTTTCATGACATGGTTCATGCTTACATCCCTAGCTTCATGTCTGATCACCTCACCACGAGGAGGCTAGAGAGACTGTCTCTCAGTTCTTTTGGGGATCCAAAGCCTTTCACCTGGAATCTGCATCTATGTTTTTCCTTCTACCTACAGTACTCATTTCTCCTCTGTTGCTTATAATCTGTTCTCATTCTTCAGGTTAGACTTAATTGACACACCATGCATGAAGCCCTACTGAAGCAACATGGATTTTGGGTTAATTCTTCTCTTTTGTCCTTTCATAATACTTTGTAATACTATATAATTATTCATGTATATCGATGTGCCTTCCTTTAAACTGTAGGTTCCATGCAGGTAAAGGATGTGAGAATCTAATTAAACAGATAAATGAAACTGTGATGAAATTTTGTAACCACCATCTTTGCAATAAATAAGTGTTAAGTACATATGATATGCAACTGAATTTATTTTCAAATGGACTATGCAAACTGATATAGCCAACAGCATTATAGGAATTTACCAATTTTCCTCATCTTCGCCAGCATTAAACAATAATATTTTGGGGATATTTGTTAATTGATGGGTAAAATGAATAGTAACTGTTTAATATATACTTCTTGATTACTATCTAAGGTTAATACTAAAACATGTTTGTCAACTATTTTCATTTATTTTTTTTAGGAATTGCGGATCCATATTTTTTTTAAATTGATTTGTTTTATAGAGCTTTAAGAATGTAGCTGTATAATCTTCAAAAGTAAAACATAGCTTGTATGTATACATAGCATTATTCTAATATCAAATGCTTAGTAATACCAATAACTCCTTACATTTTATGTTATTTCTTCTAATCCATTAATTCCTTCATTCATCACCAGTTTGGAGCTACAGCAATCAAGATATCAGTTTCATTATTCCAAAAGCAATAGAATTTTGACTAGAATGGTTAGCTCTAGACAAAAAAGGTCTCATGTAGGGAAGAGCTCATATCATTCAAAAAAATAAGTGGAGAATTCATAAAGAAAAGCAGAGGAACAGGATTTGTCTTCCCTTTCTTAAAGAGATGACCTTCTTTGCACAACAAAGTCCTCCTTCTAGAAATCACCTCAGGCATTGATATGAGAATGAAGTTTTGATGCTTGTATAAAATCTTTTAATTCCTTTGTTATTTTTCCTAATGTACAGCTTTAGTTAAGCCTGCTGGTATTTAGTAAAGAATGATAATACACCATACAGCACTAGCGGCCAGCACAGCGCTGTCCTGATTTGAACTGACAATCATCTGACTGGGAGGTGGGACTTATACAATAGAGGGGGCTTAATTTCCTTATCCTCCTTAGAAAAGATGCTAGACACTGTCAGAAACAGACTTACACTAAGTTGTATTAGAAGCACAAAATATTGTTCCTCTTGATACCTTTTATTAAAGGTAGCAAGAAAACAAATGTAGGCTTTGGAGTTAGTTCTAGATTCAAATATAGACTTTCTTACTAATTAGTTAAATGATCTTTGGCAAGATATCTAAACTACTTTATCCTCCATAATAGCCCAGGTAGAAAGAGAACAATAGAGTATCATAAGACTATTGTGTACATTCAAGTAGATAAATGTATATTGACTAGAATATTATATGGCATATAATAATCAATATATATTAGAAATTATTGTTAGCATGTTGCTATTAATTATTGAAGGAAAATTAAGGGATAAATGAATGGATGAAGGATGAAACAGAATTAGATTTGCATTCTCCCTCACATTGTTTCGTGAGGGAGAAATTGCTAGAGCGAGAGCAGCACTTTGAGAAATGCCTGAAAATTGTACATGTTTTTCTTACAAAGCAATATCTAAGATCATAATCCAATGACAAATTTCTGGGACCCATATGTCCTCAGAGGATTAAGGCCACTCATCTTTACTGTTGTGTGTTTGGTAAAGAGCTTTATGTACATCATTTGAAGACCTAAAGTTGTACCTTGAAAATCTGGTATTTGACTTATGGAACTTAAAAAAAAAGGACAATGATAACAAAAATGCCTACCACAGACTCCAGCGGCTAAGCATTACCTATTCAGCTTAATTGCACTGGGGTGAAGCCTGGTATGCATACTGTCAGCAAGAAGAATGGGGAGCGGGGGAGAGCACTCTAATAGAGTAAGTTTAATTACATTGTGTGCGATTTAATTATTTAGCTATCTCAGCATCCTACCTCCATGTATAAATGAATATGAATCAGACAATCATATGCAGATTGTTAGGCCATTCCAGTTTACTATTTGTCATCAATAGGTTGATAGCTTGCAGGTATCTATGGCTCATAGCAAGCACTTAATTTTGTTGGCACCTAGGGCCTGGGTCAGGAGATCGGTAATGACCTGTGCTGCTACTGAACAGGTTTTGAAATTAAAAGAAACAACCAACACTAGCTGGTACTTTGGGTAAAGATATTAAACCATCAATCAAATCGGTAAATGTGCCCTGGAAGGAATGAAACATTTCCCAACATTTCTTAACATTTTCTAACCTAGAGGTCATTTTCAGGGCAAAGATGAAGAGTCTAGAGGCGATCAAAATTTTCTTGTTAGGAAAGTGGGGATAGGAAAAGAGAGGAAAGAATGAATGTTGCTATCATAACACTATTATTTTTTTTCTCCTATCTCTTGGAATTTTTTTGTATCCTGTATACATTAAAACAAGTTTGATTATAATGTTCTCCCTACTGTCAGATACAGTTTCTGTGGCCATTTCAAATATTAAATCAGACAAATGATAGCATTGCAAAATCCCAGGAAAGAAATAATCTCTAGTATTTTTACTTAAAAATCGCACTATATACTTTTCAGATCTAGTGTAAGATATATCTAAATCATCAGTTATATCTAAATGAGTTAATTTACACTTATTTAGAATTGATCTTTAGATAAATCTAGAATCATCAATGCAAGGGTTTATGGATAGGAAACAAATGGGAGTGTTTATAATTGATTAGGGTTAGAATTTAACATCCTAAGTACAAAATAGAAATAAAGCACATTTAGTTTCTATACCTAAAGACAACACAACATTGTCAAGAGATTAAAAATCAATGTTAAGACAGCGCTTAAAGTTGACAGTATGATGTATACAAGGGCACGACAATGGCAGAGAAAGCTGACAAGAATGACAGAAGTCGCTTACTGGAAAAAAAAAAAAACACCCTAGATATGGGCTTCATTACCATTTCATTCCTGCAATGCAATTCCTAGGATGGAAAACCAAAAAAGCAAACTGAAGTTTAAAAATCACATTCCACCGAATGGATGATAATATACAGACTATAAAAATGACCATTTGATTCCAAAAGTCATCGTAAATCTGACTAGATGTGGACGTTGTCCATCTTTTTGGGAAAGAGCCTCTAGAGTACAATGATTACCATCACATACGAAGGATTCAAAACAAAACAACACCTCCTTGTTCATCAGCTATATCTAATGCCACTGGTCACACAGTAACCAAGAAGCCTACAATTGTTTACTATTCAATGTCTCAGAGTGCAATTTATAAGGCATTTTTTTAATTCTTTAATTTCTTTCCAGGCAATTCCATATTATAGTGAGACACCCATAGTAAAAAGTGATGAAAGCAGAAGTGAAGGCAAGAAAAATTTTGGCCCATTATTAATACTAGTAATAATTTACTCATTCCTTCGACAGAGTCGGGGAGAGGGCCAGTGTGTGCCTGGCCATGTGACTGAACCAGAACCAGTCATGGAGGGTATTGAAAGATCAGATAGATCGATATGCAACACTTACTGGAACGAACTGGAGATTCGCATGTCATTAAAAAAAACTGGGGGCTGGATTTGAATATTCGAAGAAAACCAGCATATTTGAGATAAGCCATTTATCCTTCCTGGTTAATTCCTTTTTCTTGGATGGCAGAAAGTAGAAAGAATATCCTCATGTGGAAAAAAATTAATCCTTTACTTCTCAACAGTTAAAGTTCTTGGAAATAATTCTACAGAGCTTAAAATGTTAACATTATAAAAAACAGAAAAACTCATTCATCTTCCATTTTATCCTATGTCTATAGTCCCAACCTCATCCTTATCCCAGATAAAACAACTATGATAACCACAGCAACTCAGAAAGAGCAGTGTCCTGATCTAAGATCCACCTGGCTTCCCAGGCACTAAAGGCTTCTGAGGCCGCATCTACATTACAGAACCAGACGAGATGGATGAGGTGAGTCCCACTCTTATTTTAACTCTAGTGTCCAAGGACTCAAGGACCCACTTTCTGAAGAATGTGCTGCTTCTCTCTATGACTGCAGGGAACAACACAAACCTTCAAGATAAATGTGGATCCTGGGTTTGGCTGAAGGCCCGGGCTTGCCACAAATGCAGATTACTGGTTTTCTATTAGTAAGTGGAAAACGCTAGACTTCACTTAGATTAATTATACATCAAAGCGATGTTCTCAATTGACAGCAATAAACTTAAAGGTAAACCTACTAGAACAAAATCGTGCTTTTTCCCTTTCTTTCACAGGGAACTATTTCACTGCTGGGCCATTGTCACACTGCAGTGAGTCACAGAAGAATGCAATGTTTAATGAGCCAAATATGAAGATAATTATGCCAGTTATATTTGGGACATACATAATAACAGACCATATTTGTAGACTCTTTATGAATACTCTAGGGCAGGGAGAGAAAAGATTTTCTTTTTTAATAGCTGAACAGGATTTTACTATGACTAAATACCTTTGAAGTAATACATTAACTTATTTGTCTTAATTGGGCAGAGAAGCAAAGAGTCAAAAGAGTGCATTCACAATTTCAGAGGTTTCAAAAGGAATTTTAAGATGCTCTGAAACTCTATGTAACCCTACTCCAAGTGAATTATCAGATCTGTCATTCTTGAGAATTATCTAATGATACAGCAGTATCACATTTTTTGAATGTGAATTAATGTTCTTGATAAGCCAACATAACAATGCCATTGTGATTATGAGTAAAAACAGATCTTAAATCATTAAAAGCAGTTGAAGGAAATATTTCTAGATCTATTTAACATACTTTGTTAAGTTGGTAGCTAGCAAAAAATAATTGTTAATTGGTAAATACTATTAATCAGGCTTCTACAAGCAAGTTTTCAGAGCAAGGGTAAAGTCATTATGCTGTGTTTGGGGGAAAATGTTGAAAAAGCTAGATAGACATTTAGGGTGTCTTTGTTCTGGTAAAAACAGAAAAGGGCAGAGAGGTCCAAATCTATCTTTGGAAACTTTGCAGGTTAATGCTAGAAGAAACTGTAGAAGTCATCCAATTTAACTCGTATTTTACAGACAAGAAAAGCGCCAATCACAGAACATAAGTTACTTGCCTAGGTATATTCAACTAGTTAATGACAGAGTCAAGATTAGGGAACTAGAAACATATCTCTTAATAATTAAGAGTTCTTTCTGCCATAGAATACTGAGATTCAAGTGAAAAAAATCTGACATTTAAGCCCAAAGTTGCCTTAAACTTTTCTTTCGTTCTAGATGAAACTTCCTCTCTTTGCATAAACAGCTTGCAGGGTAAAAATATCCCAAGGCATTTAGGAATTGGTTGAAATCACAGAGCTCATTGTAATCATCTTCACAAGCTCTTGGAGTTCTGTGAGGGCTCCACTGATCAGAAAAAGGGCAAGTGAAACATCTCTCTTTGAGGGAATTTAGATTTGGCTCCACATGAGAGCTCATCAAAGACTAGGAGAATTGAGTTTGGATCAGATTACTGCCAAGTGGGTGCACAACTGATTAGAAAAGTGATTCCTAAAATCTGACTTTAGACATCCAAGTATGACACCAGTTATCTAAAGCATTGTCACAGACTTTATTCCAAAAAATAGTCTCAGAGCAAAACAAACATTTTTAAATGTTAATTTTTAGAATTCATAGATATTATACAAGGACGTTAGGATTAGTAGGGGTTGTTGTGCACAGTGTTTTGGTGGATGGAGAACATGATGTCATGAAATCTAAGACTTTGGATACTCAAATAATCGAGTAAATTATTCCTCAAGGGACCTGAAGTCTAATATCCGAGGGAAGCACATAGAGCCTGATAGCTGATCATTGCTCTAATTTTTAAAAGCATTTTGATTAAGGCTGGGTTACAGAGAGTTTGTTCATTAAGGTGCTGATAAGACTCAATTTAGATAAGTGTGTAACAACCCTAGAGCGGCTTCTTAAAATACTATGTAAGTTTTATAATTTTGACAAGTCAGCATATAGAAACAGAAAGATATTATAGGGGTCAATAGAGATGTTTCAGGTGGAAGAACAGTAAGATGAATATGGGATTTCAAACAACCATGCAAAACATTCATGGATTTGAAAATCACAGCATTAGGACCAACGGTTCCCAAGCTCTTTCTTAGCTCCTGTTCTTTTCTCCCTCTCTAAATTAGTTCAATTTATCAACCATCTTTTTATATCATAGATGCCATTCCTCTTCTGGGACACAATTACCAGCCCTAAAACTTGGTCCTTTTCCATGATTTCTTAAAACAAAACAAAACAAAACAAAAAACTACACAGCAAAAGAAACCATCGACAAAATGAAAAGGCAACCTACCAAATGGGAGAAAATATTTGTAAATCATATATCTGATAAGGGGCTAATATAAAAACAAAGAAATCATACATCTCAATAGCAAAAACAAAACAAAAAGCCTTATTTAAAAATGGGCAGAGGCTCTGAATAGACATTTTTCCAAAGGAGATAGATGGCCAATGGGTACATGAAAAGCTGCTCAACATTACTAATCCTCAGGGAAGTGCAAATCAAAATCACAATGAGATATCACCTCGCACCTGTTAGAATAGCATTATCAAGGACATAAGAGATAACAAATGTTGGAGAGGACATGGAGAAAAAGGAATCCTGGCGTGTTGTTGTTGAGATTGTAAATTGGTGCAGCTGCTATAATAAACAGTCTAAAGTGTCCTTAAAAAGTTAAAAATAGAACTACCATGTGATCCAGCAATTCCACTTCTGGGTATTTATCCGAAGAAAATGAAAACCTAACTAAAAAACATATCTGCACCCCTAAGTACATGGCAATATTATTTACAATGTACACACGTGCATATGACCACGTGCACACACATACACATACACGGACTGAAATATTATTCAGCCATAAAAAATAAAATGTTGCCATTTGTGACAACATGGATGGACCCTGAAGGCATTATGCTAAGTGAAATAAGTCAAAGTCAGACAGAGAAAGAGAAATACTATATTATCTCACTTGCATGTGGAATCTCAAAAAAAAAAAAAAAAAAAACAAGTAAAAAACCCAGAGCTAATAGATAACAGAGAAATGACTGGCAGTTGCCAGAGGCAGGGGTGAAGCGTTAGATAAATAGGTTAAAGGAGACAAAAGGTACAAATTTCCAGTTATAAAATAAATAAGTCATAGGATGCAATCTATAACATGGTGACTATAGTTAATACTGTATTAAATATTGAAAAGTTCTCATCACAAGAAAAAATATTTTGTAACTGTGTAGTGATAGATGTTAACTAGACTTATTACAGTAATAATTTTGCAACATATACAAATATTTAATCATAGAATGTACAACTGGAATGTTACATGTCAGTTATATCTCAATAAAAAATAATTCAGAAATGAAGTATGATAATAAAACACACCACTCAATCTAAGAAAATAGAACATTTTCAACATCATCGCTCTGATTCTCTCTGATAAGATCTGCCGTCCGAAACTTCGTGGTAACGACCACCACTCTACACTGTTTTTTTCTTTTTCAGATCAATTCCTCTTACATTTATGTTTTTACTATATGTGTATATACTCCTAGACAACATACTGTTAAAATGATTGTCTTTGAACTTTATACGAACTGTTAATAGAGTATACGCATATTTCTGATTGCTTTAAAAAAAGATATAATTCATAAAATTCACCCACTTAAATTGTACAATGCAATAGTTTTAGTATATTCACAGAGTTGTGTAACAGTCACAATATTCTAAATATACAACATTTTCATCAGCCCAAAAATGAAATTCTGTACCTACTAGCAGTTAACCCCCTCTCCCCATCGCAGCCCCTGGCAACCATAATCTACTTTCTGTCTCTATTAATTTGCTTATTCTGGACATTTTCTATAAACAGAATCATACAATATGTGATTGTGCCTGGCTTCTTTCATTTTAGCATAATATTTCCAAGGTTCATTCATGTTGTAGTATTTCTCAGTTCTTTTCTTTTTATTATGAAGTAATATTCCATTGTATGGATATACCATAGTTTGTTTATCCATTTATCAGTTGATGGAAATTTGGGTCACTTTCACTATTATAAGTAATGTTGGTTTGGGCATTTGTGAATGAGTTTTTGCATGGACATATGTTTTCATTTCTTTGGGTATATATTTAGGAGTAAAATTAAATCAGTGGGTCATATGGTAACTATACTTAACTCTCAGGAACAGCCAACTCTTTTTCATAGTGGTCTCATCAGTTTATATTCCCACCATGAACGTATAAATGTTCAAATTTCTCCTCAACCTCTTTAACAGTTGTTATTATCTCTCTTTTTGATTAAAGCCATCCCAGTGAGCGTGAGGTAGTATCTCGTGGTTTTGATTTGTATTTTTCTAATGGCTAATGATGTTTAGCATCTTTTCATCTATTTATTAGCTATTTCTATTGGGGTTTTTTTTTGCATTCAACAATTTTTTTAAAATTCATCCTTGCCAATGCATGTGGTGAGAGTTCATGCATTTTCATGTCAGTATCTATTATGTGAATATATCATGATTTACTTATCAATTCTCCTGTCAATGGCAATTTAGGTTGTATACTTTGTTTTCTCTTGCTTTGTTATTGAAAACAATCCTGCTGTGAACATTCTTTACATATTTTCTGGTATACTCTAAATAATTACCCCCTCTCATTTTTTATCAACTAAATAAATTCCTAAATAGTAAAAACTACCTTTGTACAATATATCAGAAGGCACAACTGGCCAAATAGGCAATATGCTAACAATAATCTTGTCAGCCCCGTTCAAGGCCATCATAAGATATGTATTTTTTATTTTTAAACCCTATAAACTAAACAAGATAAAGATAAATCTGATAAAGCCTTGATTATAATTACACAAATGATCTAGAGGAAGAAATCTTAGGAGAAAAGGTAAAGAGAACGGATTCATACTGCTTAAAGGAAAAAAGAACTTCAAATCAGCACACCAGAATAGAAGGGGTTATTTTAGGAGTGGAGGTAAGTAGCTGGACTTCATTACTTCTAGAGAAAGCAAGGAGGAATGGGGCTTTAATCACAGAAATAGGACTTTAGGACAGATGCTATGAAAAATTTCCCAACTCTAGTGTTCTGAGATGTTAAAATATGTAACCAAAGGGATTTGTAGAGTTCTACTCTGGTATTTTTTCAAAGGGTAGAGAGAAAAGTTCTAATACTTAAATCTAGTCCTGTTCATAGGCAGAGAGGTACATTACATCAATGACATCCAATTCCTTTGACTATTTCTTCCTTTGGATTTCATGATTTAAAGGATTCTGCCTAGCAAACAGCATTCGTTAAATAATAATCACCGCCACCGCCCCCCCCCCACTCCCCGCAACAATGTTTTTTAATAGAGATATACAGAAATTTCCCTTAGGACATGAGCACATGTAAGCATGCATAAATATGTTCTAGATGTTTTCTAGAGAAAAATTAAAATCAATATACCAGTCTAGTAAGAGCAGAACTAATAAGTCATGTTCATGGAATAGAATACCATACTGCAGAAAGGAGTCGTTAATATATCTACCAACATGGATAAATCTCAATTTATGTTACATGAGAAAAAAAAAAAAAGAAATGTTACAGAAGGAAATATTCTGTAGGAATCCATTTTTATCAATTTGTATAAATCACAGTCAAAAGTAAAGCAATAAATATTACTCACAAGTACATAAATATATGCTAAAATAAAATAAAATAGAAGGATATTAAATTACAGAGAAGAGCTGTTCTTGAGAAGTGAAAGGAGATGCAAAGGGATATAGAAGAAAAAGTGCTTTAATTGCACTGCTTATTTCTCTTGTTAAAACGTATCTAAGCAGTTATAAAACATCACTACCTAATTAATAATAATAATGATCAACAGAGCTAAAGATGAGGATACAAGTTTTTTTCTGTACTTTTAAAAGTTCTGAGACAACAAATAATCAGAATCTCTAATTAATTCATTATTACCAATTATAACCCCACTGAATTTCAAAAGTTCCAGCCAAAAATCAGAGAACTGCATTGTGAATAAATGCACACTTTTCATTATGTTCTGTGAAATGCTGAAAACGTGCAATTCCACAACTGCTCTGCAAACAGAGTGTCCTAGGACCCTAGAATAACATCAAGGAGTTGGTGGCCCCTCTCTTAAATCTCTTCCAGCTCTAGAACAGCACAGGTCTACACACGAGCAGCTAAACTATTCCTTTCCAATCTCACTTTCCACTCTTTAAAACAAAAATATTGCCTACTTTCAACTACCTTCCGTGTTAAGACTTGTTCTGTTACAGAATTGCTATCCTACCAGCAAAATCTAGTTTCTACTCTTTCTGCTCTTTTCCACCTAGTTTTCAAAATTCTTTAAACAAGATTGCATGATGGCCTGGATGCTCTGTAAACCTACCAGCTGCTTTGATCAGAAAAATCAAAGAGAGCAATGTTTCTAAAGATGAGGCAGGACCACTGGTTTGGGAAGAAGAGAAAGTAAGGGAATATCTTGGAAAAGAAGGCAAAGAAAAGGGACAAAATCTATCAACTACGAAAAGGCTAGATGACAGCAAAATCTTAAATCAGTGCCTTTTAAACTAATGACGGAGAAGAATGAATGCAGGTCTCTTAAGAGTATTGGCGAGAATGGTATGACCGCAAACAAGACATTTGTCTCCTATTTCCTCTTAAAATTCAGGCAAATTTTACATTTTGCTTTATAATATATCTAGTTAATAAAAACAAAACAAAACAAAAATGGTCTTGTACTTTTAAGGAAAATTAACACTGCAAAAAGAGGTGACATGCTTACCTTGGGATTCCTCCTACACTCACACACTGACACCCAGATGGGAGAGCTCTTTTAGGGAAGCTCAACATAAGCAAATGACGACATCTTTAGGACTTGTGCCCACATGGGGAAAAAAGAGGAACCCAGAGGCTGAGCCTGAAGAAGAAGGTCTGGGCAGGTCCATCTGGGAGGGGCAGCAGAGAGAGAGGAGAAAAACTGAAGGATATATGAACAGCTTTCCCATTCTGTATCTTGGATGTACCTAGTATAAATGTTGTGCTTCTATCGATTCATAATATAAGGATTTTGATCAACACAGTGGCTTCTAGCAGATGGTTGAAGCCCTCAACACACTGGAGTGGCTCTGCTAGTGGTAGATTGACACCAAATGAAAAGCTAGGTGACAATGCAAAGCAATGCAAAGCACGAACATCTAGTACAAACCAGAGCAGATTTTCAGAGTAAAAAATATACAATTCAGTTTGGGGAAAGGCTATTATATCCACGTTAACAACATAACGAAATGCTCTTCATGACTGAATCTGTCTTATTCTAGATTTGTACACAAGTGATGGGAATAAAAAAATCAAACTGAAAGATTCCATAAAGTTCAATGTCCACGAAGTTGTCCGAGTTCAGAAAATAAGACGATATTTCCAGCTGTGTGCTTCACAGAGAAAGTAGAAAGAATTGGAGTTTGGCAATATATGAGTAGTTAAAATATAAATTTGATAAATAACCAGGATAAGAAATAGCATGAACAAAAGCACAGTGATTAGGTAATTTGTAAGAAATATGAGGGAAACAACAGTTCAGTTTGACTGACTTGTAGTTTGACATGGGGTAGTAGCAAATAAGATAGAAAAGCCAAGTCAGCATCTCATTATCCAGGGACATGAATGCTAGCCCAAGAATTTTAGCCCTTCCTCTGAGGCAGCTGAAGCATCCTGATATGGCATGGTAAAATCTATATTTCAGAAAAATTCTTCTGACAGCAGCAATATTATTATTACTTATGATGTTCATAAAGTGTTTGAAGAAACAAGGGAAAAACAGTTTTATATTTATTCTGACAGTTTAAAAGGTTGCTGCCATTATGTATGAATTTTTGAAATCTGTTTTTGTTGATTGTACTGACTATGCTGGCTATATACCTAACAAACTACAGAGGGATATAAAACTCAGTAGAGACAGTAAATTACTTGAAGCTAAAATCAAATGACAATTTCATCCATACCTTTGTACTACTGCTGCTTTTTGGTTTCATTTACCAGAAAGACAAACAACAATAATTTCAGGCAATTAATTCAGATCTTTGGCAAGGCCACAGAGTCTTGCTGAACACAAGAATTCTGTTACAGCGTAAAGGATGAAAAACATCACTTGCCATGCGTCAAGTTAAGGACCGTGTCCGTGCATGTGAGAATGCGTGAGTGACCACGCGCATGCACGTATGTGTATCACTAAAGCTAGCTTTTCACAAATTGCCCTAACCACCATCAATCCATCCACAGCTTCGTACACACTTTAGTAAGCTGGACTCTGATATCAGAGTAGCAGTTTCATTAGACCCTCTCACTTCCGAAGGATCCACAGTATAAACTTTCAGAACCTGCAACATAATCCTTCTCATCAAATATTTGGGCGACAGGTGGAAAATTGTTCTGCCAGCTGAAGAAGACAAAATCCATTCCTTCTGGCAATTTTCTGCAATGAAAACTCCAGAAATGAATGTGCAATAACTTGTGGAAATAAATTTCAAATATTATCACACAAAAGCAGTGTGCTCAAAATCTCTAACTGTAAACTAACTCCTTATCTGAATTTTAAAATGTTTTCTCTTTGTGTTTGAATTGCCACTAAGGAAAGACAAAATATTTTCAGACATAAAAAGCCAAAGAAATGCTAAATTCAAACAAAGGAAAGCCATGTTGAGAGCTATTCTTGATTAGTAGCATCCCTTAGGTCAGGATGCAAGGACCACAAGACCATTTTCTACCATTACTTCGTTCCTAGCAACTGTGAGATTATCCCCTCAGACTACAATGTCATGCACAAGCCAGCCTGAAAATGTATGTCGGGCTCTGACTCTTCTTGGTTGGTTACTGCAACTTCCATCTGCTCTGTGATGCCGAGATGGATCTCTCCGGCATTTGGATAATGGTTCTTTTAAAGGTTTCTCTCTAAAGCCCTCATTTGCTCACTCCCTAACTATGTAAGAGCTTGGCAGATGGGTATGTGAGGGCACGGGGAGGCTAAAATGGTTTGCAGCAAGTTAATAAGAGAGAATTGCATACCACCACTGTGGGTTTGCAGTTTTGCACTTGAACAGATCAACCATTCTTTCCTGTATGGGGCATCTGCACGTCAGCTCATGTGGCTGCTGAGAGGCATAAGGGATTCAGTTGAAGGGCACGTGGGGAATAAGAGTTCTACCAGTGAACCACACTATTGAACAACTCAATGCAATCTACTTTCTTTTATTTGGCTATCTTCCCCGCCCCCCTTTCCATCTCTAGTTTTCTTATGTGGCTTATGTTTGTAATTTGTAATAACCAATTGATTCCAATTAGTTGAAATTTTAGGCAGTCCACTGGTGAAATGTATTTTTGCAATAGCTTAAAAATGTTAAATAAATGATATAAACCAAATTGCCAGTTTAATGCATTGTTTAGTTTTAAAAGCAAATGCTTTCCATAGATTTTAAAAGAACTGTTTAACAAGTAAACAACCATTTTACAGACACCATTCATTTATTCAACGATTTCTTTGTGCCAGGTGCTGTGCTAGGAATGGAATATTAGGTGATCAAAGGAGACAAAATCCCTCCCCTTCAAGCAGATGCCATTTTGGCGGGGAGATAGATGATACACACATTTTAAATATATTTTAAAATATACAGCATGTTAGATGACAATAAAATGCTATGGGGAAAAAGAGAGCAGGGAAGAGGAATTAGGAATGTTGAGTGAGGGAAAATTAGTGTGGTTAAGAAGGGTCTCAGAAGGCAAAGGACAAAGGAGGTGAGGAATCGACGCGTAGGATACGTAGGGAAGAACGTTGTAAGCACAGAAAACAGCAAGTGCGAAGGCTCTCAGGCGGGAGCATGTCTAACCACAGCGGTCCCCTCACCTGTGGTTTTGCTTTCCACAGTTTCTATTACCCACAGTCAACCACGGTCTGAAAATTTTGAATGGAAAATTCCAAAAATAGACAATTTATATGTTTTAGATTGTGCACCGTTCTGATTAGCATAATGAAATCTCACACTGCCTCGCTTTGTCTGGCACCTCCGCCTGGACACACTCCCTGCCTGTAAGTCAATGAGTAGCCATCTCAGTTATCAGACTGACAGCTGAGGCATCACAATGCTTGCATTCAAGTAATCTTTATTTTACCTATTAATGGCCCCAAAGACATTCATGTAACTTTTATTACAGTATACTGTTACGGTTCTTTTGTTAAATTGTTGATGACTGTTGGTAATCTCTCACTGTGCCTAACTTATAAATTAAGCTCTATCACAGGTAAGTATGTACAGGAAAAAACAGTACGTATAGGGTTCGGTACTATCCGCGGTTTCAGGCATCCACTGTGGGTTTGGAACGTATGCCCTGCAGGTAAGGCAGGACTACTATACTTAGAGGAACCACAGGAAACAAGTGTGGATCAAGATGTACATGGCAGGTGAGAAGGTAGGAAAGCACAGAGAGGAGAAGATAAGAATAAAGAAGAGGAGAGGAGACAGCATACGGGGCCTTTTAGGCGATGAGACTTTGAGCCTGAGGGAGATGACGAACCTTTGGAGCTTCCGGACAGGAGTCATGATCTCACCTTCTTCACATCAGCTCAGATGTTACCTTTTCACTGAGGTCTACCCCAATAACCTTATTTATGCTGCAACCTGTGCCCTTCTTCATTCTCAGTTCCTCATGCCCTAACCTACTTCCCTTTTTTTCCATAGTACTTTTCACCTTTTAACGTGCTAGAGTTTTTACAAAATTATTTATAAAGCATATTGTTTATTCCGTCTCTTCTACTAGAACATCAGATAAAGGCAGAGACTTGTATATAGTTGGCACACTGACGATCCCAAGCACCTAGACGAGTTCTTGGCACTCAGTAGGTGCTTGGAAAGGCTCTGAACCTTGTGTTATTCTTCCTGAGACATTAAAGCAGATCTTAAAGATGCTAAGGACTATTCCAAGATAGTCCAAGAACAGTGGTCCCCAATTATTTTTGGCCCCAGGGATCGGTGCTCCTGTGAGAATCTAATGCCTGATGATCTGAGGTACAGCTGAGGCGATGATGTTAGCGCTGGGGAGCGGCTGAAAATACAGATGAAGCTTCGCTTGCTGGCCCACCACTCACCTACTGCTGTGTGGCCCGGTTCCTAACTGGCCCATGGCCCAGGGGTTGGGGACCCCTGTTCTAGAAGACTTTTATATTTTAAATGATAAAGGGACATTTTGAAGAAGTTGGTACTAAAAAGAAAGAGTTCTTTATCACCCAGGTTTGTGAGGCAGGAGAAGAGAAAGAGTAGAATGAGGCTGAAAACATCCTGAATGAGCCACTGTGAGAAGGAAAAATAATTTGCCAGTATTTCTCTTCAAGATTTTAATTGCCTCCAAAGCTGAAGAAATTGCTTTTGGTTAGATTATAAGAATCTTACCTAATAATCTTCGAGGTAAGAAATGTAATTTAAATTAATTTTAATAAATCTAATTAGTTTTCTTATAGATAATGGTAAAACATTCTAAGAACCAACAAGAATGCAGCCAGGTAACTAACGAAGCAACTGCAGGCCTGATTATTCTTTTGGTGTCTTAACATGGAGAGAGGCAGACTTTCTTTCCTCTCTTATTCAGGATTTCTATATAGTATGTGTCTTTGAGTAACAGTCCTCAGAACGCATGATGAATTGAATACAACACAAACACATTTGCAACCTGGTCTCAGATTCAATAATTTAATAGACATATACATGTTAAAGTAAAGTATCCTTAATTTATACTCTAATTAGAAATTATGATATTTTCTACTGATACATTACTATATTCTCAATAGAAGGGGAGTTTGCCAAGCAAATTTAGAATGTAAGGAAAGAAAAGCCTGGTAAAGCTAGTTAAATGATTATTTTCAAGGATTTCGGAAGCCTCTATTCTACATGGAGTCTAAGTATGCCCATTTGGTAATCTCTTCCAAAAACTCTTTATTTGCACTAGTATGTAAAATGGGATAGTTATCAAAAATCTTTTTTTAATTTATATTTTATATTTTTAATGTGTTTCGGTATAGTACAACTTCTATTGCTTGATATTCTATGGAGATGAGGTGTTTCAGTTGGGGATATTTTCTGGTTAGAATTACAGTATCTCAGAGTTGAAACACAATTTAAATATAAACTAATCTCAACATCCTTTATATTTTGACCTCCCATCAACATATTGCCCATCTTCTGCTGAAGCACATCTGCTGATGAGGCAGTCATTGCCTCTCAAAGCAGTCAGTTTCTCCTAATAAGAGTCAGATGCTCAGAGGATTCTGGCAGTGGTTAAGTGAATCAGCTTTGGAATTAGAAGTCTTAGATTCAGAGTCCCCCCTGCTCCCACTTATTAGTATGAGACCATCAACAAGTTTTCAAGGACTTTTCTCTTGAAAGTGATTCATATATACATACATACATATATAAAAATATATATATAAAAATATGAATATATATATATAAAAATATGAATGATAGGTATAGAACTTCCTAGGGTGGTTGTAAAAATTAAGATTTAAACCACATAAAATACTTACTGACTAAAAGATGCTGAAATCAGTATTATTGTTATTATAATTGTATTAACATAGTTCTGTACATTTTTCCTAGGCTACTGCAGGTTAGTCAAAAATCATTTTCATTATAATTATACAGTCACGTACCACATAATGGCATTTTGGTCAATGACGGAGCACATATAAGACAGTGGTCCTATAAGATAATGGAACTGAAAAATTACTATTAAATAGTGACAGTGTAGTCAATGTACCATAGTAGCCAACTCATTACTCACGTGTCTGTGGTGACGCTGGTGTAAACAAATCTACTGCACTGCCAGTTATATATAGGACACAATACTTGATAATGATAATACACAATTGTTACTGGTTTATGCATTTACTATATATTATACTTTTTATCATTATATTAGAATGTATTCTTTCTACTTATAAAAAAAGTCTACTGTAAAACAGTATGTTGTGTTATGCTAGCAGCAGCCTCATGTATCTTGTGTTTACAGCATCTCTTGGTTGTGTCATTTTCTCTCGTGCTTGAATTAATCTCGTGTTGTTTGGTACAGTAACATGCTGTACAGGCTTGTAGCCCAGGAGCAGCAGGCTATACCATATAGCCGAGGTATGAAGTAGGCTATACCATTTAGGCTTGTGTAAATGCACTCTGTTATGTTCACACAACAACAGAATTGCCTAATGAACATTTCTCAGACTGTAGGTAGTTAAGGACAGAACAGAGTTCAGTGAAAGAGGTGCTGCTCTTGTATTGGCCCTAAGGTATAATCTAGAAATCACTTTGAGAGAAAAGTCCTTGAAAACTAGATTTTCTAAGAGTTGTGAATTCTCTTATCCATGCAGGAAGACCCCAAAATTGATTAATTGAGGTCATGTTAGTTGGGTTCCTTAATGAAGGCTCTACTATATAATTGGCATTTTCCTCAATTAGTTCAAATTAGTAAATTTTACTGTACATTTGTTCCTGTCAAGAATGAATTAATAATTTAAGTATGACATTAAATAAATACCAGACATGAATTTATGTGTGTCATCTTTAACATCTCTAGTACACATCAATTTTCCTGTCAAGTCCTTGATAGTATAAAGAGCAGGCAGGATGATTAGGAAGAACTTTTGTGGGACTTTTGTAAACTACTCAGAAAAAAAAAAATGTACAAAACACACCTCCTCAGAAAAACAAGTGGATTTAGAGACTCCTGGCAAACTGTCTGTATTTAAGCCTACTGGTAAGGCTACGATGGTTGTGAATCATCTGTTTCTTGTGCTCTGGCCAACCTCACCAAGCAGAGGTTAGAACAGGTTATTTGCCACAACCGCAACCATGAAGGTTTATTTTCCCTAAACAAGTAAGAGCCAGTAGGTGATAACTGGTCACAGGTATGAGAACTTACAAGCACACGACTGGTGATGCCTATTTTCAACACAGGAATGAATAAGAATGCAAAGGAAAAAGTCTAGCACGTGGTATGTCCCAGGATCTCCAAGAGCCATGCTTTCCCAATTAAAAAAAAATTTTTTTTATTCCCCCAGCAAGCCAGACAATCTAAAGGTCTTTATATGGGATCTGTATTGGTCCCATGTTCCCTTCCTGGCTTAAGGGCCCTAGTAATTTGTACCCTTCCTTGGACCTTTTTTCCCCACTTCTTGGCCCTGATGCGTCTCCCTGTATCTTATGCAAGGCTGAGGCCAGGCCTCCCTCTTGCCCTTATTCTTATTACCTTGATACAATAAATATATTTTTCTTGATCGATCCATATGAAATGAATAAGTTGTACTCTTCCTCTGATTCTGATACTTCCTCCTGCCCCACACTCCATCACATATTATTTCCCTGTGTCCAGACAATTCCTGGGTATAGACCTTTCTACGACAAAGTAGAAAGTATGGAGAAAGCATGTGTCAGCAGCCAGACACACCTAAATGTGCACCGTTTCAGTCCCCAAGCCTCCCAGAGCTTTCAAGTCTTCCTTATCTATTAAGATGCAGTCTATAATATCTACCTTGGATAATGGTAGCAAGAACCAAAGAAAATAACTAGTTTTGCATTTTCATTAGACATTAGCTATTACTTTTAATAAATTCAAGCTTTATTTTTTTAAGTTTTGAAAATATGCTCACTAAATCAAACCCGAGGCATGCACACTGCTAAATTTCATTTTCTGAAGATGACACAATTCTGCCAAATACTTCCAGTTCATTTTGAGACTACAAACGAAGCCATACATCTATATTTTCCAGTGCTCTCCCTCGCAGCTCTGCCTAAGCTCATCACCAGTGTGTGTAATTAAGGGGCTTAGTGCTTCACTGGCATTCCAAAAGGTGCAGACCTTACCCGGGTGCCACCTGGCAATCTATCAGAATTTGTTTTCTGCCATGCTGCTATTTCCCTCTCTGAAATCCTCTTTGTGAGGAGGAAGTTAGAATAGATGTGGAGCCAGTTTCTACTTCCCAGTGGTACTTCAAAAATGTACAATTTGTCTTTTTTGGAGGGCTCACTGTTGACTTGCCTATTTAGTAATTACAAGAGAAGACTCAAAGGCAGTAAGTAGCTAGGTGCAAACTATCCTTGTCTTTGTCGCCCACTGGTCTCTGAAGAGAAATACAATCTTTCTCATTAGGAAACTCCTGGTGCTTTCTGATAAAGTCAAAATGTCAGGCCCTCAGTAGATGAGGATAATTTAAAAATTGAAATGATCTAGACCTAGGTCAGAGTTTTAACTTTTTTTTTTTTCCAGCTGCACCTAAAAATAGCCCATTAACTTTAAATAGAACAAACAAAAGACCCTTCAAAGTCACTATTAAAAATGCTCAGGAGTGTAAATAGTGAGGTAGCAGGATATCAAGGTGCCAGGAAGTTCTCAGGTGGAAATTCTGAGCTTTCGAAGCATTCCCACTATTAGCCAATTCTTAAAAGAGCCTGGGATTTGCCATTATTAAACTCATTTTACTGAGAAAGAAAATTGAAGTGCCACACTTGCCATCAGACAAATGAGGGACAGAGTGAGGGCTTCTGATTTTAGGTCCAGCATTGTTCCATTAAACCAGAACCTTTACAACTTACTCAGTTCCAAAAGCAAAGCAAGGTTTCTATTATTATTATTATTATTATTATTATTATTATTATTCCTGACTCTTATCAATAACTGACACCCACTACAATTTTTCCATTTGCCAGACTGTACTGTCACTGTCCTCCAGCACTTTTGCCTTAAAGCCATGCTTAATTACACAGAGTTAAAGACAGACTGTCTCTAGTGGCACCAATAACCATGGGATTTCATGCACACAGTAGGTCTGTCAGCAGGGACCGATGAGAGAGAAAGCTCTGATGGAGATGTGCCCAAAAGACTCACCCCTACAAAAAACATCTTCAAAGTGGGTAGATAAATCTGTCAAACATGACTTTGAAAACCCAGGACAACATTAAATAAATCCGCTAAATCAACATGGTCCATCTCATTTATACCTGAAGGTTGTCAGCTCTTTTCCAACAGCCCTGATCCACAAAGTCATGTCTGTCTCACTCAAGATTCATAGGTCCTTTCCATCTCAGTCTTTAGAGGCTTATGGAGTCACTGGCCTTTGCTGGACCAAGCTGTCCTGTTCCAAATTCTCCTCTCATAATATTTCCTGCAAGGACTTACTCAGTGCTCCCAGACTCCAAAATAGTTGGGTGCCCTATCCAAAGCAAATAGGTCTGTGAGTTATGTTTTAAGTTATAATATTTAAATTGTGAGCTTTAGAGTCAAACACTTCAGTTCAAAAACCAGCTCATCATTTCTTAACTGTGTAACTTTTGGTAAACTATTTAAATCTAAACTTCAAGTTCTTTTGCCTCTAATGCTGAATGGTTATATCTATATCTCTAATGGATACTACTGCTTACTAACTTCTTCCTACTTTTGAAGATAAATCCTATTTAGTATTTTCCTTTACAAGGTCCTGCGATTTCTTATGCCAATCAGAAAGATTCCAACTCCATTTGCTTTACCAGTAATAGGCAGAGGAAGCAGTTTTGACTGTTAAGTTGTGAATGCCAGTATGCTAGGAGACTTTAGGACTTAAAAAAATACACTCAAGAAAAAAAGACCTTTGTTCTTCTAGACATTGTGTCTAGAGGTGATGGCTGAAACTGCTGTAGCTATTTTGCTACCAGTAGTGGAGCCAGCCTGTGTATACACTCACCCCACTGAGGATTATAGAATATAAAGTTCAAAAGTACCTGGTTTTATGATATCTTCACTGAACTGCTGAATTGATAATTTATGTTGCATCAGTGATAAACATCCTTCTAATTCAGATCATCTGACTTGGGGCTTTTTTTCTACCACTTGAAGCTGAAAGGCAATCTAGCAAATAAAAATAATGACAAATCTAGCATCGAGAAATTTCTCAATGTCAGTATTATTTAAAACATTTAGTATATTAACTTATCAAAACTCTGAGCTGTTAGGAAATAGCACAGAGAGGTTAAGTAACCTACTCAATTCACCCAGTAGGGAGCAGTAAAATGGGCACTTGAGCAGTCTGGCGCCAGAGCCAACTACGGGGCAAAATCTCTTTTCTTACTTACATACACTATCTCTTATGGCGATAACAGGCTTAGCATTAAAAATAAAGCCATCTAGACAGTCCCTAATGCAAAGTTAGAGCAACTCAAATATGTTGGTAATTTTGCAATAATGATGTGTTCCATATGCTTCCTACAATATCAGGCATCTCCTCATCCACTGTAAAAGCTCCCAGTGGTATCTTGATGGTCTAAACCCCTATCGCAGATCTGGTCTCAAATTAGTCCCTCTTATACCTGATTCTCAATGCTGGCTTTCCTCCTGTCAGGAGCTTCCAATGCTACAGGCCACTCAGACCCTCAAGTTATTTTTTTGAACAATTGATTCCATTTCTTCAAGCCAGCCTACCAGAACAGCTTCTGACCATTCAATTTTAATAGGATCCATTTTCTTTCTCGTCTCCAAAATAATCCCACAATTCCTGACATCTTTATCCATTGTTCCCAAGTAATTTGATCCAAATAATCCCAAATAAATTCACATGATCGCACCTTTGTCCAGGCGAGAATAGTGGCTCTTTCATCTTTTAGGTGCCTTTGGCTGTCTGGTTTAGCTGTTCCTCCATCTGCAGAGGGAACTTAAGTGTGGAGACAGGGAGCTGAGTCGGTGAGAAAGGAGGTGGATTCTGTTTTACTGTGAGGGGAAAAGGAGCCATCATAGACTCACTGGGACAGGGCTCAGGAATATGCATTTAAATTATTCCCAGGGTGACTCTGATGCACACTAAAATCTGGGACTGTCTATCAAACGGCCAGAAAGAACAAAGTGGCCAACAGAGTAGAGGGTTTGAATGGCATCTAAGCACCGTCATACTGCATTTAAGCAGGGGGTAAAATTGCCTTCTCTTCCTTTGTTCTCTTACAATGAACTCATCACATCCCACTTGGAGACCTCTCAACCATTCACAAGTAGATCATTAGCAAGACAGTTTTACAGGTACTACAGTAGCTTCCCTCATCCCTGACCCCCAACCCCATCCACAGGTGATACATTCTAAGACCCCTCCCAATGGATGCCTGAAATTGTTGATAGTAAAGAACCCCATACATACTGTGGTTTTTATTTTCTCCATACATATATACACTTTATGGCTTTGCTTTTGGCATATCCAGATTGACAGCACCAGTACTCTCATGCACCACTACTCTCATGCTTTATTAAGCAAAAGAAGGGTGACTTGCACACAAGCACTAAATACCAAGACAGTCAATCTGATAACCCGGATGGCTACTACGGAACTCACTGGCAGGGAGCTTATACAGCCTGGATATACCGGATGAAGGGATGATTCACGTTCCAGGCGGGACAAAGCAAGATTTCATCCTGCTACTCGGAAATGTCATGCTATTTAAAACTTATGAATTGTTTACTTCTGGAATTTTCCATTTAATATTTTCAGACCGTGTTTGAAAGCTGGTAACTGAAACCACCAAAAGCAAAACTGCAGATAAGGGGAAACTTTAGTACATCTAATATTTCTGGGGTTTCCCAAAGTGGCTTGAAAACTAATACTTATGGAGCACCTGTGATAGGCAATGCCTAAGGTCTTACATATATTAACTCTTATAATCACCCTTACAACACTGTTACTGTTATTTTTCCATATTACAAAAGCCAAAACAGAAAGATTAAATCACTTGCTCAAGGTCACATGGCTGATCCAGGATTTGACTCAGTGTCTGGTTCCAGAGTTAGTGCTCTTTTAACAATAAGCTCTAATGCCACAACTAAATACCAGAACTGAGAACTTATCAATGATTATTGCTTCACTCAAACCCGAAAGTCCTGTGACTATGTGACACTCCCTCCCTCTGAACTTTATCTCATACCTTCCCCCTGCCTGGGATACCCTCATGTCTTCATTACCTTTCTGTATCTTATCCATCCTTCGAGGCCTATAGCTAATTAAGGTCAAACACATAGAAACTGTTTCATGGGTTAAAAATCATAAGAAATATTTCCTATAAAGGTCTGTTTCTGGTCATTTAAATCATATACGTTAAATGCTAACAAGCACTGTGCCTGGCACACAGCTAGCATACATAGCAAGTTGCTATATTTAATGTTCTTTTCACTGTCCCACTCTTTTTTTTTTAATCTTAAGATAGCATCAGACCCAAGGAAGCACTTTTTACACCTACTTTTCCACGATGATGACTCAAAGGGAAGAACACCAGGAGTAGGAGTGGGAATTAAAATTCTAACTCCCTTCCTATTAAGCAAACTTCTGGCATAGCCTTTAAGCATTCTAATTAACAAAACTTATGCTACTCATTACTCTTCATTTCTCCATAAGAGAATGCAGCTATAATGGAAAGTGAAATACACAAAGTGTTAAACTAGGATCAAATACCCTGATACTTGCCAGCTCTATGGTCTTGGGCAAGTGATTTTACTCGAGTCTGGGTTTTGGTGCCAGCTATGCCTTTGAGCTTTGCTTTGCCACGTTATATAGCTGTGTGACTTTGGGCAATGCTAAAAGTCGCCTGGGGACCTTGTTAAAATGCAAGTTCTGGTTAAGTCATTCTGTGGGAAAGGTATGACATTTTGTATTTCTAACGAATTTCAAAGTGATACTGATAGCGCATGGCCTATGGACCACACTTTGTGAAGGATGGTTTCTCGTCTGTTAAAAAAAAAAAAAGAAAATAGTATCTGTCATAGGGTTTTGTGAGGATTAAATGAGAGGATCCATATAATGCATTTAGTATGTAGCCTTAGAAAGCCCTACAATGTCCTTTAAGATACTATATGTAAAAGAGGGATAGCTATTAAATATTAAGAGGACTGAGCTCAGGGAGTTTTCTCTTTCATCCAGGGTAGTAGGACGGCCCTAAAGTTTGATCTTGTTCACACACAGATGTGATGACTCTGCTTAAACAGTACTTACTCTTTATATTAAAAAGGACGTTGCCTTGTAGGAAGGATACAGTAAGTCCTCACTTAATGTCAACAGGTTCTGCAACTCGAGGTGATGTGTAAGGAAACCAGTTTAACCAGGGACTAATTGATATAAACTAGAGTTAAGTTACTATGGGATCTCATCAATGTCACAATGAAATGACTTTGAAGGGAACAACTTATCTGAGGACCTACTGTATGTACCTTTATGGGCAGCCCTCATCTCTAAATTAATCCCCACCCAGGGACTCTATTTATCTGGTTCTCTGTGTATAGTAGGTAGGCTATGCCATGATGTCCTTACTTCAGTGTGATTCTGCAAAAATTAATTTAGAGGGGGTAACTTTTCATAAAACATGTTTATAATTGGCCATGGGAGACTAACATACTTCTAACCATGAGGATTATTATGCTTATAAAACACAAATGGTAGCAGTCTTTCTTGCCTGCTGAAAAGAATGTGTCATCTTATGGCAGTCTTTTGTATTTTTAAGCCCATATTTTATTAACATATATGTATTTACAAAACACTGAAGTCTTAAATATTAAGTAGAATACAAGGTATAGCAAATGATCATGTCTCTCACATTTATTTAAAGCCCAGATTAAGAACGGAAACCATATTCAAAAACATGAATCAGCCCCTCGAACACAAAGTTTTATTTGTTAATAGATCAAACCAAGCACAAGATAGCATTTGCTCATAGGTAAAATGCCTGAGTAGAAAGTCTGTAAGGCTCATGGTTAAATACACTCTAAGAATAAGAATGGGGTAATTTAATCCAAATCGTTTGTTTCAATTATTTCAATTCTGACTGAGAGGTTATTTTAAACATTTGTTTCTTCCTTTTTCTTTCTTTCTTTTTTTTTTTAAGATGCCAACTACCCAGGACTAGAGGGGCTTTCTGACATGTCTGTTTTACAGTTTCTATCTGTCTACCCCTGCATGGAGACTTCAAAAACCAAGAGGGACACAGTCAAGTTTTGGCTCTGGGAAACTTGAGAGCCATTCCAAGAGGAGCTCATTTCTCTCTCCCTCAGCACTCCACTGCCTCCACCCAGCAGCTCGGCCCACTGTGATCTGCATTTATGAGCTCTCCTCCCCTTTCCTGAGGGCCCCTTCTACAGAAACCTAAATGGAAGTAGCCATCAGCACAAAAGATACTGAGGGACAAACACGACAAACACGCTATAAGCTGGCCATAGAGGGCTCTTTTGCTTTAAACCCTGGTCAGGCAATGCCTGGAAGCAATGGAGTTCTTAAGAGAATTTATTTCTGACACCAAGACCCTCTATATAGATGGACTTATTTAGACTGCCTTAGCTATCATATTTTGTGAACTGTGTAAACTTTTTTATAGAGCACTTTCGTGTCTGCCTGTGTTTGGTCATCAGACATCACATATTTATTGAGCACCTACTATATACTAGGTAATGAATTAGGCACTGGTGCACAAACCAGACACGGTCCCCAACATCACAGAGCTTGTGGCAGAGCACCCAGGGGGGGCACGGTAAGAATTGCGGTACTCTAAAGGCCTAAGGAAATCTTTCTTGCTACTTTTCCCCCCACTTATCTTATAATTTTAACAGTTTTAAGACCCCCTATTAGTTTTTTAGTTTTATTTTTAACAATTTTATTTTTAAAATGTCATTTATACCCACCCTCACCCCACCCCTGATTTATTCAATATTCGATGAATTTCAAAATGATCTGACCTGACCGTTTGCTTTCATTCATTCATTCATATGTACACATTCAATCAACCATCAGTCCTGTCTTTTTGATCAGACATGGTATGCAAGGCTTTGTGCTAATAAGCACGAGGATAACAACCATCCCTCAAGATGCTCATGGCCTAGCAGGCGAGGTGGAAACACTCTCAGTGAGTATGATTTGATGTGTAGAATAATCGAAAGTTCAGAAAAGAGATTTTAAGGGTAGCTTCACAGAGGAGGAGATATTTAAGTCATTGGTTCCTGTGTATACAGCTTGACTAGAAACATAAGGGTGTTAATGGAAGCAGTTTGTATCTTATAAAGCCTAATACTGTCAGTAAAAACGGTAAAGACAAATCTTGAAAAAGAAGTAATATTAACAGAATATATGGCCTAATGCCATTTGAACGTGAAATCAATTATTTAAAATAAAAGGTGATGGTACTAATCTGTTTTTGTTGTTTAATGCTGTCTCAGGTTTGAGTGGTGCAAGATAATGTTTATCCATTCCCAATTTGATATTTTCACTTGCACAAAATTCAATTAGGATATCAGATGTTTTGCATTTCCAGTATGAACATTAATGAAACATTGGGTTGCGGGGGGAGGGAGGGATGAGAGAATAAGATGTTTGAGTCTGCATGATTCACGGATGTTTTTCAATATCATGCAAGGCTCCAAGTAATGAGCAATAGCTGAGAAGCAATATAGGATATTAACTGTTACATATTAATAATGCCCTGCTTGGGAATGAAGACGAGCCTTTTACATGCTGCAGATAAACAGCTTGTAGTGCTCCTGCAGCTTTTCCCTTGCCCCATTCCTCCCTCCAAGCTACTGTTCTCAAAAGCTCGTCAACATTAAAACCAAAACTTTCAAGGGAGATTAAATGGGCTCCTCAAAAATTGCTTCCTGTGGCTAAATGATGCCAGAACAGACATAATTAAAATATATTTACAACATTTATCTAAAAGCCTTTACCCCAGAGAACAAAGTTTTCCCAACAACTGAACTCACAGTCACTCAATCACATGTGGGTTGTTTGGTGGCAAGATTTCTGTCATTTTGGTCAGTTAAGTTATGATGAATTAAAGAGACAAAAGCCCATGAGGGAGAACTAATCGACAGCAAGGCTAATCATCTTCCACAAAGGAAGACTAAGCCAAGCTTCCTACCAAGTGCAATTACTGATTTAAGGCAGGCACTTATCAGGCCTCTGGTCTGAACTGTTTGCTAATACATGGACTTGCAAACTGGCAGGACAGTAATTAATGAAACTGAATCCTGCTCTCATAACTGTGATGTGGTGTTGATTCTTAACTAGAGAAACATTTCATTTACTGAAGCTAATGGTCTGATCCTATCCCCAAGTCTTCCCTCAACTTTATTTGTAGATCAATTGTCATGATTAAAGTTAGGAGATTTGAAGGAGCCAAATGCTGATTCAAAAGTTCGAGGTGCTTACTGCAATGTTATTCACATCCTGCTTTAGACTAAGCTGGTAGAGTTTCTGTTTCCAAGCTAGGGATTTAAAAAAAAAATTGCTGAATGCTACAATGCAAGTGTTGGGAAGCACATGAATAAAAGTAAAGAAAATATATAGTGTAAGTCCTAAAAAACTAAATATTGTCAACTATAGTGTGATTTGACATTTCCTTAAGTGATTGTGACTTTTGAGTTACTGAAGCTAGGTCTGTGGATCCTCTATACACACTCAACCATAGCTCAATGGTCATACCTAATGACTAAATCCAGTCAACCTTGTTTAGAAGAACAGGCCAGCCATATTAATCTACATGTGTGAACAGGGCTAAAACATAAGTCCTAAAGCCAAACAGAAATCTACTCACATCTCCACCCAACTCTGCATTTTATTCCCGATGTATTGGAGAGTATCCATCTTCCTATCCCTCTAAGTATGCATTTGATCATATTCCTCTGCTTTCCCAGGATGCTCATCCATCATGTTTGCCTTTCTTCTAAACATCTTTCTAGTTTTTCTGCACTGATCTTTCTAGTCAATATTTTGTTGTTCTAAATCTCTATCATGTTATCAAAAATAGTATTCAAGTCTACATTCCAATATCTTTTTTCTCCTTTACAAAAGGGTAGCCTACATTCATTATTCCTTGCAGTCTAATCTTTAGCCTATTCCATCTGGAATCATTCAACCAAGTTTCCACAAACTGCCAATTGTTTCCATGGTAACAACTCCAACAAAAATTTAACCCCCATATTAATTTACATATTTTATATTATATATCTCTCTATATAATATATATAGTATATATAATTTGACACATTTAACACATTTAACAACTCCCTTGTTCTTGAAATGTTCGCATTGCTTTGCTCTTGTTTGCCCTCTTATCTCAAGGGATATGTCTTGGTTTCCTTCAAATTCATCTTCTACTCACCTGTTAAAATGTTGGAACACCCCAAGGGCCAGTCCCAAGCCATTTTTTTCCTTTTCTTTCTTTTTATCCATGCTCAGAGTTTCAATTACCACTTGCAAATTAGACAGTTCCACTGGATGTCTAAAAGGCACCTCACATGTGGCACGTCCACGACCTAACTCATCATCTCTTCTTTCCTCATTGCCAATCCTGCCTCTCCTCTGGTGCCACCACCCACCATATTTCAAACGGCAGAGGTAAACTACAACATGGATGTACTTCATATGCTTTGCTGGGTGAAAGAAGCCAGACAAAAAAGGACAGACTGTATGATTCTCTTAATATGAAATGTCCAGAAAAGACAGATCTATAGAGATCAAAAGTAGATTAGCTGTTGCCTAGGGCCAGAAATTGAAATGGGGAATGACAGTAAACACATATGAGGTTTCTTTTTAGGGTGATGGAAGTGTTTTAAAATTAGACTATGACGTTGGTGGTACAACTCTAAAAATACAATAACATTTATTGAGTTTTATATTTGAGAATGAGTGTATTTTATGACATGTAAACTGTATCTCAATAAAACTTCAATTACAAAGGTAGAAGTCACGCATGACTCCCATTTCTTTCTCACCTCCATTTTCAACCTATCCCTAGGTTCCACGAATTGAACGACCAAAATATTTCTCAATTCATTCATTTTTCTCTATCATGCTCTGCTTTAAACTAGCATCATTTTTTTCCCTTATTACTGAAATGTTTTTTTTTTTTTCAGTGTCTCCTATCAATCCTGGTATCCATAACAAACTGTCCTCCGCACTTCAGCCAGAAAAATCTTTTTTGCTTAAAAACTCTTTTTATTAGCTTCCAGAAGCCCTTAGATAAAGACCACATTTCTTAGATTGACCTAAAAGACTCAGCACGATTGTTGCTGACGATTCTCCACTCTAATCCACTTTCCCCACCTCTCCTGGGTCAGCTACATGTTTTTTTCTGCAATACCCTTCCACCCTATCTTCACTTGCTTGACTCCTCCCCTACTCGGGTAGCAGCCCAAGAATTAGTTTGAGGGTAATTACCCTGATTCCTAAGCCTAAGTCAACCCCATTGGTGATTGTTCTCGTAGAACCATAATTCTTGCCTTCAGAAAGCTAATCCCAGTTTGTAATTAAAAATTTACCACTAATTATTTGGGTTAATATCTGCCCTTCCCCTCCACCCATGTAAGTTGCACAAGAGCAACCAGTGCATACGCTTTTGCCCTTTTTTTCCACATCGTATCTTCAGCACCTAGACCAGTGCCTGACTGTAAATGATTGTTCAAAGAATAAATTATCTGCTACTGATAGTTAATATCGACACCTTTTATCCATGAAATTTTCAGACACACAAGCCTTAATACACTTGTGAAATAAGTAATTTAGTTCCTTTAGCTCCGCTGAACCCAGGTAAACTGAAGATTGAAATGAACAAGCTAGCTGGTTTCTGAGAGACCCAGAGAAGAGCAGCCAGAATGGAAACATGGTGAAGCTTTGCCTCCTTTAAATCAGAAAGAAATTACTTTAAAGCTTGTCTCTAAATCATGTTTTTTTTTTCTCTCCTACTTAATAGAAAGAGCCTCTGCTAGCCAAATAAAAATGCTCGCACTCTTCTAAAATTCTGCTAGGGAAAAACGTTTTGACGTTCTTTCCTTATCTCTACAAACACTGATTTTTCCCAGTCCTTCTGTTCCGGGGCATGACAGCACCTGCGGCAAGTCCAGATTCCTCAGTCTCTGTTTCCTGAGATTAAAAATAAGTTTCCAACCATCACTTGGCAATACAGTTAGCTGTCAAGCATCTAGTCCCAACTCAGCCACTCTTTTTTTATGATCTGGGCAGAACTTTGAGCCTCATTGGAGCCCATTCCCGGAGTGCTGCGCCCTAATCCAAACCAAGAGCCCTGGAGACCATACAGAGAAAGAAATCTGCACTGCTGGATAGAATATGTGCCAAAATTATGTTTCTAAGATCCTTCTATCAGAGATTTTTAAAACAGTTTTTAAAAAGAGTAGAATTAAAACAGGGCAAAGGAAACCTCCCTTTAAAAAAAAAATAGAATTGAAATACACTTGAAAGATGAACACAAATCACAAAAATTTTATAACTGACATATTTTGATGTAGATGGGCAAAATTCTGATCTGTCAGAATTATTCTGGACAATTGCATCTGAATAAATATTTCAAACATTTGACTCAACTTATGCATGGCACACACTTTAAAAATTATAATTCTGTGTACAAATGGTTTGAATTGAATAGCAAACAGCTGAATGAAGAGTATGCTTTTCATCATGGTCACTATCTGTAATTCTTAGGAAATCAATTCTTTCTAGAGATTATAGATTTTCTATCTGTAAAATGAACATAATAACACTTGGCTTTCTCATAGGATTTTTTGAAGAGTAGCAAAAAAATACTGAAGCATAAGTAAAGGTTCTAGGAGTTTAGAAAAGATGTTATAATACCATACTTTGTCATTAGGGTAAATAATCCCATCACATTAAAAAGAAGTTCATTATAGTGCAAAATAATGTTTGAGAATAATGGCATATTTAATACTTTAATTTTCTTTAGAAACATTTTGAACTAAACTCTTAGAAATTGTTCTGAAGAGATGCCAAAGATTTACTTAGACACTTTATTATTGGAAACTGCAAAATTTTATATTTAACTTTAACTCTAATACTAAGTGCCAAGAATCTCGTGAAGGTAATTTGTATATTTATTTAGAGTTCAGGAGAGGGAAGGCCGACTAAAAGGAAACTGTAAACATTTAGAACAAACAAGCAAGACAGAGAAGATGAGAAAGGTCGTTTTGAGAGTTTGACTCTTCAAGCAGCACTCATAAAAGGATCCACTAACTAGTAAAAGGTAACTTAAAACATCTCTCAATGTAATCAAATGTTAGTTATTTGAAAACAAAATAACTAAAAATCAAATTCTAAATATTTTCAGTGATGTTCCCTTTGTTTAAATGTTCACCTATCAATTTCAGTAACATTTTCCCTGCTATATTCTAGTAAAACCTAGAAATGCAGAAATGCAAGGTCTCCCATTCACAGAAATATGGTGAACAGTTTATCAATTAAAGAAAGAAAACATAAAATATCCATTAAAACTCACTATAAATTATTCTACAAATCAGATTTAATATAAAAAGACTCAATAATGTTTTAATTGTAAAAGTCTCAAATAATATTAATTTTTTTCTTTCATATTTACAACCCCAACAGCTTTGTTTTAATACCATTTGTTGGTCTGGATTTTTTTTTCTTTTTCTCTTTGCTGATTTGTTTACTTTTGGGGTTTTGCAATCTAAACAACCTAAAGCTACCTTTAAATTATTTGCCAACTGGAAAATGAAATTTTATAATTAAAACATGGGGCCAACAGAAGCGAATGCTATTGACTTAAAGCAGTTGGATTCTAGAGCCGCTGTGACACATTTCATAACACACACAACCCAGACACTCCCTCTCAGTGAGACTGATAACATGCTCCCTGGTTTCAAGACTAGGAACAGATGCTTAACTACAAAGGAAACTGTCTTTTGTCACAGGCTTCCCTGAAGCAAATCCTAATTGTTAATGAAATTAAAGTATAGATAAGAGCAAATGTTCAGTGTCATCATGCATATATGACAGGTTCTGGGACCATAAGTTCTTAACTACTGATGGCCAACTCTAGCTTTTCCTCAATTAAAGATAACAATGCTACTACAATAGTCACTTTCTATTTTCCTCCTTTGCTCTTTGACAGAGCAGCATTCCCCACTGATAGTTATTTCTTCTGACTTACACCTTGTTATAGTTAACGTGAAAAGAAAATTGACCAAGGATAAGGAAGAGAAATCTCTAAGCCCTGAGAGCAGAATGATAACATAGCTACCTGTTTCATTTGACCTAAACTTGAAGCTCATCCTTTGCTTAAAGGAAATAATGGCAAGAAAGTGTACTCAGATTTAGACTCTAGGAAAGAAATCAAAAAAAGAAAAGTACGACATACGGGAAACAATGGGAAAAAAAAAAAAAGAAAATTAGCTAGTGAAATATTTGAGATGATTTAATTATTATTTATCAAATACTTGTTTTATAAAAAGCCATCTACTGAAAGTTGAAGGGCACTCTTGTCCTCTTACAGGGTTACAAGAGGGATGAGGGATGAAAAGAAAATGGGGAAAAACACTAAGGAAAAAGGGACCTGATTAATAAGTATTCCCATGTTAGCTAATGACAGTAAGTTACATGGTTGATCGTTGAATTCTGGCAAATAAAGGTCTAAGTGTATAATAAGAAAATGCAATTTAAATATTAGAAGCACATGGCAGGCTGGGGAGAAAAAAATCAAACCAAAGGATCCACGTGTCACGAAATACCAATTCGTCAATTCCTATAGACCATTCCTAGAGGACGCAAAAATAGAAAACTATTTTGAGTTGCGGATAACCTCCCACGAAGAAACAATTTCTAAAGTGTTGCCGCCTTCTTGGAGTATAATTTTGAATATTTTCTGTTACAAGCTACCAAGGAGAATAATGTTGGCATTCCTCATGTTATGGAAATAAATATAGGAAACATCTAGTTTTTCAAAATTAGTTAAAATGGAAGAACATGGTGATGTAATGATCTAGTGTTGGGGTGTCATTAAATAATGGCACCTTTTATGTAAGTTAGGTGAAATCTAATTTACCAAACATAGGCCTATTTTCAAAAGATAAGTCAAGTTAGTAGTCATATTAATAGTCAATCTTTCTAATCAATTTAGTGTTTATTTTAAAAAATTACACATAGTAAATAAATGATCATATGTTCCCTAAAACAGAGCATTTATATTTCACTTTCACAAAAGCTTCAAACATCTTGAAGTGATACTTACTGGAAAGATGTCCTTGCTTAATGATACCTATTATAAAAATTTTTACCTAAAGTTCACTCAGAAGCTTCAATTTTCTGAATATAAACAAGTAAACTAATATTGAAAAACTAATAATGCTGCAAAGTTCTTACACTAAAATTAGGCCTATTATTACAACCTATTTATGCTTATTTTGCTAACAACTGTATCCATTTTAATTAAGCATAAAGTGATTTTTAAAAAGCAAATAAGGAATGCGGAAAAGAAGTGTTATAGGTGAATGGATGAAAAGGAGGGAAAATAAACAGACAAAAAATAGTTAAAGAAAATTTTGGTTAAATAAAGTATAAAAACTTACAAGAACTCAAGGTACAAAGCAACCTGAAGCCATTTGGTGAAATGACAACCTGGATTAAACTTTTTAATGTCTCCTGAGACAATCTCTCTTTCAGAGGCCAGTAGAATAATAATGTTCATAATAATAATATTCATAACTATCTGATATACCAAGCTAAGGCATCATATGATGTGTTTAAAGACATTTCCATCCAAGATTATTGGGGTGTTTGCTTCAGTTTTGTTACATAAGAAGAAACCTTGGGTACTTAGATATTTCTCTTTCATGAGCCTCCAAAATCCTTAATAAAGCAAAATAAGGCGTTTCTATACTCATATTTCTGGTGGCTGCCAAAAGAGAGAAAATGGAATTGCTAAATAAGAAAATCTCTAGTTATAAGAACCAACTCACAATTTTAAGAAAACATACTACAATAAATATGCTATAAGATATTTATAATATATCCTTTATACTGGGGTTATATTTAAGTGAAGCCAAAGTTTGTATGAATAGTGATCTTTTTCTTTTTTAAATGGGTAATATTTGCTAACTGTGGAAACTTAAAAAAAAAATCTTCAACAAAAATAAATCAAAACAATAAATAAAGCTCAATGTAATTGTCACTGAGCATAAGTCTTTGTTGGACCTATGTCAGATGATGTCATATGATTCCAGAACAGATGGAATACCCTGGGTTGCAGTGTGTAACTTCTGTGATGACCCGAAGTATCATGTTAATCTCATTTAAAAACACCTTTACAGAAATATCCAGAATAATATTTGACCAAATATCTGAGCACCATGGTCCAGCCAAGTTGACACATAAGATTACTCAAGACACCAAATATATTTCATAAGGTGTATGCATCAGATAGAATGCTGCGATCTACTATAAGATCAGCAGCAACTGCAAGGTTCCATAGAATCTGATAATCTTTACCTTCTAAGAATAGTAACTGAACTAAAACTGCTTAGGTACTGAGCGTAGTGGGGGAAAAATCATTCATTAAATCTTACTTATAACATTGTGACCTAGGTTAGATAGTATGGTCTGAGATTTGGCCACTGTCTAGTGCAAAGTTTCATGCTGGGAGTCTGTAGACCCAGTGTTCAGCCTCATGGCAGTCACTTGTTTAATCCAGAGAAAGTCACTTCTCATCTCTTGGCTCAGAGGGTGCATTAGAAGATAAGACCTCTTCCATCTCCACAATGCTAGTACTCAGGGAAGCCTCTCCAAATATCTCCCATGAGTTAGAAACTAGAAATGCGTGATACTTTAATATGAACAATAATGATACTGAATTCAATGAAGTAGGTATTAATTTTGTATCTTTCTAGTTTTAAAGATAGACATACTATTTAATCACATTTCTTTACCTAATCTCTTCCTATGACAAATCATAGACCTATCACTGGCTTTGAGCTCATAGAGCAAACCAGTGATGGTTTGATGATGATTAAAATCAAATCAACTTAATAATAACTATTATACTTTGACTTCAATTTTTTTTTAGACTCAAATCCCTTATAAGTTTTCCATGGATTAAGAAAGGTTAAAGACAATATTTATATTTATCAGAAGGAGATTCAGGCTGAGATTTCAAATGTCTATTGGGCCCCACTCTAAAATCAGCATCAATATCTAGACTGAACTTACGGCACGCCGTCCTCACTCTAGGCACTTGGGTATATGTTTAGGGGATGGGTACCATTAAATGGCATGTGCTGCATGATTATTGCAGAGGGAATTTAGCCATACATATGCATAACAGGAATTAGAACGTGTTCCTCGTGGAGCTCAGCAAATGGCTTTTATATCTACTCATGCTAATTAGGAAATTACTGAAAATATTTCCCATATTTAAAGCAGCAGCACTTCTCATTGATATGCCACTTTCTCCTTATATGGCAACCCTGCTATGAATCAAAGCTGAATAGTAATTCATTGCTGTCAAAAGTAAATGACTGCCTAGAAAGAAAAAAAGCAGTATGACATTTAAAACATTGAGAAATAGTCAGCTAGTCCCCATGTGATCCCCAAGCTGCAGAAAGGCATAGGTGAAATCAGCGCCACAGAATATCCGGATCCAGGGGAGGCCATGTGCAACTCAGACCTGGGATACTGAGGCCAACAATGGGACCCATGATGAGAAACTGGAGTTTGACCATCTCCCCTGTATCTATCACAGTTTTATATATGATATTTCACTGAACCTTAGAGCAACTCTTAAGTTCTGATCTTTCCATTTTTATAGAACAGAAAATCAAACCACGGCAAAATTAAAAAAGCACTCAGGGTCTCACTGTTAGTAAAATGGGGAACCAAGACTGGTGAGCAAAGTCTGAACAAAGCCTTTGATATTTTCACTGCCCTGTGCTGCCCATGCTACGTAGGAGATTAGATGTATTTTGGTGGGTAGTATCACAAAGAAGCAGGGTAAGTATGTTAACACACTGAAAATTAATCTAGGCTCTGAAATATCAAATAACAAAGTTTTCTATGCGTGAGGCTGCACCACCATATAATGGAGTAATAGTCACCTATCTAACAAGGTTATAGAGATTAAATGAGGTACTCTTCATATAAAGTTACAGAATAGCACTTAGTAAGGATATGATAAACTAGACAGTGTCTTCCTCACTGTAATTTCAGAAAATATTAATATATTTTAGAGAAATGTATACTAGTCATCTGTCCATCTCTCAGTCCGGCTATCCTGAAGGTATTTTAGAAATATTATCTCAGCCATGGAGATGAAGGATGATTATTATTATGATCATCAGCACCAGAATGAACCTAAAGGCAAATAAGGTAGACAGCATCAGTCTTTCATTACTACACCATTAACTACGCTCCCACTTACCCTGTTTTCTGTGTTTTACTTCTCAGGGTTTGTCTCTAGTGACTTCATAGATTTCTCCTGTCATAGAGAATGACACAATGAAATTATACAAAATATTATGGTAACTTAGAGTGTTACTATCATAACATCCTTGCCTCAGTAAAAATAAAACTTTTTAAAAGGAGGCTCTTTATTTAAGACGAATTTATTTATTAGTGTTGTTAAGATAGTAAGACTCAAGAAGAGGCCACATAAGTATGATAAGAGCCAATTGGTGCCAGCCCTTGAAGTGAAATATGCATTTCACTCTAAGGTCAGTAAGGAGCCGTCAAAGGGTCTAAGCTGAGGAGTGATGCAACACAATTTACCTTCTAAGGTCACTTTTCCGGGTTAAGAGTGAGGTGAAAAATGGCCATCAATGGAGAAGACAAGTTAAGAAGGGACCAGTAAGAGTAGGGAGACCAGTTAAGAAACTGTTTCAATGACAGGAAATATGAAATGGTGCCTAGCATAAGAAATTGGCAGTAAGGATGGAGAAAATAAAGGGAATAAAAATATATTTTGAAGCATCAGTGATAAAACTTACTGATAGATTTGGGTAGAGTGAGAAAAAGGGAGGCAATGAGAATAACTGAAGATTCTGGCTTAAATAGCCAGCCAGCCCCTGTGGAAGCCTACGCAGTGAGCAGAAGCAACACCACGCTTTGGCTCTTTGGGAAGCTTCCATCAGAAACAGAATAGAGAGGTTCTGTGGGATTGCAGTTTTCATTTTTTTCTTTCCTTTCCCCCCCCTTAACAGGCTTTTGACAAGTAGCTTGACACTGATGTCCTGGTGATTGAATATAAATATGCTTAATTCATTACAAGGAGAGATAAAGGAACCCAGCTTTCCCTTAAGGGTCATTATCTAGACATGATTATATTGTAAATTGAAGCCAAGTCTGTGGAGGCAGACAATCGATTGGCCAGTTCACAAGCCCCTCCCCATCTTCCTGAATTTGGATGCAGCACAAATTTCCTGCTTAGAATCTCTGCTCCAGCAGTCCTCTGTGTTAACCATTTTGAGCCTCTCATGTCAGAAAAGCAGTCTAAGTGACTGCCTAAAGAAAAAATAATAATTAAAATACTTTATCTGTTCTTGAGACTCATCCTAAATATATTGATTTCGCCACTGCTCTTATGAATGGTGTTTTTTGACTCTATACCTCTTAGGCCCATGGAGGTTGTGGGTGGGTAAAAATAGATAATTAAAAAAAAAAAAAAAAAAACCTTAGTGTTCTCTGTATACCTTGAAACTTATCTATTACAATCAATGGAAGGATTTACATTCTTCGGTCTCTCTGCTATTAGAGAGTTCAACATTGAGAGAAGAACCATATTGCTACTCAGAAGAGGTCAAATTAAAATATCAGTTTCTACCTTTCAAGCCAAATTTCCTCAGTAACAGCCACCCTGATGGGTAAACCAATCTAATCTGTGCTTCAGAAAGACTAGTCTTCTAGAAGTCTATGAAAGAGACTATGACCAACCTCTCATACACACACCTCCTGCTGGTGATTGGGGATATGTAAAGATTGAGTATCTTGAGCTCTTTATGGCAAGTGAATTTACAGATACGCGAGGTCATCTCATTTGCCCACCATCAGTAGATGTCACTCTGAACTTAGGAAGGGTTTTTCAGAAACAAATTTGTTCACAGTGTTAGAGGAGATCTAATCGTTGTGCTACTAATGGATGAATCTGAGATTTGGAGGACTGCCCACCAAGACTGAAAATTCCTGATGATCAGTGTCTCCTAATTCATGTGGGACTGAACAAAAGCACTAAAAAAAAATTGGAAGGATCTCTTTAATGTTAATTATAGGCAATGTTCATTTTTAGAGTCAATGGTTGTATGTGGTCTCTCCCAAGTTTCATGAAGTTAGTATTTTTCCGTTTCATACATTTACCTAGCACATATTGAATCTGTACGATGTAAGCACTGAAAAAAATACTGGTGAATTAATAAATCTTATTTTGTCAGGCTTCATTTAGACAACTGTTTTTAATTCTAAGGTCTGTATTTTAAGAGAATTTTTAGTGTTTCCAGAACTGGCTGACCGAGATGGCAAAGAAACTGGAAAGTTTGTTATATTAGCAACATAAAAGTCAGCAGTTACTAGGAATGCAATAAAATGAGATATAGATCTTTATGGATTTGAAAATTATGTTTTGGAGAAATTATACTTATTTTGGAACTTCAAAAGGCAAAGTTTTAAAAAATATGTGGAAAGCAATGAAAGGCATATTTAACTCAAGTTTAGGATGGACATGCTCACAATCTGAATTATCTAAAAATTAAACATCTCTCTCGAGAACAAATGTAGATCCTGGTAATATGTGTAGTTAAGTCACAGCTCAATGAAACACAGCCACCTGAAATGCTAGAGAACATCCCTTGAACTAATGTCCTTTCCTCCTAAAATGCCATGACTCAGTGCCTTTCGATCTCTAGATTAAAAGATGTACTTTGTCTTGTTTTAGATAGAAAGTGACATATATAAAGCATATTCTAATAGCTTAATTTGGTATGTGGTAGGATATATTTAATGGAATAAAGACAAAGACATGGAATTAAGTCTCAACTAGGACAATAAAAGTGATAATCGGAAAAAAGTATTCGAGAATGGGCAGAATCCAATCGGCACATCCTTGTGATTAACTAGATTATGGAGTTAAATATGTTAAAAATATACAGGATGATAATCAAGTTTCAGGCACAAATGAGTAAAGGAATATTGGCAATACTGATACAATTTTTCTTTTTTAATGTAGGAGAGAACTAGCTTTGGAGGAAAGACTCAAGTTTAATTTTGAAGTCAAAAGTTTAGTGTGAAATATTGCACATATGGAATTATCCACCATAACGTCAGACATTGGTTTCAAATTCAAGGAAGATCTTAAGATCGAGAAGTGTTAGAGCTGTTACAAAAGAAGGAGGGAAAAGAGTTATGGAAGTCATAGTAAATGTTAGCGCATAGGCTTAGGAGAGAGAGAGAAATGTGCTCAAATTTGGACTCCAGTGCTTATTACCTATTAAATTTGCCAATAGTTAACATCTAGCATTTATTGTGTGCTTACTCTTTGCCAGACACTGCATGTGCTTTATAAGCACACAGTCAGTACCAAAAAAAGGAAAATCATCTTGATTATTCATCCACTAATTAAAACATCATAGTTAATTAATAACATGGAATAGTGTGTGGGTATTAAAAATGATTGCATCTGTATCTATAGACCCGGAGAGATATTCACTATTCAGTCTAGCTACGAATAGATTTGATCCTAAGAGGACTGCAAATTATGTATGTTCTCTATCTACTTACCTATCTACCTCTATGACACTTCAAATCCAACTTTTTAGAAAATTCTTTTTTCTCACTCTAATAGACTCGATATCGTACACAAAGATGTAGAGGGCTAATCATCAGGCTGTTCACACTAGTTATCTTGGAAATTGGAGGGTGTTGGAGTGGGATATTTAAAATCACAACAAAGACCCAATCGAACAAAAAAACTTACTATTAAACGAAGATTAAAAGTATAAAATTCCATCCATATTAGCATAAGATTCAATTATTGCATATGCATATGGGATGATAATTACAAAGAAACATTTGACGAGATAAGACTGGACAATTTTAGACTTAGATATATATTATTTTAACCCTTTTTCATTATTATATTTCTTAAAAGACTAATCCTTATTTTATACCTGAATTCAGAGGTAAAAAGGATGTATGGCCACTGAAGAGGTTAGAGTATTTATTCTAGAGTTTAATACTACACAATATAGAAAAATTAATATGTCATGTGTTTAAGTATTTACAGTACTAATCCACTGTATAATGTGGGACTTTGGATTAAGTTTTCTATTTTTTTTGTGGTTGTCTTCCATTGCACTATTGGAGAGTTAAGAGCAAACACAGATGCCTCATCTCTGCTAGAAACAGGAATAATATTACCCCTCTGCCTTCCTAGTCCTCTCTAGTCCGCTGCCCCGTCAGATGGGCTGTGAGCACTTTATTCAGTGTTAAAGGTCAATCCCTTCTCTAGTAGAACATATTTGCCCAATAAAATGTGTGCACAGCTTTACATATTAAAAAGGAAATAAAGTCAGTTGGCTCCAACATTTTATTTTCATCCAGGGGATCAGCTAAGAGACTTTTTCCGAGACCCTTTGCAAGAACCTATTGACTTCTCAGGTTCTCACTCAGTTCAAAAATTACAGCTGTATCAACAAAACTCCACATCTCCATTTAGAAGTCTAATTGCCATCTTAAACTACACATAACCAAAACTGAATCCTCAGTCCGCAACCCACAACATATTCGACCAGATTCTCTCCCATCTCAATGAAGGCAACTTTATTCTTTTAGATACCCAGACCAAGGTGTCTAGAGTCACTACTGATAGTCTTTCTCATATTCTAAATCCAATTTATCCAGAAATCGTGTTGGCTCTCCCTTCAAGAAATATCCAAACTGGACCTGTTTCTTGCTGTAACTACTGCTCTTACCCTGATCAAAGCAAGCATACTTTCTTACTTGAACAAACAATGGTAATAGCCTCATAACCAGCTTCACTACTTTCTCCCTTGGGCTCCAGCAGTATGACGTAAGCCAGGGTGATGGTTTTAAAAGGCGAATCACAGCATTTCATACTTTGTTCAAAACTGCCAACTGACTCCTGATTACCATATACTTCCCCTATCAACTGTACACACATTCTACAACCGCACTGTCTTCTGATACTGAAGAGGCTCTGCTTGAGCTCTTCCTTCTGCCTGTAATGTTCTTATTTGATGCCTACATTGCTAATTTCCTCATTTAGCTTCAAAGGTTATCTTCTCAATAAGGGCCACCCTAGCCATTCTAAATAAATGGCAGCCTCTCCTGATCTCCTTTAACTTGTGCTATTCTTACTTTCATAGCATTTTTGCCCTCTAGCCTTCTCCATGGTTCACTTAATTAGGAGTTTATTATATATTTTCTGCTCCACCCCTACTAGAATGTAAGCCATGTAGAAACAGATGTGTCCCTTCTAATCACTGATGTTTCCTAGCAACTAGAACAGACCTTCTCATACGGTATGCCTGAATTCATATTGTTTAATAATGATTTGTTTTGTTTTACCATATCAATCAGAATTAAACAATGAAAAATATTTTGTATTTTATCTTTTTCTACCAAGAAACCTCTTCAAGATTCCTCAGGAACTCCAAAGAAGAAAGATCTGATCCCTGTAATGCCTAAACAAAATAATTCTCAAAATCCAGTGAGTTCTTAATCTCATTGTCAACTCTAACAAAACAAAGGCTTTCTTCTAGGTATTCCAAAATGCCTCACAGTATTTTTTTGTTTTGTTTTGCCTTAACTTAGAATTTTCATTGGTAGTTACAAAATAGTCATGGGGATGTAAAGTATAGCATAGGGAATATAATCAATAATATTGTAATAATTATGTATAGTGGTGCCACCTAGGTACTAATCAGGGGGAAACTTCATAAATCGTATAAATGTCTAACCACTATGCCGTACACCTAAAGCTAATATTGAATATCAACTCTAAAAAAGAAAAATTTAAATATAAAGTGAAATAAAATTCTCCAAAAATAAAAAAGAAATAATTCTCTCCAAAGTGTTGCCCTTTATTTCACTCAGAAAATTTTCTAAAACCCCCTTGTACAATGACTAGTTTGAAATGTAATTTAAACAAACTCAATAGCTAAAAGTGAGGAGCTGCAGTGTAATTCAACCAATAGTCTTAAATCCCTAATGATCTAATTAAAAGCAGGTTAAAGAATGCTGTACTTTTTTGCTTCCTCAGATACTTCACACTTGATCAAAAAGCATAGACTGTTTAATGTTATTAACACATTTCAATACCATCGGCTTCAGATCTGATATTCAAGAACATTTAAAATAAAACCCAAATTAAGGATCAGAATCCAATGTTGATTTCTTCTTTCAGAGATGGACATACACCTAAGTAAATCATGGTCTTCTGCTTAAATTTGTTTCCCTTATGAAGAAATGTTTTAACACCAAGTAGTGCAGGTTGGGGGAGCACAGGATTTTGAAATAAGAATTTTAGCAAGGACAGATATTGAAAGCTAAGTTTACTTTTTTTTTTTTTTTAAATCAGAATATTTAGTACAATGTTATAACTTTTTTATGACAACAGGTCACTTGTAGAAGTTGCTAAAGAAGGGGCTTTCATATATGTATTTCTAACCTATGGACTACTGATATCTGGTTAAAGGCTATTTAGTCACCAACCTGAAAGAACAGAGTCGCTACGTCAATATTTAAACTTTTTAAAATATTTAAATATTTTTAAAAATATTTAAAGGCCACTCTGTTGGCTCACACAGATTTTGTTATATTGTGAAATAAGCTAAATAAAAACTTTAACTTTTTGCAGTGGGAAACATTTGATTAGTTTAGATTATCTTCTTTTATAACGGAGATTCTGAATATTAGTCTAAGATGTGTGAATCAGTTTCTAAGGGCTATGACAAGGAAGCGCACTGGTAAGTGCATGAATTATAAATTTGTGAACAACTCCATTCCTTCTTAAAATAAAATTCTGCTGATTAATACAAGGCCTTTTATTCATCTTCATTAGTAATGTCAGTTCTCTGGCACAGAATTTTAAATTTCTTATGAATATTTACTTTTATTTACCAATCATCATGCTCTAAGATTGTCTTCCTACTTAAACTACGAGTTTTCTTTTTTTTTCCGCCTCTTTAATTCCCCCTACCCCACTTCCACCCCTGACCTATGGATGTTGCCATTTCCCCTTAAGAACTGGGCCTCTGAAGGCAGGGCGTCTCCTCTCACACGCTCGAGGCGTATACGCTGGGGCCTGGTGCACTTGGGAAGCGGGGGCTGGTGCACTCAGGGTATGGTTTGTGGCTCCACCTGGGGCACGAACCCTGCTCGAGGCGTATACCCTGGGGCCTGGTGTACTTGGGAAGCGGGGGCTGGTGCACCCAGGGTATAGTTTGTGGCTCTACCTGGGGCACGAACCCAGGACCTTCTGTGTATAAAGTAAATGTGCTAACCACTACACTATGAAGCCACTCCCTTAAACCACTAGTTTTGAGGAAAAAAATATAGAAACTCAAAAATGGTTACTTTGTTAATTACCAGCAAGCATTCAAGACACGGTAGAATTATGTAATTTTTATAAGTTGTACTATGTATCCAGATATAACCACTGAATGATGATTACTGGGTGTTTGGTAAAAAGTACAGAACAACACAATATTAAGTTTTTGGTTCATGAGAGACTGGATGTAACTAGTTTTTAGTATTTTTTTTTCCTTCTGTATTGCTTAATAGCCAGACATGATTGTCTTTGAACGGATGTCAGAATAGCCTGTGCATAGCTCCATTCAAATTTTCTCCACACTCACAAATTCAAAAAATATTTCTGGCACAAAAAAAAAAAAAAAACAAAAAACAAAAAACCACCATTAGTAGTGGCATCTTTAAACAGCGAACATTCTGAGAAGAGAAAAGCTGATTTTCAATGATTTGATATAGACTTTGAAATTATGCAGGTATATACTCAAATAATATATAATGGCTGAGAAAGAGAAAATTTAAAAAAGACCAAAGAGAAGATAAAATACCATGAGTCCAGGTTTATGGAAGCAACATATGCACTAGGAATAATTATTATGGAAAAGGAAATTCTTAAACTAATCAGAGAGAAAGAAGGAAAAAAGGTTAAATTCTAAGATTTGAACATATGAAAACTTTAAAATTAACTTCAGAATTAAGTAAAATGAATTGCCAAAACAGACAAATGTCTTTTAAAGTACAAAGAAATTTACGTGAGACGATTAGGATTGTCATTTTAAGTACAGCACATCAGATAAACCAGGACTCGCAAGGGGGCTGCTGCTTGGTAAACACAATGGATGTTGGTAAACACAACTGGTGTTAAACATTCAAATGAATGCCCTGCTTTAATGATCGCAGAAGGAATGAGAAACAGACACTGAAAAGAGGGACCTAATTCCAAGAGCGAAGGAGAAAAAAAATAAGAGGGGAACAGAATGGAAATCAATATTAATGCCAGAATAGGTGATCAAAGCATCACAGCTCAACGTCCAGACCCTGGGCTGTGAAGCTTGAAAAAAATGAAAAGATACATATGCATAACCCTTCATTTATTTTTCCAGCCTAAGCTTTGAGGAGAAAAATAAACAGAAAAGATCTGCTGTAGATGGAGGGTTGTCTTAATTTTCAGTCGCGGTCTGAATTTCACTTGAGGCTAATCTAGGACAAGTAGCCTTGTAGAAGGCAGGGCAGGAGATAACAGAAGAAAAACTTAGCCTGGAAATTAAGGGAAGTAGCTTGTCAGTGGTGATGTTGAGGACAGTTACTCCTCTGACCCCGTGTCGTGAGGTTCTCAGGTAAGGCCAGAGTGTATTCACATCCTATAGCACAGAAGATATCCCTTTTTCCTTATTAATCTTCGTACACAACACCCAAAATCATGTATGTGGGAAATGCGTATATGAATGAAAGAAAATCAGAGATCCATTAAATTTTAGACTTGGAAGAAAACTCTGCAAGCCAAGACTGGACCTCAGGCATCCCTTCATGGAGGCTGGTATTTTGCATTCCGTTATGCTTGCAGAGGTCCATGGCCCAACTCAGTGGTTCTTGAAACCTGTGTTTGTAGCAAAGTCATTAGAAGGCTTGTTAAAAGGTGATTCCAGCAACATCGATCCTCACCCAAGAGTAAGAGAAAGCAAGTAGGCTTGAGTGAGAAAGAATTACTCCAGCTCTCACACAGCACCACTATCTTGAAAATCCTACACAAGAGACATTAACTGAGGTCTCCCCATATGCAACATACTGCCTGAAATTGCAGAGTCAATGACGACAAAAACACTGCCCTCAAAGAACTTTTAGTCTGTTAACTGTACTACTTATTCCAGACCAAGCACCCAGTGGGTGCTCTGTAAACAGTAGCTGAAAGTGATGGTGCCAGAACCTGCCAGCTGGTGCTCAACAGATATTCCATAGTAGAATGAGATGATACTTCTCCGAGTACAGTATGGATGGCAAACTCCCCACATATGCTCTGAATAGAAATGGAATGAGTCATGATGCTCATAAGTACCAATAACATGTACCTATGCCACAGTTTTTAAAACTTAAATAAGAACAAGAAATGAGGAACCAGACTAATTTGTCCCCACCTTCTCATTGAAACAAAATGCAAAACAGTAGGAATGGTTGGGGGACAAAAACAATCTCAAAGAAGGTGTCCAATTTTCCTCTCTCGCCCCTCCTTCTCCCACAGAGGAAGCAGGCCTATGTTATGGTTGGGTCCCTTGGGAAACCACAAGGAAGGACTTGCTCAAAGCTGGAGCCTCAAGATAAGCCTGTAGCACTTTAGAAGGCTGAAGGTCCTACAGAAGCACAGGTAAGTGCAAAGCTCACGTCCTGGGACAGATCAGCACAGAGAAGGAGTTGCCAGGCTCTGGATGGCTAACATAGCTGCCTTTGTCACCTTTTGGGCCTATATGTAACTGCTGTTTAGACATGTTTAGCAAAAAAAGGCAGGCAGTGGTGGAGAAAAACAGATGTGCAGCAGTCCCAGACCCAGCTCTCCTTTGTCTTGCATTCTCATCGGAGTGCTCTCATTTCAATTGTCACTAATAGCACAAAGGCTGGATTCCGGAATTAAACTCCTTGTTTGCATTTCTGTTAATGTTTAGGAAAAATAAAAGTAAAGCAAAACCAAAACCAAACAAGCAAACACTCTTCCCCTTATTCCTGGATATTCTTACCTAATCCACCAAATGTGAAAAGTTCAGGTTAAGCCTCCCAGACCCAACTGGGAAGGACACTGAACTCAATCCCCATTTCTTCCTCACAGTTCAACCCCCCACGACTTAAGTGATTTACCTAATGAGTGACCTCACCTACTGAGGCTCAGATAATCAATTTCAACCACCTAAGGAGAGATTTATAATTCATTCCTCTGGGAGGTCTCCTCTCAACCGCTATAAAGTGGTTCAGTTCACTAAAGCCTTATATAAAACTTTATTAGTCAGGATAATTTATCTTAGCTACTGCAACAAGCAATGAATCTCAGTGGCCTAATACAATGAAGGCTTATTTCTTGCCTACATAAAATCCAAAGCAGGTCAATGGGAAACCTCCTCTCTCCAGGACTCAGGGACCCATCATCCTGCCATCTTTCGATGCCACTATCTCAACATGTGGCCTTCAAGGTTGCTGAGGCAGAGAAGGTGAGATGAGGCATCATGCTGGCTTATAACAACCTCTACCCAGAAGTAATGTATCATGCTTTTGTTCAATGACCAGAATTAGTCCTATGGCTCCACCCTAATTACAAAGGAGACCAGCAAAAATAAGGAAACCCATAGAATACTTAATGTGCACAAACCCTGTGATGATAGCAATCATTCTTACACATAATATTAGCATATATATTGTGTCTGGAAGGGTAACTTATATTCCCATAATCCACCTCTCAACAGTTGTTATCCCTGTTTGGGGAGCTAGGAAACATTTTCTTCAAGTTGTTTTAGTGAGGTAGCTGGGTAAAATGAAAAAAAAAAATCAAACAAAACAAAATTGAGTGCCAACCCCCCCCCAAAAAAAGAGAGAGAGAAAATATATTTTGTTTTTGTACATACTAAGGATCAGAAAGTAGACAAGATAGGATGAACTGTGATACACAATCAAGAAAGGGGTGGGTAGAACATAAAAAGAAAAATCACAATTGATATTTCTGATGAACATATCACATGAGTCTGCATCTGGATGTAAAGATCCTATGGTACAAGTACACACACATACACACTCCAAAATAGCCAAAATTATTGTTATGTTGTCAGCTGTGTGCACAAATGGGAGGTTCTTACTTAATGCACCAAAGAAAATGGAATCTAATTATTGTCCTGGTGTTTTCTACCTTCCACCATGCAATGTCCTTGATTGAGAATTAGAAAAAAATTAGATGTCCTTCATATCATTTGTGAGCTGTAGTGGGCTGTTGAGCACGTGAAGGGAATACCTTCAACTTTTAGGTGAATTCCCATTATTGTGCGAAGGTTGGGAAAAAGCATCAGGCATTCATTCATCATCTACCTATCTACTCATCAATCCATCCATCCATCTAAAAACTATTGAATGACTGCCATGTGCCAGGCACTACTCTGAAATTTGGCGATATAGCAGTGAATAACACTTACAAAAATCCCTGTCTTTGTGGAATTTACATTCCAGAGTAAATATAGATTTCTCGTTTGTAAGATATTTTTCTAGTTTGTTGTTTTTTTCAGTCTTCCTTTTCTTCCCCACTTTCCACAGATAAATTTGATGGGCCTGTTTCCAGATTCTGCATCCTCCCACATTGTCAACTAAGGTTGACACTTTCCCTGTAATCGAGGTCATCAGCTCATCGTTTCTTAGAGGTTCTGTCACCTACTGTCAGGGCAATCGCATTTAAGGAGACACTACATTCTGCAATTGACAACTTGAATATTATTTTCACATTTTGCTTTGCTTGGTTCACTGCTCGATCAGTCTGGTAGGGTGATGACTGTTTTACCTTGATGATTTGTTTTTGTTACTTTCACACCTGTGCTATTAACCCCCCATGGAAAAGTTGGCTTCCAACACTCTACCTTTATGCGATGCCTTCCATCCCAATATCTTTTTCCATTTTTCATGTTTTCTCACTCTACTCACAATTCTTTATGTCAGTATAAGTAATGTATGGAAAGGTCCAATGCAAGAGGAAATGTGGGTTTTATGCTCATCATTGTTAAATACTTCTGTGAATTTAAGCAAGTTACTTTACCTCTTCTGTGTTTCAAAAAGATTCTTGGTTCAGAGTTTCTGAGCAAAGAACATTTTCTCCATATTTTATTTACCAACGGGCTTTATGGTGATAGGGACTACATGCTCTATTTTATTTTCCCAGAATGGTCTCTATTTCACACATCCCTTCCCATAAGTATGCTATCATTCTTGTCAGACTGTCTTAATTTCCATTAAAAACACAAGGTTACAGTTCATATGGTTGCTTACCGGGGCATTCTGCATTCAGATCAAAAGCTCACACTTTTCTCAACGTTTTGCCAGATAGTCCTTTTTCTAGCTTCCTCCCACTCTACCATTTACCTCAGCTTAAGACCACTTATCAGCTTATTGTTCATCCTGCCAACCCACTCATGTCTCCAGGAATCACTCATCATTCTTTTATTTGTGCACTGCTCCCCTAGGCCGATGCTCTCCAAACCCTCCCCCCTTCTTTTCAGTGTAGGTTCTAAACTGCTGCTGCACCCCCTGCACTGGCACCATTCTCCTGACTATGCCTCAAACCCCTACACATACTCTCCTTCATTATGAGGTTTTTTTTCTGACTTATAGAAATAGTTAAGTGTTCTTTTGCGAGACTCTTTTTATCTAACTACATAAATCTCAAGACTCCTTTTGCTTTCTTATAATAGATTTCTACATAAAGATTTCCTAGATTTCCTGGAACACTAAATTTTCTACTTTCTGCATAAGTGGAAAACTTCATTTAAACACTGTGTACTTGAGGTCTATCTTGAGGTCTTACAGTCTTTTCATTCTGTTCTTGTTGTCTTAACTCCTTAAAGACAGGGCATGAAAAAATTAAACCGCTTCACTTGTCCAGTACCAAATCATCAAGCAAACACTGAAGTGTTTATTTTGTTGTAATTTATACAGCCATTAAATAGTTGGCATTAATCCACAATAAAGCATCAAAATATCTCATTGTAATGGCAGTTTCTTCTTTTAATAACTTAGTGGATCTTTAAATACTCACCAAATGCCACATTCTACAATAGCCATCAGGCAAAAGATGCGTCTATCAGTATATATTTGTTCAATTCATTAAGTAAAACACATAAAAGTGGTTGTGGTCTACTGCAGATAACATTGTTAGCTTCCAGAATACTAAGTCTAGCCAAGCTAGAGGAATGAACATGGATACACACTAACAAGAGAAAGATGTAATAAGAGGGAAAGTGCTAATGCAACAATTGGATGTTTTTACTGCCTTTTTTTTTTTTTTTTGGTATTAATTGCTTTAGGGTCCACTGGGGAACCTGCATTAATCTAGCAAAAAATTTAGTGTTCTTTCCAATATTTTATATATTGGTTTGCAAGGTGTTGCAACTCATATTAATTATAAGAGCCTTCACTGAATGCTGTCTTAGCTAAAATATGATACGCTTTATGCAGTGCCTTCCAGTTGCAGGGATGTGGATGACAGGAAGGTGCTCCAGTTCCTCCATTTTCTATTCCTTGTGAAATCTTTTAATCAAACCTTCTAAAGCATACAACAAATCAACAAAGATTTATTTCCTTAAAGAATCCCTCGGAATGATCATTCCCTAGGTACTGGGTATTTAAGGTGATGAGGTATTTGGTAGCTAAACATTATCTGCCACTTCTAGTTGTAGAGCAAAGTCACCAAATAGTCCTTCTCAAGCAACAGCTCAGAAAAAGAGGTGGGGTTTGGGCAGACAGCTGTCCACCAATATGTGATGCTAGAATCAAGAATCCAGGTTCAAGTGCTGGTACCCTTATTATCTCACTGTGTGAACTTAAGACTATTCTTTAAACCTTTCTAAGTCAGTTTTTGTAGTTGCAAAATGGGAACTCAATCTCACAGGGTTGTTGGAAACTGAATGTGAAATCATCTCTATGAAAGCATGTTTTAATGATCTACCAACTACAAATGCAAGACCTTGGTGGGGAGTAGGGGGTGGTTCTCACCTAATGCTGCTAGGTTGTGCTTCTCCAGTTAATGCCATACAAGCACTATGCTAATTCTTTTCAGTAAGTATTTATGTATGTTTTCATAATGTCCTTAATGCCAGAATCCTCAATCAATATACCCACATGCCAACAAAACTGCCATAACTAGAAGAAGAGATGCTCAGTATATGTTATATTAGTGCATAATTTATACAAAATTCTATCATGTTATGTTTTGGTCACAAAAGCCTATTTAAAAGAGGAGAGTATTTCCCTAAAATCCCCACACCATACTGTGGTGTTTACAAGTCATTTTACACAGACCTACATTAATATTTCTCAGTTAATCGTAATTATTTGCTAGGCGAGGCAACCCTTGGTTGACCTCACAGGTTGCAAAGACCTTGTCAGCTTACAATCCCTTATTTTTTAGTTTTTACGCCTACAGCACCTGGTCTTCCTAGGTGGTCTCCCATCCAAGTACTAACCACGCCCAGCCCTGCTTAGCTTCTGAGATCAGACAGGATCGGGCTCGTTCAGGGTGGCATGGCCGTAGACCTATATTTATTTTTTTAATCCTTAGCTCCTAGCTAAATATGTGTTCATAATTTTACTTTCTATTTTACTGGAAAGTCATTCAAAAATAAAATCCAAAAGTATTTACTGAGACATTATTTATCCAATACTATGTTTACAACATCCTTCATCAATAGTATCCAAAAGACAAAGGAGTGGCTTAGTCATGATGCAGCATCCATTATGCATTCAAGAAAGACAAGAAGTTACAGCATTCTTTCCTTTATTCTTATCCTCCAGAATGATGCCTTTGCCATGTACCTAAATATCTATTAGATTTTGAGATTTCTCCCTCTCGAGGTGTAAAAACTCTGATGTATGTCAGACAAAATGTAGCAATAGGGTCAGGAGATCTGATTTTGAGCTGAAAACCTTGTGTTGATCATTCAGGTCTTAAGAAAATGCACTATAGTTTCCTTCAAATGCCCTTTTTTGGTTGAATGGAAATATTATGTGGATTCATAATATTTACCTTTCTGGCTTCTCTGTGAGATAAGAGAGAATTTAGTGCTATCAAACTCCTGGAATTGCAGGGGAATTAAGGCACCGAAGATGTATGAAGTATCCAGAAGCAAAGAGAGTTATTAAATCAAGGCTGCATAGTTCCTTTTCCCTCAGTATATGTATTCAGCTAGGCCAGTAAAAAAAAAAAATGACTTTTTGGTAACTTAGAGGTTTCTTAGCTTGGGTCCTGAACATACTATTTAATTCTATTTTTTGAATACTACCTATGAATGGATACCAGCCTAAGTGCCTTCCCCACATTATTTCATTTACTTTAACTTGCAAGGTAATGCAATTAAGGCAAGTATTATTCTCATTTTAAAGATGAAGAAAATGAGCCTCATGGAGCCTAAATAAATTGCCTATGTTGAAAGTGAATCTGATTGGCTCCAAATTTTAACCAAGTATATGTCTTGATAATTAGAAGCTTTTACCTACACTAGTCTGATAATGAATTATGTTCATGGAACTTGCTTTCTCTTTAATCAGAATAGGCTAATAGCTCCTATCACATCACTACAGCATTTTTAACTTGCTGAGAAAGGTGTAATAATAGATTATTTTATATCATCAGCTACCACCCTCTGTAACTCCCACCTTCCACACGGCATGAATATTTTCTTTATTTTCCCTCTGCAGAAGCCTCTCTGGACACTTTTCTCCCATTTCTAACTCCAATTACCAAGGGCTCCCCCATTTCTCAAGCACTCCTACACTCTCAATTTTCTTCTGACCACCTGTTAATGCAGCATGCTGAAGAGAAGAATCCTAATTAAAAAGTCATCAGCACTGTCCCATGGAAATCACACCTTCTTTGCCTGGAGGTGTTCAGTGACACCATATGTTGCTATTCAGGAATGAGAGCTAAATGTGACTCTAGTCACTTTGCTAGATTAAAAGTCCCAGAGCAATTTGCTGCCACTGGCTAGGTGATAAACTAGTTTGTGCTAGAAACTACGTATTCCAGATCGTGATAAAACTTGAAAGAATAAAGAATCTTGACCTCCATAAATATAATCCTTCTAGGAGACCAAGGCCACAGACCAACAGGAGAGCTAGGGACTGAATATTCAAGTTTGACAACTTGTTTCTCTTTCATAGAAAAAGAGCACTGAAATGTAACTTTTACCATAGTGAGTTATGCTACCCAACATGAAGGATGATTAAGGTTTCCCAAAGTGTGTAGGCAAAATAAGAAGTATGGACTGGGAAAAAAGATGGTGATCCTTGTTTTTATGATACTCAAATGCACTTTCCTATCTCCATTTACCCGAAGCTTCATTTTCACGTTCTCACTGATTACTCATCACTCTAGCATTGGCAAACCCTGTACCACAATCATGCTTCCAGGTTAAGTTAGTTTCCTTGATTACTGAGTCGGGAGTACTATCTCGATGTATCTGACAAAAGTCAAGAGCAGGTAAAGTCTGCTCTAATAATTTATATTTGGGTTATTATATTTAAAGAATATGTTGGCACATTTCTGGATTTCTTTTAAAGAAACTTAGAAAATTCATAGAGACTGTGTGTGTGTGTGTGTGTGTGTGTGTGTGTGTGTGTGTGTTCTTTTGATAACATCACAGAATTTTAGGTTTGGTAGGGGTGGAAAAAAATCACAAAGGTCATCCAACACCATACTTCCCACACAACCTGTCTTAAAAAGTGATCATCCAGCCTTTTGGTTATCAAAAGTGCACTACATGATTGCACAGCTTTTGTTGCAAGATGATGCTTTGTGGTAGTGAATGAATTCTACCTCCCCCCAAATTTACCCACAGGTTCTAGTTTTTCCTTTAACGCCACACTGCATGAGATAATTTTCTTCCTTCTCCGAGGTTCTTTAAATATTTGGAGACAGTTATTGACAGGTTACTCAAACAAGCCTGAATTTTGCCTGTCATAGTGCCGTTATGGCTAGGATGCTTTCAGATATAATGGTCCTGGATCACTGTGAACATTAATGCTGCACACCTTAAAAACAATGAATCCAGAATCTCATGTATTTCTGATGAATTTAAATTATCTTCCACCCTGCCTTCATAGCTTAAATTGCACTTTCAAACTGTCAATTTACCCATTTTGAAACCAAGTAACTTGGTGTGTCCACACACCTCCCACACACAGATTCTCTCATCTCCTAGAACACAAATCCATGATAAATTTGGCATTGGAAAGAGAAGAACAGGTAGCTTTCAGGAAAGGACATTATTAGAAACTAATCATCCATTAATGTAAAGATAACTGGCACTTGAATTAGAGGCAATTTTTAAGGTAGACATCTTATAAAAGAACAATGAGGGCATATAAATGAACCTACATATTCAAAACCGGCTTGTCAGAAGACATCAGAAGCGTCTTCACATTCTAAATTCATTACAGCCAAACATGTTTACACGACCTGGAATTTCACTCCTTAGAGTCTTTAGGAGAGAGCATCCTTGACTTTAATTGGTATTCTAATAGAACAGGTGAAATTAAATTGCAGCAAGTAGGAGAATTTCCCATTTTCTCCCAACCTCCTACTAAAGGCAACACAGAAAATATACTATGTAATGCAACTATGCTCAATGAAATGTCGTCCATCATTAGCCTGTACTGCCCATAAATATGCAGTTATGTTGTTTATGAAAGGCCCGGAAGGCAAATATATAGACATATATTTATTTTCTAATGTACGTGCATATTAACTTTTAAAATGGTCAAGGAAATTTTCATTATTTAAGATTTTTTAAATCCTAAAATTATTATTATAAATACAAGACTGTTGAAATTACAACACTCCCATTTTCAACAAAAAAGAACTGAATTTCTGTTTTCAAAAGGGGTCAAAGAGAAATAATCTCATGGGATAAAGGAAATTTCTTTTAAGGAAATACCTCCATCTTGTGGGCATTCAGGACTCCATGTTTAGCATCATTTCCTCTGTTGCATTTTTACAATTTGCTTCAAAAAGCACTGTTTTGAATGCAAAGCTTTTGCGAAGGGATACAAAAATAAATATACGAATCCTATTTTCTGGGCACTCGTAACACAAGGATAGAGAGGCACACATATAGCGCATAAAAGAAGAGAAAGTGCTGATATAGGACATAAGGTTTTAGGTAAGTATGGTAGGATTAGAGAAATGAATTTTGACTGCAAGAATCTGGGAAAAATGGAGCAGGTGAGATTTATATTAGACCTTGAAGTCTATCAGAATTCAATAATTCAGTATAAAGAAGCAGCTTATTTTCAACATTATGATCAGCTTGAGTAACAGCGTGAAGCTAGGTATATTAGTTTTCATTTCAATTGTTACTCTAACAAATTACTACAAGCTTGGTGGCTTAAAACACAAATTCATTATCTCACAGTTCTGTAGTTTAGAAGTCTGACATGGGTCTCACTGGACTAACTCAAAGTATCATCAGGGCTGTGTTTCTTCCCGGAGGCTCTAGGGGAGAATCTGTTTTTGCCATTTCCAGTGACTAAGCTACTCACATGCCTTGGCTCGTGGCTCCTTCCTCCACCTTCAAAGCCAGCGACAGTAGAGTGAGTTCATCTCACATCCCATCACACGCATCTTTTCCTGCAGCTACAGCTCTCAGACTCTTCCACCTTCCTCTTGCATTTTTAAGGATGCTTGTGATTATACTGAGCCCACTTAAATAACCCAGGCTACTCACTGGATTTTAATATCAGCTGATTAGCATCTTCAGCTCCTCAATTCCATTTGCAACCTTAATTCCCCTTTTCTATGTATCCTAACCTAGTCACAGGTTCTGGGGATCAGAACCTCTTGTTGGGGTGAGGAGATGGCTGGGAGGCATTATCCTGCTTATCATGGTGGAGGAGGACCATAATAAGACACTGGTGAGCAGACTGGGTTTCACAATGAAACAAAGGCATATGAGAAGGAAGGAAGGGACATAAAACTGGAAATGAGAGACCTGAGACTTCTCAGAGGCTTTCGAGTATGGAGAAATATAATTTGATCTTGTTATGAAGAATACAACCCTGACAGCAGTATGGAAAGTGGTCTGAAGGAGGCATCTACTAGAGGTGGGGACACCAACTAGATGATGATCAAAAAGCCCAGCTGGTTACTAATAAGGGTCTGAACTGATACAGTGATTGTGTAAAGGAAATATCAAATGTGAAAAACACTGTACAGGGAGAACAGACAAGACCTGGACTATAATCAGGGTTCTAGAGAGGAGACTGGAGGATTCTAACAGCTCTCGAATTTCAAATGTGAGAAAAAATATTCTGTTATCAGAGTTTGGGAACACAGTAGATATCATACAAGTATGTTTGAGAGGAGGAGGTCTATGACTTAAGAGATGGTCAAGGATAGGAATAAAGGGAAGTTTACTTAAAGCCATAGGAGTCAGTAGCGTCGGCCAGGAAGATTAGCTGAAATATAAAAATAAACAGCCAAGAATTGACCTTCAAAGACTGCCTCCACTTAAAGGGTGCACAAAGAAAATAGAAAAAAGGCTAGACGATCGTCAAAGAAAACTAAGGACAAGATAACTTACAGAAGAAAAAAAAAAAAACAGGGAAAAATGAAAGCTGCACATATGTTGAACAGGATAAGAAGACCTACAAACCCAAAAAGTTATAAATAACCTGGGCACTAAAGTGCTGGAGTTATTCAGCTTTACCAAGGTTTTTCTCTAGATGAAAGTCGTATTACACATCACAAATAAATACAGGTGTGAAGCAACCTACATAGGAAGTATTGGTCAACTATTTCCTAATAAATCAGTACAAGATTAGAAATTTGCAAGTGACTGTGGGCAAGTCGTCACCTAAGTATAATAATCATCAACTTTTATTGGACATTTTCTATATTCCAGGCACTGTTTAAGCACTTCACATTTAGTTTTTTAGTTTTTTGTTTGTTTGTTAGTTTTGCTGGTTGTTTGCTTTTAACATAGGTGATATCCAGGCATTACTCTAGGTGTTGAAGATATATCAATAACCAAACCGGCAAAATTGTTGTCTTCGTGAAGCTTCTACTCTAGTGGATTTAATTCACCCAACAGTCCTCTAAGGAAGATGTTGTTATTGTTTTCTAGATGTGTTAGGCAGATATTATTGACAAAAACATGAGAGAGTGGAAGGCAAAGTCAGGTAGTCTGGCTTCAGAGTAACCAGCAGAGGTACTGCCTCTCAGGATATAACCATTAGTACCCAGTGTGAAAAAGAGATTAATGGACTTTTAAAAATAGTTGTTATTTCCATATTAGCTTTAGTGACTTTCCATATTTGCATAAATACACTTGCCTTCTCATTTCCTCTCTTGTAACTATTTTTGTTTTTGTTTTTGTTTTTGTTTTTGTGTTTAACTCTGATAGTTATATCAATAAAGGAAATACATCTTGAAACTGCAAGCAGCAGCATAGGAGGAGAGTTTATGCCACATGGTAGAAATGAGACATCATTTCAGTTTGTGGAAACACATTAAATCAATGCCATGACAGGTGCAAATTCAACAGAAAATGCTTTGAACGTATAACCTATGTAAATTGTAGTTCTGCCAGGAAGGGAACATTTAAGAATACAGATCCAACATCTACCCAACCCAAAAAGGTATTGAAAGTATTACATAAGGATGTGATGTTCCAGAGAGGAAGACCTTTAATGTCTTAAGAAAGTAACAACAATATAAAATTCACCTGTGTTAGTTACATGCCTACAGACAGTTACAACTTCGGAAGAGAGACTAAGAAATTAAGTTCTAATATTACTTAAATTTGAGGTTGAGCTATGAATCAAATCCCTTTAAAGTTTTAGAATCTCTATCCTTTCCTATTTTTTAAAGTCCATAACTCTTCTATACTAGGACAGGGACCCCATTCCCTTGGTACATTTTCTTTCTCTTATTAGGTTGTCATTTAATCTTAGGGAAATTTAGAATAAAGTGCAAATATACTGAAGTAAATGAGTCCCAGCATGTTATTTTTTGTTAAATTTAAGAATATTCTGTATATAACAGGTTTTTAAAAATAAACCATTGGTATTGTTTAAGAGAATTCAACATAATAGAATATCGAGATCACATTTCTGATTCAAATTTTAAATGTTACATAATTAAATAGCTTTTAAAACTGTAAATTTAAGTTAGTAGCTATAAAACATTTCTAAAGTCATAAATAATATCATAACATGCAGAAGAACTGAGATCCACCATATTTATAACTTTAACTTACAAGTGTTATTTAAGCACATGGGAAGGTTTATTTGTCAGACAATTTAAGTACTTAAAAAGAAAATCGAATATATTAAATTTATAAGTGTAGTTTAAAATATTTAAGTGATTTAATTAACTAGGTTGTAAAAAACTCTTTAAAAATGATTGCTAAAGTTGCTAGATTTAGTAAAAGAATAATTAGATTTGTAAATTGAATTTAAAGGCTTGAGAACTCGGTTTTTGAGTTTGTACTTTTAATAAACCATTAATATTCAAAATGAAAGTAGCCCTTAAACTTTCTAAGCATTAAAGCCACATTTAAGTATACCAAAAAAGCTCACACATATATCATGCAACCACACATAACAGACATTTCCTCATATATTATGAAAGGTCTTGATTAAAGAACTTCTCAAAATCCCTTCCAGCTTCTTGTAAGCATGCAGGTCTGTGTCTGTCCTGGTGGACAGTTTGTTGGTTTATATTCAGTTCTTATCACAGAACCATGGTTATGACCTTAAGCAAGTTGTTCCCCACAGTTATCTGCCGTCTCCTCAGAAGCAGACTAATGAAGCAGTGCTTCTTCATTCTTGTAGAGAATGCACCTCTACAAGATTTGCTTGTAACAACTTTCTGTTCTCTTATTTGCTCCTACAATGCTAAAAAGTATGTGTGAACAACGTTCAAAGGGTGGGATGAATACACTCCTTCTCCAGCTGAAATGGAATTGCTATTGTTATGTGCTACGATCCATTAATGGTCCTGTATATTGGATTTTTTCACCTCATCCAGATGATAGATGGGCTCTCCACCGCTGCACAGAGCTCCACTTTGCTTCTGCTCAGGGAACCTTTCCAGAAGCAACCCTGAGCATTCCTCTTTTCATCAGAGCATAGCACACAAGTAGGAGATTCAGAAGGTAAGCAGTACAGAAGCATGGGATAGAAACCCAGAGATAGGGAGCTCTGGAATTAAAAAGCCCCAGCTCATCTACGGAAACAATGGAATTGGCCTTTGTCAACAACTACTCTTCATTAAATGCCCATTCTCTACCCAGCTTGCCCATCACTACTCCTGTCAAAGAGTATAACACACTGTAACTTTCTGCTAACTACCCAACTACCTCATCATGTCAACAATACTGTAGCCTCCACTTAGGAGCATTTGTTCTCAAAACCACCACATCTCACACTCAAAACATAGTGTCACATCCAGCAATTTCAAGCAGAGGAATCAAATCTGCTTCATTTGCCTAAATGCAAAAGTGGAAATAATAAAGTAAAGATCTGCTCATGTGCCAATAATGGAAATCATCCTGACATTTCCTGTTTTGCTTTCTAAATAAATAGACCATTACATGGACAAAGTCTGAAAAATATTAATAGAATGAATCAATTGATGACAAGTGAGCCTTCTAAATGTGCTGAAGCAAAGGGCAGGGTGATCCAAATTAGCCTGAAGGGCATATACACAAAACACATCAAGAAAGAGAGAAAAACAGGCAGAAAGAGACAGATAAGGAAAATTGTCTCCAATGTGCCAGCAAAGGCTTTAAGCAGCTTGCAAACCTTTAAAGGCCTTTATCACACTCTAAACGAGGGAAAAGATGCAGGGATGATAAATAAAACATACCCTCAAAAATCAATGAATAAAAATTAATTGGCATTGTGGTTTAGCACTGTAGACACTGCCATTTCCTTGGTTTAAACCTTATCTACTCAGGGGATTTTGAGTAATTTGATGAAGCCATGTGTATTTCAGAGGTTTTGTGGTCCTGGTGTAATTTCAAGTTAACAAGTTCAGGCTCTGTATTTCATGTTGCAGCATCTGGAATATTTCCTGATGTGGAGTTTGTTTTAACCTACATTTCCATGAGGAATCTTGAGTTGCTTCAATGCTGGTTTTTCTCAAGCTGTCAATCTCCCTGGGGAGATTATAACCTCTTCTAGGGAAAGCAAGCCTCAGGAATGTTTTGAAAAGAGGAATCTTTCCCCGCTCTGTTGCTTAGAAAGCAGCAGAGCTAGTATTTGCCATCTCACTGCCCAATTAAGAGTCTTTTAACTTTTGGGGGTAGTAAATAAAGACTTGACAATCCAAGTTTTATAAATTTGAGGATTGTATATGTAAACGTGAGCTTATTTTTCCTTTCACTTCATTCCAAACTTCCAAATCATTCAGGGACCAGCTCTCCTGCTCAGAGAAGCTGGCTGACACTAGTTGCACTCACTACTTCCAATATTTATGAAGCTGAATCCTACAGGATAGAACACCCTAGTTTAGTTACACTTGTCTAAAGGCCACGGGAGATCTAAAAATACCTAACGAGCCATGTTCATGCAAATGTTTGTCAGTTATAGAAGGACTTCCGATGGCATAAAATCAGGCTAAAAATATACGCAACGACATGTTAGAAATCAAAACAGAAGGCTCATTAGTACAACAAGAAGAGTCTAGACTTGAAATAAGATGCTTTCCCATTTGACAGTATGAGTGGACTTCACTCTCCCCCATAACTAAGCCCTGTTTTTTTTTGTTTTTTTTTTTAAAAGATAATGCTTCCTTCACCTAATCTGATAAATAATGCATTGGTAATAGTGACAGGTTTGTAAAGACTGCACTAGAAACTGTGGGGGTTATGCATCTTCTTAATTCTCCCCTGTCTGATACATGCCACGACCTTCAGCTTTGTGATTTGAACATTTGGCCTCAAATGTCAAAAGGCTTGTGCAGTGAGCCCGGCATATTCAGCTACGTGTGATTGCAGTCACTACAAATTCCAGAATTAATGTGTGTTCAACAAGCAGTTTTACTTCAATAACATTTCAGCATGAAAGAAAAATGGGGCCAAGAATTTAAAAATTGAAATGTTATTAGCCAGCCTCTCCTTGTTATTGGCAACACTATCATTTCTGGTTAGAGACTTAGCATTCTGCTTGAAATTCTCTAACCACACCTAACTAAGGATATGCCAAATGAATGAATGCAACAGTCTCTTGTCTGCATAAAGTACCAAAGGGTGTCATCCACAGGAAAACAGAACTACTGTGAAATCAGACGAATTAGCCCCTCCAATAATAACCACCTCATCAAACCACACCCTGCAAAACAGTTAGGAAAAATGAGTTGTTAATACATCAATCAATGACTTCAACTGAGATAATCTCATGGAGCTTCTGAAATGTTTTCTCCACACATGCATGGCAGTGGAGACCAAGAGAGAGAGGGGAAAAAAAAGAAGCACAGAAAACAGAGGGGAGAAAAGAGTTTTTATACTTAGATAATGAAAACACCACTTATTTGTAACATAGTAAGAAATAACAGGACAACCCAATAAAATGTGAAGCCTGCATAAGGTACCTGGGCTTCAAAAAGGCCACTCATACTGTTTTATTTCACTTTCAGAGCATGTCTCTGACCCTGAATGTATACCAACCATGTCCAGCATCCCTGGGCTCTGCACCTGTGTACCTGTTTTCATCCATTTAAAAATGTCTTGTTATTTAAGATCAGTGTCTTGGTTTTCCATAATTGAGGGCTTTCTTTGCCAGCTTTCTTTGTTCTCTTACTTGTTTTCCTTCAGACGCTATTAATTAAAGATTTTGTGTTGGAGTGAAGAAAGACTGAATCCCATGGCCAACAGGTCAGTGCCGATGGCTTCAGTAAATGGTATCGCTATTCAATTACCAATCATGGTGAGTCCCCAAGAGCCAGCGACTGACATGGGGTCAATCATAATCATGAGCATGCTTCTCTACAGAACGTATCCTGCCCATTTGTGCTAACTCACAGAACTCATTGCTGGGTCACTCAAGGTAGAAAAAGGTATTGGTAGGCACGTCTGTGCCAGAAAAAGCAGACTCCCCATGAGCGCCCTGAGTTTTCTCCTCTGTTCATCAAGGGGGTTGCCCTAGACAATCTCCAAGGCCCTGCTCCAACATTCTGTTCTGTACCTATGGGGACTCTACTGCAGCCACATAATTAAGGTGCAGAGCAAGCAGTAATGCTCTTCAGGCATCACCGAAAGGCCCAACACTCAGCCCACCATAGAGCTCATCAACTAGTAAAGCTTCACAGGTCTTTATGAGATACTTCAGGCTTTACTTCCACTTTGAATAGGTCTAAGAAGAATTTGTTTGCCAACCTTTCGGGAGATTCTTGGATCGCCTGAGACTGTGTAGAAATCCCAAGGACACTGTGCTATTTTAATTAGCTCTTTCATTCAAAAATAACGATTGAGCCTGTATGTACTATGCAGACACTGGGCTAAAGCACTGGGAATAAGAGAGTAAATAAGACCCAGTCAGTGTCCTCAAGCAGATTCTCCCCATCCAGGTTCCTAAGAGACCTGGGATGATAAATGCCCTAGAAACTTGTTAAAGCAGAAGAGAACTGCCTCAAACATGTCCTTTCCCATAGATTTGGGGCATGAGACACCGTTCCAACCCTTCTCCAGCTCACCCCCTTCGACACAGGCCCCATATCCCTACCAGCAGGTAGCACCCAAACCAAAAAGATGAACACATTTTGCACAGCTTGAAATTCATGTAAAAAGAGATACTTGGTTCTATAACAATAGAATTGGATAAGTTATCTGGACCAATCAGAACTGGAAAGGCATATTCAAACCTGTTAACTTGGAGGTGACAAATGGCACGATAAGAATCCACAGTAGTTGTAGACAGTTAAACCGTGGCCATTGTCATCTGTTGAGACAGAGAAGGAAAGATAATAAAGGGGAATAAATAAGTGGTCAGAATTTAAAGTTTGCCAATGTTTAAACTGGGAGGGCCTCCAGTCTGAGGCTTGAAGAAAACTGAAACATTATGAGACCAAAGAATCTTTCCAATTATGTCTGGAATGAGGAAATGTCAATTATTTTTAAAAAATTTAATATTAAGCAAGTGACATAAAAAGAGAAAGGGGAAGAATTAAGTATGTATTACATGCCAATCATTTTACAGGCTATATGATTTAATCTTCAGAGAAACCAGAATTACAGGTAGGTATTATTATCCCCTTAATAGAGAAGGAAAATGAGGCCCAGTCGGAGACAATAAGAAAATTCGCTCAAGGACATACATTAATAAACTTCTGAGCTAAAATCCAAAACCTTGTTTAAATGCACTGCAAGTAAAATAAGTAGAGGCATCTCATGCATTAATAGATGATACCTGCTAAGAAAATTAAAAGTGAGATACATGTTTACTGAGAGTGACTTGCACCACCCAGAGAGTGGGCCAGTGTCCACCCCATAAATCATGTTTCTCAATGTTCTCTTCTAACACGCCAGAGAACATTACTAAAAAGTGCTGTATTAAGGCCTAGATTTTTAAGTAATGAAGTCAGGCACTACTGATTTAACAACTCTTGACTTTTAACAAATATTCTGACAGATAAGGTCAATTACATCAAAAACTCTCCTTAGCCCACTGTGGTCAAGCAGATCCTGCTTCACTTAACACGTTTTTACTTTTCTAAGCAAAGTGACACTGTGACAAGCCGCACTAAAATTAAAGCTTTCTGGGAGAGCCCTATCCCACACTTTTACCAAGCTTTAAGGACACAATGTAAAATGTTAGGTAGAAGCGAAGATCTGCAACTGACAGCGCCATTGCTTAGGCATCCACAAAAAGAAGTTAATTTTGACCAAACTTGTGACTTCTTGTGTCCTTGAGCAGTGGATCTCAAAAGTGTGCTCCCTTAACCTGCAGCATCAGCAGCACCCAGAAATGCAAATTTTTGGCTCCATTCCAGACCTACAGAATCAGAAACTCTGCGGGGTGGGACCCAGCAATCTGTTTTAACAAGCCCTCCAGGTGACTTTGATACACATTTAAATGTGAGAACCACTGGCCTAAAGAGAACAATAGTCTAGTAACTCAAGTTCTACATAAACAGGAAAGACTCAGAAGCTCCATGAATTATGCCAGGTAATATTTTAATGAAATTCCTTCCAGAACATGGGATCAGAAATATGTTTGCCTCTTTCGATAAATGTTTTCTCTTTCTTAAAATAAAAACTATCTGAATTACGCAGGCCATTGGTAGTTTCCCTTAACTGCTAGAAAGTAGTATCTAAATGTATGGCTGTTTTGTATATTTGGTTCACAACTGCCATCTGGACTTCTTAAAAATTTATTTTAACTAAAAAAAAAAAAAAAAGTTCACCCATTTTGCTCATTCCCCACCCCTTACCTCTGGCAACCACCAATCTGTTGTTAATATCTATTCTTTCATCTACCTATTTATCTATATTAGTTTGAACATATAAGAGAGATCATATGATATTTGTTTTTCTCTGACTTATTTCACGTAGCATAATGCCTTCTAGATCTATTTATGTTGTCACAAATCACAAGAATTAATTTTTTTTGTGGCTGAATAATATTCCATACCTTAGCTATTGTAAATAGTGTTGCAATGAATCTTCTTGAGTTAGTGCTCCTGTTTTCTTATAATAAGTACCCAGAAGAGGAATTGCTGAGTCATAAGGTAGTTCTATTTTTAATTTTTCGAGGCACCTCCATACCATTTTCCACAGTGGCTACACCAATATATATTCCCACCAACAGTGCACAAGGATTCCCTTTTCTATGGATCCTCACCACTGCTTGTTATTTCTAGTCTTCTTTATAATAGCCATTCTAACGGATGTGAGGTGGTATCTCTTCATAGTTTTGGTTTGCATTTCCCTTGTGATTAATGACGTAGAGCATCTTTTCATGTACCTGTTGGCCATCTGTATGTCTTCCTTGGAAAAATGTCTAGTCAGATATTTTACCGTTTCACAATTACTGTTCTTGTGTTCAACCTCTTTTAAGATCCAGAAGCCGACCTGTCCAGACTGGGGAGGTCCAAGAACCACTTTGGTAACAGCCATGGCCACACCTTTCCACTCCTATTCTACACAACATGAAGAAATTGAAGTAAAAGAGGGAAATTTGGCAGGTTGGTAGGTCACACAGTAGTTCATAAACCCAGGACTCTAAAATCCAAGTATAGCGTATAATTAAATGTGCTATGCAATTCAAAGGAAACAGACTCAGTATTAACATTTTTCTTTCATGCTTTCATCTATTTCTCCGATTCTGTATTTTTCTGCTATTAGGAGAAATGCAGAGATGGGGAGAGGGGGAGGAAATAAAAAGATGGCTTGCAGAAAACAAAGCGAGCCCTTTCTACCGTGTGTGGGCAGGAGGTTAATTTTATACTCCCGCTAAAGGAAGATGAGGAATGTCCTGGTAGGCAAGAGAGTGGGTGGGTGGCAGATGTCTCACTCTGCCTTTTAGAAACACATGTTTGAAAGTGGAGTCCTGAATATGCTACCCCGCCTCCCCCCGAGATGCAAAGCCGCAAAGAGGCCTGCAAGGAGGAAACACAGACCCAAAATAAAGGAAAAAAAAAAAAAAGAATTAGGCCAAACAGCAATTAGGAGAAGAAATTAACTGAGAAAATGCCAAAGGACTTTATGTTTTCTTTTCTCCATTCCCCCAATACAAACATAAAACTAAATGCTAAAGAAACAGAATTATTCTCTTATTCAATTTACTCTTTACTGTTTTTAGGACTCTGTAGTCAAGGTGGCCCCTGGGTGTCCTTCAAATTATAATCAGTTAGATTGGTGTAACGAAGGGTTGCCAGAAATTTGAACATTCACAGGCAATGCCACACACTCCCAAGTTAACTTTGCCTTCGATTTTCTTTTTAGTGCATCCATTTTTCAAGGTCCTCAAAATACAATATGTTGGCTTTATAAATCTTCAATCTCCATTTTGATGAAGATAGTACATAGAATGGGTATGAAAAAAAAGATCTCCAGAATTCTGAGATGGTAATTCACTGTTCTCAGTGCTAGCAAATGCTATTAGAGACAGGAACGGAAATTCAAATATAAAAATGCAACTACATCCCCATTTGAGGTCAGTAATTAAATAGACTCCCTCACATTCCAATGAAGACATCCAGCATTCATAAAAGAGGCTGTGAGTGTTCCACTGATTTTGCCTAAGTGTGAGAGCCAGAAGCCTGCAGGACAAATGCATTATTTAATTTTCTACTATCACACACTAAACAGCTTTTTTGGACTCTAGACATCAATTTGTTCCGATTCTAAAGGCCCCAGTAGTAAAAAGATATGAAAATATTCAAAGTAAACGAATGCCTCTGAAACTCTAGCATCAGAATACGAATGCCTCTATTTGAAGAGGCCATAAGTCTGTTATCTTTCCATTAGAAACCTTTCACATAAGTCCATTTGGACAATAAATACCCGCAGCCCATGGAACGATAGTAATATCCACTTAGTTTTTTTATGTAATACCTTTCTTTGTCTGCAGATCTTGTGCAAATTCATCAGCAACACTGTTTTTGTGCTTTAAATCCTAAAGAATTCAAAGAAAGCTACTACTATGTCTCCTTTTAGCTAACTTTGGGTGCTAGCTAGGATAGCATCATGTGGATTAAATGCTTGATAATGTTCGTTAATGAAGGAAATTAGAATTTTCTTTTCTATACACACACAAAGAAACTAAGCAATTAAGTTAACAAATTGGTATTGTGCACTTGTGACTCACAACATCGATTCACACACTAATTCATTAAATATTTATTAGGTGGTTGTTATATGCCAGGCACTGAGCACTGCACTTTGAATTGGATAAGTACTGCCTTGTCCATAAACAGGTTACCACATAAGGAGAAGTAATTTATATAACTCTTTAATTAAACAAATGTATTAAACTACTGCTCATTGCCTGGTAATGGAGAATAAGGGAAGAAGGATCCACAGGAAATATTAGAGGCTTCGCAAAAGAACACTCTACTTTAAGTTTGCTTCCAAGGAAGCAGCTTTCTCTTAGGAATTTCAAAGGAATTTCACATTTCTTCTCTCAATATCATAGTGTGCAGAACAATATGAATTTGAAGAAAGAACTGAACTATCAGAAAGGCCAAAGGCACAGAACCCCGAGTGACAGACAGACCTAGAAACTTTCAGCAACAAGTACAGACTAAAAATGACCTACATTCAGTGATAAGAGGAAAGATGAATCACAGATGGGCCCAGCCCTTTGGAACGCCTGATTAGAGTAACAGAAGAATCAAAGTTTAAGAATGTAAAGAAATTAAAATACCAGAACATTTCTTTTGGAGTTGGAATCTTAGCTCAACCACCTATGTGACCTTGGGCACATCATCTCATCTTCTTTCTTTGTACCTTTGTTTATTCTCATTTATAAAATTGAGATAATAGACCATAGTAAGGACAAAATGTCTTAATATACAGAGAGAACTTAACACCATGCCTTGCACCTAGTGTTTTGTAAGAATTTGCTAATGAATAAACTATTCACTTAGGTACCTAGGTTATAAAGATTATTACTAGTTTGTTTTCGGAAACTGTTATAGTTAATCATTTGTTCATAAGCATATTTTATAAACAGTATATAGCTCTCCCCAGAGAATGTGAATATAATACCCATGTTACAAGAATTATTATTTTATCATTACCAATTCAAAAGCAATTTTGCATTCCTAAATTCTAGGCTAAAGAACCAATCTAAATATTATTAGAGATATTGACATTACATAGATAAAAGTAGGCCCGGAATAGGAAAACACAGGTATGGTTGGCTACCTACTAAGGATTATTTTCTTTATTTGTAGAGGACAGTACTAACCTTTTCTGGGCAAGGCATAGGACATATAAACTAATGGTCACCAGAAGTAACAGGATGGAATTTTATTGAGCCATTCGGGTATGCATTTCATCAGCACAGATTTATTCAGCACTTATGGACAAGACATCTTACTAAGTGCTAAACAGGTTACATTTGCAAATTCTGCCCTCAAGAAGCTTAAAATTTAGCTGAGGTATCATGTCTAGTATAACATAAACAGCAAAAATGTCACTAAACAGTTTCAGAAAAATACAGAGTAATAGCTAGTATACTATTTAATAAGATATTAGCATAGGTCAAAACAGTCAAAAAGGCTTTGTGGAGAAAGAAGATAAACAGGAAGATTTGGGGTTTTTGTACACACCACCAAGTGATTCTCCACACCAGCTAGATATCCGACAAATTAAGTCAATTCTGACACTATCCACCCAGAGATGGCATCAGTTTCCACAGGTTAAGGGCTCAGTCCCACAAGACTGCCTTCCACTACAGATGTCAATCCCAAATCCAGGTTACCTGTGCTTCTGACCAACTGGCTATAAATCAGAGGTTCCCAGGACACCCTCCTTGTAGTCAATTAATTTGCTAGAGTGGCTCACAGAACTCAGGAAACTACTCACTAGATTACCAATTTATTACAAAAGATATTAAAGAATATGAATCAACAGCGAGATGAAGAGATATATAGGGCAAGGCACTGAACAAAAAGAGTTTCTGTCCTCACAGTTTAGAGCCCAGCATGGCAGCACACGGCAGCTCCCTGAACCCTGCCCTTTTGGGTTTTTACGCCGGCTTCATTATATAACTACGACTGATTAACACATTGGCCAGTGGCGATTTAACTCAGTCACCAGCCCCTCTCCCCTGGAGGTGGTTGGTGGGGGTGGGCCTGAGACTGAAAGTTCCAATCCTCCAATCACATGGTTGGCTATTCTGGCAACCAGCCCTCAACCCTAGCTGCTTTCCAAAAGTCACCTCACTAACATAATGAAAGACACCTCAATTTCCCTGATCACTTAGGAAATCCTAAGGGTTTTAGGAGCTCTGTGCCAGAAAGAGGTCAAAGACTAAATATGAATTACTTATTATAAATCACATTATCACAAATGAGAACTGATTTTTGAAAGACAGGGATGCACAGAATAGTTGCAAAGGAGGAGATCATCATGCTGAATAGATAAATATTACAGGCAAAAGGCCAAAGACTGAGGAGTGTAACATGCAGTAAATGTTAGAGTAAATTTAGTTGTAATGCAGAGAGGCCCTCGATGGGATTAGAATATACTAAACAATTACTATGTACAAAAGGCAGGCTGGGTGCAGGGGTGGCAGGCTGGAAGAAAGAGGAGGATAATCTCCTGACGTTTTCAATTCAATTAGATACATAAAAAAAGGAAAATACTGACAGTATGACGGTGTGAAATGAGTTAAATCACATAAGAAAAATTCTAGTTTCCAAGTACATAAAATGAAAGTTTCATAATGGAATGAACCAAATCTGTTTTCTTATTATTTTGGCAAAATGAACATCAAAGATGTATGAAATATTTTAGATGGCAGTGGGAGGACAGGCCAATTGTGGGGGAGAAGTTTGAGAGTCAGGAAATGCATTATGAGCTGCCATCTGGATTGAGTCATAGACAATAGGCAAGATTTCAATAACAGAACACAGTGGAAACTTAAAGCATCTGGGAGAAAGTCTTACATTTAAGCCTTTAATCAATTTTCAGTTAATTTTTGTGAGTGGTGTAAGACAGTGGTCTAATTTTATTTATTTATTTTTGCATGTGAATATCCAGTTTTCTCAGCACCATTTGTTGAAAAGACTGCTCTACCTTTTCCCTATTGAGTATTCTTGGCCCTCTTGCCAAATATTAGTTGACTGTACATGTGTGCATTTATTTTGGGGCTCTGAGTTCTACTCCACTGGTTGATGTGTCTATTTTTATGGCAGTACTTTACTGTTTTGATTACTAAAGCTTTGTAGTATGTATGGTTGGGAATCAGGAAGTGCGATACTTCCAGCTTTGTTTTCCTTTCTCAAGATTGCTCCAGCTATTAGAGATCTTTTGTGGTTCCATTTGAATTTTAGGATTATTGATTGTATTTCTTTGAAAAATGCCATTGAAATTTTGATAAGAGTTGCACTGAATCTATACTTGGCTTTGGAAAGTATGGACATTTTATCAATATTAATTCTTCCAATCCATAAACACAAAATATCTTTCTATTTGTCTTTGTCTTCTTCAATTACTTTCATCAAAGTCTTATAGTTTTCAGTGTACAGACCTTTCACCTCCTTGGTTAGATTTTTTTCTAAGTACTTTATTGTTTTTGATGCTGTTATAAATAGAATTTTTTTTCTTAATTTCTTTTTCAGATAATTCATTCTTAGTGTATAGAAATGCAACTTATTTTTGTATATTGGTTTTTTATCTTGCAATTTACTGAATTTGTATATTAGTTCTGAGAATTTGAATTTTTAATAGCTTCCAGGTGCTGCTCATGCTGCCAGGCCTTCCTCCACCTTGTTAAGTAACACTGACCTAAAGAGCATGAACTTAAAGAGCAAGGAATTTGAGTTAACTGAAATTACTTCCCTAGGAAAGTAATTAGGGCTGGGGAAAAACATTTATTAAGAAACAATAAGGCATTATTTTTCAGCCCTCCAATTATCATCATCATCATCATCATCATCAATCATCATCATATTTAAAGCAAATGAATTAATCCTTCATTTAAATCCTTTCCTCAAAACATTCTTTAAAATATTCCTTAATAGTTTTGAAAATACAATAATTAACAGACTAGACCCCCAAAACTCCACCGGTCAAAAATCATATGGGATAACAATCAGCCTGAAACCTTTCACTGCAGGCATAAGGTGAGAGCAGTCTGAATGGAATTTCTCCTTAGCAATGGCTCCTCCCTCCGCCCTCCTCCCTCCAAGCCAGACAGTTCATTAAAAGAGATTAGTTTTAAGCTGATGACAAAATGTGTTGTTGCAGCTAAAAAGAAATCTTCAACAAGCAAAAGAGGAAGTGGTGGTAGGAGGGGGAGATTTTGGAGAATACCGGAAAAAAAGCCTTAAGAATGAGAGAACTTTTTAAGGAAAAATTCAGAAATATTCAGACAGAGAGGGGTATTATTTCCTGGTAGAACACTGCTGAATTTCCGTACTCTAAAATTCTCCTGTGAGTGGTTTAAGACGGTAATTATAGCAGCAGACACCGAAGGAAAAGAATGCAGAGAAAACCTAAAACTAGGTTTTCTGAAAATTCCTACACTAGATGAAGAGGAAGAGATGAATTTCTTCCCTCCATGCTATGTCGGTATCCTTACAGTATCCACAAGTTAGCTCACTTATAATACCTACTGTCTTAATGGTGCCTGCCCATTTATTGAGAACCATTGCCTAACCAACACATTTTAAAGCACTTTAAATGTCATCTAAGCCTCACAATATTGCCTAGAAAAATATTAATGTTTTCTCTATTTTACAGATGAGGTCACAGGGTTACAAAAGCTAAATGACTTAAGGTAAAAGGTAATACATGTTAGTAGGATTCTAACACAGTCTCACATGCCCTCCTTGGCCAATTCCTTTATGCAGCTGATATGAATTTTATCAGAACTTCTTGGTTGGACTTGAAACTCACTACCAAACAGCTAGAGATTTGTCCTCAGGCAAATTATTTAACCCCTCTGAATGCCACACTTTTCATACATAAAACAGAATGTTATCAATTCCATAAGCATTTAGTAGATATACAGTAGGTTTTGTGATAAACATTTACTAGGTATTTATAGCTACCGAACACTCAGCTCTTCGACTTCTTTGCTATGACACCTTAAGCAACTTTCTCTATTTCTATGACACTGTGAAAAATAAGACTATCTACTTCATAGTTTTTATACAAATTAAATGAGTTATTACCTAGAATGACTTGGCTGGCACAAAGAAATCATACCATAACATTCAGCCTTAGCTCTGAGGATAATGGAAATGATGACGATGAAGGTGATGACAGTCACTATGCGAAGTGTTAACAATACCTGATCCCAAACCTCCAGGTCCTCGAATAAAGATAAAAGAAATTCATGCTCATGAAAGCATAAACTGTAGAACAGTATATAGATATTAGTTCCCATTTACTTTCAAGGTGAAGCTCATAGGTGATTGAAATTCTGTCAGGAAAGATGTGACCTAGCCAAAATGGACCATCACAGTTAATGTCTGAGGCAAGATGGCCTTAGATGTGGGGAATAAATTGGCTTTCCTCTATAAGTTAAAAGATTTAGACACAATGGCAACCATATCCCATCTCAGAATTTACAAAGTTAGGGAATGGGGTAGAAAATTGAAATTTTCATTTAAAAAGACAGGAAATTCCTGAAATAAAGAGAGATCTAATGATATTCATTCATTTATTCAGTCATTCTATAAACATTTATTGAACCATCTCAATTACTTTGCCAGGGACTTTTAAATAATTAAAAGGAATAAAAGTATTATCAATTAATAATATTAGGTTAATTTAATTACCTTTTTTTTAGTTTCTAAAAATTAGATCTTCTATATCTAATATCAAAATAAAATAAATTCTATGATAGTTAAAGAACTAAATGTAAAGATGAAATTCATGAAGTAGCTACAAGAAAATGTAAGTGCATGTTTATCTGATTTTGAGCTACAGATTATTTTTAGTGTAGAAACAAGGTAATATGGTATATGAATTATGAGTCAATAAAAGTCTCAAAAGTGTAAAAAATTCAAAACAAATCCCATACACGAGTAAAATTTCTGCATATAGAAAATGCAGGAAGTCATTTAAAATGATATTTTAGGATTATCAAAGAGTGAAAAAAGTTCAATACATACTAAATGAATACAAGCAAATTATAAAATCATAACCACAATAACTATTTCCAATTAGGTTTCAGTGTTTTTACACTTTTATGTATTTTTCAAATTTTCTAAACTAACTCTTGATTAGTTGTTAAATAAATGTCACAGATTTTTTAACTTTTTTTTTTAAGTAAAGTAAAATGATTGAGAGATCAATCAGTGACTCTAAGAGAAGACTAACATTAGGGAACATCAGAATAACCTTTAGGACACTGGGCCCCACCCAAAGAGTTTCTAATTCAGCAGGTTTTCAAATGATGTTGATGTTCTGGTACACTTGGGGGACCACACTTGAAACTACTGGGTAACATAAATTAACAAGCTACAGAGCCAGATTGTGTCGGTCTCAATCCCAGCTTTGAAACTTCGTTAAGTGTGTACATCGGTGGTCCCCAACTTTTTTGGCACCAGGGACCGGTGCTATGAGAATTTAATGCCCAGTGATCTGAGGTGGAGCTGAGGTGGTGATGCTAGCGCTGAGGAGTGGCTGCAAATACAGATGAAGCTTTCTTTGCTCGCTAGCTCGCCACTCACCTCCTGCTTGTGATGCTGGGGTCCTAACAGGCCACTGACCGGTACTGGTCCGCAGCCCAGGGGTTGGGGACCCCTGATATAAATTACTTAATCTCTGAGCTTCAGTTTCTCCATCTGTAAAATGAAAAACAATAATGGTATATAGTTTAACCTACCCCTTAAAACTGTTAAAAGATTTATAACATTTATAAAATTTGTCATTCATTTATAAGTTAAATGAATGCATTTATAAGGAACTGAGAATAGCATTCACTGCACAATAAGTGTTCTGTGTATTATTTTAGTAAGTGCAAATCTAGCATTATCCATATTTCACTAACGATGTCAGATAACGGTTTTAAGATATCTGCCACGTTATGGAACTTAATCATATTTAGTAATTTGTTACCTCCTTTTTTTTTTTTCAATTACTTTGTAATTACACTTGCCCTAAAGTCATTCAGAACTCTTAAAAGAATTATGTTTACTGAAGGTCAGGGAGTGGATGGAGTGGGAGGAAAGGCCAGTTGAGTATTAGACTTATGAAGTGCTGGAGGGCAGTACAAGGGTAGCTGGGGAGCTACCCTCTGAAGCCAACGGAAGAAATAGATGAGTTGATATACACATCACTTGGTCAGGTTAAACAGTTCACATTTAAATGATACAATTTGATCCCACGATAAAATACCACCCATAACTGGGTGACTATAATTTCTCATCCTAACTGGAACATTTTAAAAGTGAATAGAGGGTGTCTACGGCCATGCTACCCTGAACAAGCCCGATCCCGTCTGATCTCGGAAGTTAAGCAGGGTTGGGCCTGGTTAGTACTTGGATGGGAGACCACCTAGGAAAACCAGGTGCTATAGGCATAAAAAATAAAATAAAAAAATAAGGGATTTTAAGCTGACAAGGTCCTTGCAATCTGTGAGGTTAACCAAGGGTTGCCTTGCCTAAAAAAAAATAAAAATAAAAATAAAATAAAAAATAAAATAAAAGTGAATAGAGGGAGGTAATATTAGTTATTATAATGGGTCAAAAGGAATAAATGAGACTTCCAGTCATAGTCCTCATAGTCCCCTCCTTTCTCCGATATCGAAATTAATAAAAATCTTTTATCCTTTCCCTATAGTCAATAAGGATAATGCTTATGAGGTTTGGTTAATAAATACAAGTCAATGCACCTGTGTAGGGAGGAGAAAAGTATTTCCTAGAATGAAGGGCCTGGAAATCCCAATTACTCAGCTTGTATCTGGTTAATGAATGAATTGAATCCTTCTCTGGCTGACTAGATCCAGTGTCAAGAGAAATCTAAGGTATATGTAAATATAAACATACATATATAAATATAAACATATGTATATAAATATGTATATATATATATTTCATATGCTGCATAACAATGATGGCCATTGATAGACTGCATATATGACAGTAGGCCCATAAGATTATAACAGAGCTGAATCTCCTGTAAGAAATTGAAGGATATATGGAACAGGAGGAATTTTTCTTTATCTTAAGGGAACAATATTTGTGAAACCTGGCAATAGATTCTCACTCACAGCACCTCAATTTTCAGTGGGTAGATTACATCCCAATCAATCACCCACTGACCTGTTTCTGCAGAGAGAAGCCTGTCCCCACAGCACTACATAGTCAGAGGGTGCTGCAGCCCGCCCAGATGTAGCTTGATGCTGTTCAAGGTACATTGCTGTAAATTCTTTGTTGAGGACCTAAGACCCTGTACAAGGACACAGGTCCACAGGAGCTACAAGTATTCAAATGCCTCTGCCATTTTAGCAAAAGCTTTCAGTGCTAGTGTGGAGCCAGCCTGTCTCTGTACTTGGGGAAACTTTTCAGGTTGTAATGATGCAAAGCATACATTCATTTTATTTCTTCCATCAATTCAATACCAGAGAGAGCCCTTTGTGCCAGATAGGGTCAATGGAACCAAAAACAAATTTCCAAAGTCAAAGTATTGAGTCCTCAGTTCTATACTCTCTCCCTCTTTTACTATTTTTTTTTTATTTTTAAAAACCCTCTTCTATTTTTTTTTTTTATAAATACCACAAAGTTTTCCTTAATCTGACCACTGCTCCAACGTGGAATAGCCAAAACCACATTGCCATGGCAATCCTCTGTTCTTTTCACTCCCCACTCACAGTCACTACTCAGCCAATTTCTCCTTGATATTTCCAATTGATCCAGCACACATCCCTGTTCAAAAAGCAGCACTGAGAGTTTCAATATTCTATTTCTGACCTTGTAAGAAGGAAGCAGGGAGAGGACTTATGAGACAGTATAAAGTCTACAGTAGCATACACTAATGGCCTTCACATTCTCTCACCATTCACTCACTGACTCACCCAGAGCAACATCTGGTCTTGCAGGCTCCATTCATGGTAAGTGCTGTAAATAGGTGCACCATTTTTTATCTTTCATGCTGTATATTTACTGTATCTTTTCTATGTTTAGATATGTTTAGGTACACAAATATTTACCACTGTATTATAACTGCCTACAGTATTCAGTATATTCTGTATAGGTTTATGGCCTAGCAGCAATAGGCTATATACCACACAGCCTAGGTGTGTATGAGGCTATACCATCTAGGTTTGTGTAGGTACACTCTATGATGTTCACATAACAATGAAATCATGTAAAGATGTTTCTCAGAAAGTATCCATGTTGTTAAGTGACACATGACTAGACATTATCAACACAGTATTGGGGAAACTTTTTAATCTCATTTATAATATAATCAAAAATAATAAAATACTTAGAAATAAATTTGAACAAGGAAGTGAAAGATTCTACATACCTAAGTTCTAAAACATTGATGAAAGAAATTGAAGAAGACAAAAATAAATAGGAAGATACCTTGTTTACTTGGACTAAAAAAATTAATATTATTCAAATGTCTGTATCACCCAAAGTGTTCTATAGATTCAATGAAATCCCCATCAAAATTCCAATGACATTTTTCACAAACTAGAACGAACAATTCCAAAATTCATATGGAATCACAAATAGCCAAATAGCCAAAGACCCCAAATAGCCAAAGCAATCTTGAGCAAGAAAAAAGAAAGCTGGAAATATCAAACTTCTTGATTTCAAAGTATACCTCAAAGCTATAGTAACTCAAACAGTATGGTATTGGAATGAAAATGGACACATCAATCAGTGGAGCAGAAAAGAGCACCCAGAAATAAACCCATGCATATATGACCACTTTTCATCAAAGGCCCCAAACATATACAATGGGGAAGGGACAGTCTCTTCAATAAGTGTTACTGGAAAAAAAAGATATCCACATGCAAAATAATCAAAGAGGATTCTTATCTTATAGCAAATACAAAAATCAGCTCAAAATGGATTAAAGACATAAATATAAGACTTGTAACTGTCAAACTCCTAGAAGAAAATATAGGAGCTCCTTGACATTGGTTTTTACATTGATTTTTTTGAATATGATATTCCTATTTTTGGATAAACATTCCCATGTTCATTGCTATGTTATTCACAATAACCAAGATATGTAATCGACTTATATGTCCATTCAAGGATGAATGGATAAACAAAATATGGTATATATATATATATATATATATACACACACACACACACACACATACACACACACAATGGACTATTATTATTCAGCTTTAAAAAAAGGAGGACATTCTGCCATTTGTAACAACATGGACAGACTTGGAGGGTATTATGCTAATTGAAATGAATCAGACACAGAAAACCAAATATTATAGGATCTCAATGATATGAGGAATCTAAAATAGCCAACCTCATAGAAGTAGAAAGTAGAAAGATTACCAGTTGCTGAGGGGACAGGGCACATGGGGGAGATTATGGTCAAAGGGTACAATGTTTCAGTTATACAAGATAAATTCTGGACATATACTATACAGCATAGTGCCTACAGATAACGATACTGTATTATATACATACAATGTCTTACATGGACAGATCTTATGTTAAGTGTTCTTACCACATATACACTCATACACACAAATACTATTAACGATAATAAGGAAACATTGGGAAGTGATGAATATGTCTATGGCCTTGATGTCAGTAATAGTTTCATGATATGTATTTATCCCCAAACTCATCAAATTGTATACATTAAATATGTGCAACTTTTTACATGTCAAGCATACCTCAATAGAGCAGTTATAAAACAAAGATTTGCTAGTACAAGAAAACCAAATGATCATGGCAGAGAGTAAGGATTCAATAACACCAACAGGAGAATGCATGCCCGTAAGACCTGAAACCTTCCACCAGCCAATGTTGTAGAAAACATCTAAACAACAAATACTTACTAAACATTAGTTAAGGGAGCAGATAAAATCTGGTCCTTCCCCTTACCTTTGAACACTGACAGTCTAGTCATAGAGATAAGATTACTATGTATGAATCAATGAACAATATAAATGAAAATACATGCATCAGGAACAATATTAGGAAGACAAAAATAGTACTCATTAATCAAAATATACAAATTAATTTGTAACAAATGTTTTATGTGGCAGCGTTGTTACGGGAAGAAAAAAATTGGCAACAGCAACTAACATTTATATAGCACTTTCAAGTGCATTAATATTCCTGTCTAATCAGGGCAAGAGCAGCCAAGGAAAGCTGTGTGGAGGAGGTGAGATTAAAAGGGCTTCTAAGTTTGGTGTGATTCAACTTTAACAAAGGGCCTGAATACATCAAGAAGCACTAACAGAAGCAGTCACTAGACTACGTGTCTATCTGGAGACAGGCTCAAAATTTCAAAAAAACAACAGAGAACACAAAAAACTTAAAATTCATTTTTTTTTTTTTTTAAATAAAACAGACTTCAGGAAAAGTTGCCAAAAGTGGATTTATTTTCTGAGCGACATGGGCTGACTGGGTTTGGAAGAATGAACTCACTAACAGATTTGTGTTCCTGCAATATGCTCCAATGATGCAATGGGGACTTTATAATAAGACCATCGACACACATTAAAAGGGCTTTTAGGATCTCTGATAAGTCCAGATGGCTATGCCTAGTTTCTTACCTATGAAGAAGCATTTCTCCAAGACAAAAGGATGAATGAAGTTAGAGACCCCAAAGGCCCATTGCTACTGCTTAGCATTACAGATCACCGGAGTGATAGAGTTGAACTTACAGACAATCATGGTAAGAAAACAGTGAGGGATAGTGAGCAGGTTGGGGAGAAAAAGTACTGAACCTTAAAAATACCTCCTTTGTGACCTTTAAATCCCTATACAGTACAACCGGATATATCTTCTTACAAATGAAATTAATTTCCCTATCTCCTTTTGTTTACCTTGAAAAGGTGAATTATGCCAACCTGAGAGATTTTTGATATTTTGACCCAGTCAAAAGTTGTAGATTATTTTTTTCTTCAGCACACTAAACTGTCCAAGGA
>NW_006439192.1:6524206-6550349 GCF_000325575.1 Pteropus alecto
TTTCTGGAAATCACAGAGAACTCAGATATACTTTTGTCTAATCTTTTGCAGGCAGCAAAAATGAAGCATGAGATATTAGGAGGTTGTTCTTCCATAGCCTCAAGAGAGTTCTGCTAAAATCAGCATTCATTATGTCCCTGGCAGTGTTCTAAACCAGGCATTGGTTCTTATACTTGCCCCAATAGTGAAATACTTGGAATTTGTTGATTTGGGAAGAAAAGCATGAAATATTGATGCTGCTCATTTGTTTTGTCATTTATTGCTGCCCATTGGCTGACAAGCAGCAGTAAACACCAAAGGGTGAAAACATTGATCTCGGAGAAACTGCCATTTGAGCATATCCCACCAAATTGGTTTCCTGCAAATTAAGAAAAAGCTGCTCTCATGGTATTTTAGTAATAATGACACATACTGGACTAGCTTGCAGAATTCAGTCACTATGCTGGGACACATTGATAATGATTATTTATTAAGAGCCTACTCACTATTTTAAGTATTTTTCAAATCTTTAAGGCAATCTGTGAGGTAGATGATATCATTTGCATTATAAGATCTAGAAAGAGGACTCAGACAGTTTAAACAACTTGCCCATGATTGCTCAGCTTGGCGAAATCAGTATTTGAACCAAAGCTGTCTAATTTATCAGGCCAGATTCCCAGCCTCAGTATCGTTCTCTCCCTACATAGAGGTTTCTTTATCCCCACATATTGGCCCTGCTGTCTCTAAAACCAGACGTAATTTCAGAGTCACCTGACATTTGACTTCTGCATTATGCACTAACTCTGGTAAATAGGCTTCTGATAAATGTTTCCCGCTCTTAGACAAATTGATATTCCAAATTCTCTAATTATGGTTCTCTTACTTTGCATGTTCTTGATTATTAATTAACTAGTTTTAACCCTGACCTTCAACCTTATATCTTAAGTCATGCTACTTGGTGAAGATTTTGCCAAAGCAAAGTATATAAAAGTCAGAATCAACACAAAGCTCCCAAGAAAGGTGGTTTGGTTGACTTATGTTAACTAGTAACTGCCAAAAAAAAAAAAAAATCACAAAGTTGATCCTTGATAGCAAATGTGGGCTTTATAAAGGCATTTATAGATTCCAATATACAAGGTGACCGTACACATTGACTATAACAGACCTAGTTTCATGCTGATTGTCTTGGAATAATTATTATTAGTGCCCATTTAACTCTCAAAGCAGTCTCAGTTTGAATGATACATTTTAAGGTTATCCTACTCATGTTATTCCTGAGGTATTGAGAAGGTACTCTACAAAAAACTTCACTTAATCTTCTTTAAATCTTCACATGAGTTTGAAAACGTAGCTAACCTTATTCCCATTATACAAATGAGTTAAAATAAAATCAAAGAGGTTAAAATACTTGATTCAAAGTCACATGATTACTAAATGGAATCAGAATTCAAAACCAGGTCCGTCTGAAGTCAGGCCTCAGGCCGTCTTCTTACTCTATCATGTTGCTTTCAAAGAAGGCTTTCTGATGAGTTTCCAGAATATCTGTCTGTCTATTCAACAATAAATGTAATTTTTTGCCTTTTCCAAAATGGGTGTACAATTAGTTATAATATATACCAAGATAACATAAATCTGAAGAAGTAGGAATAAAAATACTGAAAAATAAAGTAGGAAATTAAAAGAAAGCCAAATATCACTGTAATATCAAGTTATTAACCATATGACTCAATATTCTGGCTTCACATGAGAGAAAGCTACTCAGTTTCCAAACCAAACATCGATAAGAGAAAATAACTGCTCAGAAGAAACACAATTGTTCCTGATACTAAATTCAGAAAACCACAAAGTGTTTCTCCTTAAGGGAACTCATAAAAGGGATACTGCAGCCCAATGAACAGAGATCTTAACAACAGTGGACCTGGAAAAAATTCTATTCAGTCTCTGTTAAGTCTCTTTTCTATAGCGTCCTTTGATATTGGCTTGTGTTGCCACTCCAAAGCATAACTCAGAGGTAGACAGGATAGGGGCTGGGGAAGAGGGACTGATTTTACAGGAAGCTAATAGAATATCATTCAGGTATATGAATGTTGGTTAGGTTTAATCCTGGTATAGATATTAGCACATTTAATGGTCTAGAGTATTTAACGGGTATTTATCAGGCAATCGCCTATAGATGTTGTTTCATTCAGCTTAATGTTGACAAATACTGGGAAGAATAGCTATCTGCCACTCTATTGCCAAAAACATACACCTATTGAAAAAAGTTTTGCTGACCATTTTTTAAAAAAAGCCAAATTTTTTTTCTTCATTGAGTCTTTATCTTACAGATATACCATCTATCCATTCAATTCTGGAGAGGAAATTTAATACACTGATAAATCAAGAAGTCAATGATGTGGGGGAAAATGTGATGGTTCTCAAGAAAACACCTAACAATCATGCCACATGTGTAGATTTTATCATGAAAATGACACACACAATATCTATCCTAACAAGAGGAAGACATACTTTGTCACTTAGAATAACCAAGGAGGAAAATAAAATATTTTAAATGAAATTCCATAAACGACAGTAGTAAATTGAACAACATCCAAGTATTGCTATTAAATATGCATTTAAAGTAGTTTCACCAAAAACTGTTAGAACTGATAAATGAATTCAGTAAAGCTGCAGTGTATAAAAGCAATATACAAAAATCTGTTGTGTTTCTATACACTAATAACAAACTAAGAGAAAAATAAATTAAGCAAAAAATTCCATTTATAATTGCATCAAAGAGAATAAAATACCTAGGTATAAATTAAACCAAAGAGGTAAAAGACCTGTACGCTGAACACTATAAGACACTGATGAAAGAAACTGAAGATGACACACATAAATGGAAAGATATTCCATGCTCGTGAACTGGAGGAGTCAATATTTTAAAATGTCCATACTATCCAAAGCAATATATAGATTAAAAGCAATCTCTATCACACTAAATGTACATCAAACTAAAAAGTTTTTGCACACCGAAAGAAACCATCAACAAAATGAAAAACAACCTACTGAATAGAAGAACATATTCACCAATGATACATCCCTTAAGGGATTAGTATTCAAAAATATATAAGAAGCTCATACAATTTAACACCAAAAAAAAAATCTGATTTAAAATTGAGCAGAGGACCTGAAGAGACATTTGATCCAAAGAGGACAAACAGATGTCCAACATCACTAATTATGAAGGAAATTCAAATTTAAAACACAATGAGATATCACCTCACACCTACTAGGATGGTTATTATCAATAAATCAACAAATAATTTTGGGTAAGGTTTTAGAGAAAAGGGAAGCTTCATACGCTGTTGGTGAAATTATAAATTGGTACAACCACTATAGAAAACAATATGGAGATTCCTCAAAAAATTTAAAGAGAGCTGCCATATGACTCAGCAATTCTATTTCCGGGTATTTATCTAAGGAAAACAAAAATCACTAATTTGAAAAGATATATGTGCTCCTGTGTTCACTGCTGTATTATTTACAACAGACAAGATACAGAAGCAACCTATGTGTCCATCAATAGCTGAGTGGATAAAGAAGACGAAGTATATGTATATATAATGGAATATTACTCAGCAATAAAAAAGAATGACATCTTGCCATTTGTGACAACATGGATGGACCTACAGGGTATTATGCTAAGTGTAATAAGTCAGACAGAGAAAGATGAATACATTATAATTTCACTTACGTGTGGAATCTAAAGACATAAAACAAATGAATAAACAAAACCAAAACAGACCCGTAGTTATATAAAACAAGCTGATGGTTCCCAAACAAAAGGAGGTTAGAGAGTATGGCTGAAATCACACACACACACAAAAATGAATTAATTGAGGCTAAACAGCATTGGTGTTTGTCACAATTAGAGGAAGAAAAGCTAAAGAATAAAACTTCAAAAAAGCTGCTACAACAAAAAATAGATATAGAACTACCACGTGATCCAGCATTTCCAATTCTGGGTATTTATCCAAAAAGAAAAGAAAGCAAAATACATGAAAAAAAAAAAAAGAGAAAAAAAGAAAAAAAGAACTAATTTGAAAAGATAGGGGAATTCCCATATTCACTGCACCAATTATGTTTAATAGTCAAGATACAGAAACAACCTAAGTATCCACTGTTAGATGAGTGGATCAAGATGTGGTATGCATATACAATGGAATACTACTGAGCCATAAAAAGAATGAAATCTTGCTATTTGTGACAGTATAAATGGACCTTGAGGGCATTATGCTAAGAGAAATAAGTCAGACAAAGACAAATACCATACCATATAATCTTGCTCGGGTGTGGAATTAAAAACAACAACAACAACAAAATGATCTCTGAGGTGGGGGTGGTAGGAGGGAGAAATGGGTTAAGGGGGTCAAAAGGTACAAACTCCAGTTATGTAATAGTTAAGTTATGGAGATGTAACGTACAGAAGCATGACTACAGTTAATAACACTGTATTGTATATTTGAAAGTTGCTAAGAGTAAATCTTAAAAGTATACAAGAAAAAAATTTATAACTATGTATGTTGATGAAAGTTAACTACATTTATTGATTTCACAATATATTTATATATATTTCACAAATATTGAATCATTGTATTCTACACCTGAAACTAATATGTCAATTTTACCTCGATAAAAAAAGAGAAAGGTTTGAAAATACGATGACAGCATAGAATGCTATTCTTTTTTAAATGCAGATTTGTAAAAGAAACAGAAAGAACTTCCAGGAAAAATAATATATAATAGTTGAAACTGAAAATACAGTGGCTGAATTTATGATTAATGATTAAACACAGCTAAAGAGAAAATTAATGAACTGATAATTCTTAAGAACTTATCCAGTATGTAGTCAGACAAAAATAGGAACAACAAAAAAGCAAGGTTGAGACATGAAAGATAGAGTGTGAAGGTCTAACTTACGTTACTTGGAATTCCACAAGGAGATGGTTATAGAAAGAACAGGGAAGAGGCAGTCTTCAAAGAAATAATGACATTTTCCAAGAATTGTTAAAAGATTCTGAAACTCAGATCTAAGAATCACAACAAATTTCGAACACAATAAATAAAAATTCACAACCACATAAAGTTTGGTGACACTGCAGAACATCAAAGACATATACTGTGAAGTATATATACATTTTATTATTATTCCTTTTGTTAGCCTTAGGTTAATGCACTCTTTTGTATGTATATTTTACACACACATATACACACACACGCAAAACTTCTAAAAGCAAAGAAAATAATTGTTTCTATATACTTTATTTTTTTCCTCAATATAGATAACTATACCAATTAGCACTAAATATTTCCTGAAAAAAAGATTCTAGGTTTTTTTGGTTTTGTTTTTAACCTGAAACTCAGTGGGGATTCTGACTCTAAGTAGTCATTACTTTCAGGCTGTAGTCTCTAAAGAATTTGAGAATTACCAGAAACGTCTACTCCCTGATCAACTGAACACATTATGATTCTTTTCTACACTGTGAGTCCTATATGGAATTTTTTATTAGTATATACATGGCAATAATTAGTGTTAGTCCCAAAGACTTCTGGATAAATGCATCCATTAACAAAACTGAATGCCAGTTTTTCAGCTAAATATATGGTTTCTGGTGTCCTCAAGAGTAGTTTTTGACTACAGAAAAGGGTATTCAGAGCTATAATCTCTACAATAAAATTCAATTTTAAGAAATTTATAAATTCCAAACCTAGATCTTTCTTAAATTCTTAAACAGCTAAATAAATATCAATTTTCTATTTATAAATCTAATAAACATTATTTTTAAGCGTGCTCTAAATAAGGTTTGTTTTCATTATAAATTTAAACATCTTTAAACATTTGAAACTGCATTTATATTTTTAATATTCTGAATATTAATGGTCTCACTGATAGACCTTAGTAACCAAATCACTGTTAGAATCAAATATATTTAATCTATACTGTGAAGAAATGAAAAATTTATAAATTAAGTGCTCAATATTTACAAGCTTACTAAGAATCAATTTAAAATCATGGTTCTAAATCTGTAATTTAAATAATTACATTAGAATTGAAGCCACAGGATAATTTATTTTTCTAATAGTCCAAATATTCTTAAAGATGGTTAAGTACAAGTTTTTACAAACTTTTTAATAGAAATAGTAATACAATGGTATCAATGCCTTTTATTTCATGTCAAAACTTTCTAAGAGTTGGCTTACTCCCAAGGAAATAATTATTTCAGTTCCCACAATGTAACCTTCCATCATAACTATGGAGTTGATTTCTCAGCGTTCTACAGCTCACGAAATGATCAGAATTCAAAGTAAGAGGCTGACTGCATTCTTGACAGTTACCCTTAGAGGATGCTCTGAATCCTATTTATAACTTCCACGTCAATGACTCTATAACCCAAAAGAGGTGGATTTCAATACCTGAAATTCAGGTTCTACAAGATGTCTTCAAACTAACAACTAACTTAGATATATTAGTTAAGTGGATTTTACATTTCGCCTTTAAAATACATTTTCACCTTATTTTCAGATAAGAATTTTCCCCTTCTATAGGTTTTTACACTGTTTCATATGCTTAGAAACATTATAATTTTTCCAATTGCATTATGGTATCACACATGGTTCTGCTGTACTATTGGGTCACAACTTCAAGGTCATTCTACCTATAATCTCCAGTTCTTGGAAACTGAAGTCTTTCTGTATTATCAAGTCAATCACATTTTAGTGGGCAATTTATCTTTCCAGTTTTTCTCAAAAATGCATGAAAGAAATGAACAGAATTTAAGAGTAAAAATAGAATATTTTAATACTATTGTAAAATTATGCAACAGCCTCACCTCTTATTTCTGAAATGAAAAGCAATCCTTAATGTCTGAATTAGTATATGGATATTTAATTGTTTAGAAGTATTCTTCGATTAATCTGTTTATTATGTTCAATATGTTCCAAAGCAAAATTAAGAAACCACCATAGAGTTTGTCATATATGAAATGAAGTTAAAATGATTTGGAGTTACCCTCACAAAACAAAGAAAAAGACTATTTTTTTTTACCCCAAATCATTGAACTCTTTTCAGAAAAATAATACTCCACAGTCTTTCCAGGAAAGTTTTAAAGGTCTTTAACATTTTTTAATGTTAAACACTAAGCAATGTAAAAAGAATCATGAAATATCCTAAAAAAAAAAAAATCACACACCCACGCGCGCACACACGAATACGTCTACTCTCACAATCAGAGCACTAGCAGACCAATGGCTGATTCCCTATCCTTTCAATAATTGACAATATTGTTGTTCTGGGTCTGTCATTTGCCAGATAAAATATTTTAACTCTTACAACATAAATTTAGGCTTCTTTGTTATTTTAATAGAACTTGATCTAATAAAGAACTTTTGCAATAGTTTTTAGGTATCTAACTTGTGTTTAAATTGTGATATTTCATTGAAAGTGTATGTTTCCAAATTAATGGTAAATGAGGCACGTCCAAATTAAATTAAAACTGTAGTAGACAATCACAGAAATTTATAGCAAGAAAATAACAATTATGCAAGAAGGTAGGGAAGGGGAAATTGAAGAGGAGGAAGAAAATATTGATAATTTTATTTTTGGGAAATAGTTCCTTATCAGAGAAACAATATTGTACACGCATGCGCGCACACGCGCGCGCACACACACGCACGCACACACACACGCACACACACACACCTGAAAGGAAAATTTTCATAGTTCCATGTCAAAAGTTAAAAAAAGATTGCTTTTGTTGTTACATAAGTATTATAATCAAAATAATTTAAAAACTACTCCCTTTGATTTCTAACATGGCCTCCCTCCAAAAAATAAAAAAAATTTTCATTTTGGGGTGATTCTAAGGAAACTATTGATGTCTTTTAAATTCTGAAATTGAACCACTGATTCTTTTTTTAGAACTTGCTACAATTTCACTAAAATATTACCAAATTTATTTATATGTTTAATTATTATGGATACGCTTATACATAAAAACCCATGTGAAATTAACTAGATTAATTTACTGCCCATTCTATTCTAAGATTTCATAAAGTTCATCATGCCTTTAAGAAAAGGCTAAAATTCTTACTTTTCCAAGTAACAAATTTTAGTGTTTTATCCCAAAACATCATTATGTTACACATTCCAAATCCTTAAAGAAAAATGTTAGATTAATATGTAAATAATAAAGTATAATAAGGTAAAAATAATAAAATATACTGCAAAAGCATGTCACAAAATAGACTAAGAGCCAGAAAAAGATAGCTAAGTTTCACAATATACATTAGAATAAAGGGTGCTTATCAGTAAAAATGGTCCTCTTCATTAACATGAAGCCAAGAATTATTTTACATTACAATATTTAATACTGTATTTTCTTTATTCTTATGGCCTCTGAGTACTAATGGTTTATAAACCAATCTAAAAATATAATAACACAAACATACTGTTCATAGTGTTCTAGTCATTTATGTTCATATTCTATGCTAATAGAATACATGAACTATTTTTAATAGTAGTGTTTCACAACAGAATTGAGTAAAGTTTTATGATTATGTTTTTGTTGGAGGGAGAATGATAAAAAATTAGTTCATTTAAACTTTTATAGACTAGTCTTACTTTAGGAGTTGTTTAGTGAATTTTTCTTCATATATATCATTTTCATCATAAACCAAGATAGAAATTTTAGAAAATCCAGATAGAGAATATTATACATAATTTAAGATACAATATCATATCTTTAAAAAATGGTCCAAAGATATAAACATTTTGACATGGAAGAGGAGACTCCAAGGTATCTATGAACATTACTGACCAAGTAGATCCATCTCATCTTAGGCCCTAACAACATTAGATTATATATCCTATAATTTATAGGATTCTTGCTAATTTTAGAGAAATTTGGAATACCAATGGAAATTTATCATCCAAGTGGTCAGGTAAAGAAGATAACCAATGAAGATAAATATCAGCCTCCAGACTCAACCTGGGAAATCAGGTAAGTATTCAATTTAATTACAAATGTACGTGCTTACCATGTGACAACACTATTAATTGTCAAGGATATAATAATGTATAAGACATGGACTATGACCTCCAGAAACCTCACAAATAACTTATGAATATCATCTGTCTTTGTGTGTTTAACTACATACTCACTATTTATCTGTGTAACCAACTAAAACGATCTTTATTAGAGTCCCAAGAATTTAATTGTTCCTGGCACTAGGCAAAGCTGCCTTGGCCCTGAAAGTGATTGCAGATCAAAAGAGCTCAAGCAGGACAGCCAACTATTTGGTGAATTGAATTGAAAAATTGAAAACCTTTATTCTCATGCAAAAATAAAAAAAGACACAAAACGTGATTTCAATGCAAGTGAGATAGATGGTTTATTTAACTGACAAGTGACCCACTTTCCCAAGTCTTTCCACCATCAAACGCCTTTCCCCTGCTTTTCCACCACTGAACAGACAACATTAATTTCATAGAATGATGCACTAAACCTAGGATGCTCTAACCCAAGTGATTCTAGCTAGAATAAAAATATTTAGTATAAAGCTTAATACAGTAAATGGGGACGGGGCCTTTTCAGCACCGTGGACAGTACCACAGAGCCAGAAAGGGAAGCAGTGCAGTCAAACCTCAGATAGTGTGGGTTCAGTTTCGTATCACTGTAATAATATATGCAATAAAGCGAGTCATAGTCTCTTTGTTGGAACAGTGCTTCGTCTTCAGTTTGTAAAAACGCAACACCTGTGAAGTGCAATAAAGCGCAGTACAATAAAATGAGGTGCGCCTGTATTTTATAAAACAAAAGAATAAAAATTAGAGATCTTCCAATTTTAAATATTTGATGTGGCTAACCTTTTTTAATACACCCAATGACATCATGATGTAGGTTGGCATTACTTGTTCTATTTTGCAGATAAGTACACTGAGATTAAATAACTTCCCTAAAGTCACACAGCTAGTGCATTACACATCCAGGATTCCAAGCCAGATATCCTGACTCCAGAGCCAATGTTTTTCCTCTGTGACAAAATAAAGTTTAAGTTAAAATCAATATGTTTTTAAATACTATGTCTTTTTAATAATCTATTTAAATTATAGCTTACCAAATTTTTTTCTTCCATTTAACAAATGTGCCATTATTTTTATTTCAAAAATATTATTATTATTTTTATTATTTATCATTATTATTTAATAATAATAATAATTATATAATTAATAAATTACTTTTAAATTAAATATTCCTTTGTGTTAGGTTTGGAAACCAAACACACACACCTTATAAAATATATACTGCAAATTAACTCTATACTACTGAATCAAAATAGTACAAAACTATTTTCATTATCTGATTTAGTATTCTTGTACTTTATTCATAAAAATATATCCTTTAATATAAATTTATAGTGTTTGTGTTTTATTTCTAAATGATCACATAATAGAGGTTTTAGGATATCTTCAAGCTTTTTCTCACAAACAATCTTTTATATTTACAGTCTTTATAACCCACAAATGAAGAGCTGAATCTATTTTTTTCTATGTTTTTCTTTCTACCACTGTTAGCCAAATGCAAAAACACTAGGTCTTAAACTTTTAAAAGGTCATTTTAGGGCAAATTCAAACAAAATATTAGACTTTATAGTGACGGGGAAAAAAAAGAGCAGTAGTTTTTACAGGCTGGGAGCTGGAGCAGGAATAAGCTAGAAAGGAATACCAAGAAATTTTAGGAGGTGATGAAAATGTTCTGTATCTTGATAGCAGTGGTGTCAAAACTCATCCGAGAGTATGTTTTAAATGGATATAGTTTATTATACATAAATTACACTGTAATAACATGGGTAAAATGGAGAGAAGATATAATTTTATACCTTGTAGAATGAGCTTATGAAACTCATTTCCCTAAGGAATAAGTTCAACCTAAAAGAATGAAAAATAAGAATATGCTGTACTAAAATAAATTCAAGACATTAGAGATACTGTGGCATAAGTATGTCAATTTTAAAAAAAATTTAAAAATTGACATTGTAAATAACAATTGGGTTGAACAAACTCACCCTGTCTCTATTGCAGAGATAGAACACTAAGTTCTTTATACTCTGATTAGCCACTGAAATCTTCATATAGGAAGAACAAGTTACTGGAGAAAAATCTAACTACTTAATTCATAAGCTCAGTTCTATCTATGGAAAGTCTATAGTTCCAAATCTCTGGCACAACACTGCCTGACCTCTTACAGATGCGAACATCTATTGCACCTCAGTTCTGCATTATTAAAGAAAAAAGGGATAAGAAGGGGATAAATGCAACTTTTGCAAAAATAGTCCATATTTATGTTGACAATCAACTATGACATGTGTTTTATACAATGTAAATGAAGCATAAAATAGCCAAGAGATTTCACTTTCATTGCTACCATATTTTCCACTTAACTAGCAAACCAGGGCAAAGGCTTTTAACAGACGGATTTACTCCAGCTTACCAACATCTTCCATTTGCTCAAAAACTAATCAATTACCATATTAGATCTCTTTGTAAATTGCCCACTTTTCCAGTGATTATTCACTCTTTACTTTAAGGAAGTAAAGCCTTTAACAAAAAGTAAAAATGGTCAGAGAGTAGCCACTATCTCCCTCCTCCCCAGTGAGGGTTGGTTTCTACTGCTGGTTTTCCTTAGTGGGCTGTCTCTTCTACACTACTGTACATCTTTTTTCTTTTTCTTTTTTCTTTTTTTTTGCCCAAATCAAGCTGTGTTAGAAAACTCTGATGAATGAGTCCTTGTCAAGGGTTCAACACTAACTTGTTAATTAATTTCAAGTATTCATTAAGATTTATGGATACCCAACAAGGATTTAAAGGATGTGTGTGTGTGTGTGCATGTGTGTGTGTGTGTGTGTGTGTGTGTGGGGAAGGAGAGAGAGGGAGAGAGAGAGAGAGAGAGAGAGAGAGAGATTGTGTTTGTGAGAGTGTTTCTGAGGACTAGTGTAAGGTTTTATGTTGCAGAACAGAAAATATGTCTTCGGTGGGGAAGAAGAGAGCCAGGATGAAGCATCATCATTATTCTACAAGAAGTAGGATTAAAAATAGGATGTGACATGCCTTTGAGTCCCTTGCATGTAACAGTGAATAAGGAAAAAGTAACTTAAGCAAGGTTCTCACCATATCGATGCCTTGGGATTCTGGACTATCCATCCTCAGTTCAACCTAAGAACTACTTCATTTACTTATATCAGGTGTTGAACTTCCACAAAATATTTATTTTGAGGAAAAAAAAAGTTTGCTTTTGAAAGTGTTTGTAAACTACACTTCTCTGATACATTCACTGGACCCACTGCATCAATGAGTTTTACACACAAAGGCTCTAAGTTGCCCTGACACAGAAAGACTTGCAATTTTATTAGCAGGAAAGGATAAATATATCCCAGAAGCTTGTGACTTACGAATGAGCATTCCAGAGAAAACCTTAGTTTCATCAAGTTGACTTCACACTGGAGATTATCAGCGAGGGCAAAATAGTCAAAGAGAAACAAATAAGTTACTCCATTCCGGTCAGTGTACAGAAGGGGCAGGGACTAAAAGGAACTCTCTCAGAATGACAGAGCAGGAAGATGGTAACTGAAATCATCTGTGATGAAAAAGTTCTCCCTACTTTACCCACATTTCATCACCACCATATCTAATATCCCTACCCATTTTTCTAAGAGTAGTATAAATCCCTTTGTCTCTCGAGGCCAATGATGAACAAAGATATCCAGCTCGGTTTGGCATGCCTCCTGCTAAAACACATAAAAAATTCATCAATGATAAAAGCAATTCAGCAATTAGAATATCATACAGCAGCAGTCTGAGAAATCCCTGGACTTCTCATTTTGTCTTCCCATCTGGGTGGATGCTGCTCGAAGTAGCCAAAGGTGGGTTTTTGAAGACTTCACCCACACATGTATGTGTGTGTATACTGACCTAATTGTGTGTGAATGACCATTTGCTAGAAGAAGAGAAAGAAGAGATTGACAATTTTATTAGCAAGAAAGGATAAATATATCCCAGAAGCTTGTGACTTACGAATGAGCATTCCAGAGAAAACCTTAGTTTCAGAGGTGAAAACTGGTACTGAATCCCAAGCATGTCAGCATCTCTTTTTAGGTGATTTCATGAAGAAGGCTGGAAAAAATAATTCAAAAGGAAAACAAACAAACAAACAAAAAATCCTGAATTCCACTTACTGTATCCAACTAGAGCTGGAAATCCTCCACTTCTACCAAAAGCTGTTTTGTCAATGCAAGAGGAATAAATTAAGGAAGATATGCTTCACTTTTAGTGAAGCCGAGTGATTGCAAGAATCAACTCATTCATCATCTTCCATCAGTGAGAAATTTAGTAAATAGTAGCAGAATAGGAGTCAATAAATGTGCCTAAATAATACCTTGGCTTTTGCTTGCTGTGCTTTTAATTTGGTAAATAAATGCCTTCCACTGAGCACGCACCCTAGAGTCCAGGCAATGACGTGGATTAAGTACTTTGTTAGCTCTGCAAAGCTTGAATGCATCTCAGAGGTCTAGCTAACTATAATGGTCCTGGAACATTCAGCCTAAATCTCCCTGCTGTTTAATTTCAAACACTAAAAAGGGGGATGTGGGGGCAACAAAACTCTGAGTTAAAAATACCACCTTTTTAATAGTTTGAAGTCTGCTAACTGTACAAATAAGAGATATACGCCTTCAAATTAAGAAATACAAATAAATGGATGCCTATTAAAAACCATTGCAAGATATCTTACTAATTAACCTCTAAACAACTCTTCTAGTGTAATACTAGAAAGAAATATTTAACAAAGAAAAGACACTATCCTCCTACTTTATTTCACAAAAGTAATGCAAGAAGTAGAATGATTAATTATTTTCTAAATCCTGAATTGTATGATTATTCAGAGGAGAAAAGAAAACCTTTACATAGAATTCTGTTGCTTCTTTATTTTCCTTATTTCTTCCTTACTTATTTTCCTTATTTCTGTGCTGGTCAGATTATATTTAAAGTATCACACTTAATGCATAATCCTTGAAGTCAATTTAGGAGAGGGCAAGGAAAACTTTTATGAGAAACACTTTTTTAAAAAACTCAATATTACTCAGCCTAAAGAAGAAAGGGCCAGTGGAATATATTGATGGAAGTGGGAGGAGTCATAGCTAAAATACTTCTGTTCAAATATTTGAAGGGTTGTCAAATATTTGGGTTTAGATATCCCATACAGCTTCAAAGGATAAAAGTTACTAGAATAAATATTTCAGGCAAGCTAAAGGGAAAAATGGCCTGTTTATGCAGGAAATGATGGCGAAATTCCCATCACTAATGTCAATAAAAAATAACCTGGAAGACTAAATAACGGGATATTAAAAAAGGTGTTTAAAATCATATTAAGGGTTAAACTTGATGGTTTTCAGGTTTCTTCCAACGCTGAGAGAGTTAGAAAACCGGTCATTGTTATGTCACCAAAAAAGCAAACATTAACAAACTCAAAGCCTGCCAAGTAGCCTCTCCAAAGGGGAGCAGAGGAAAGACTGACAGAAAACAAAATAAAACAAAACAAAACAAAACAAAAACAGATGACTTGAACTAAACAGGAGAAAGTCAATTGATTCTGAGGGAGAAGAATCAGAGTCCTGGAGAAACACACTGTCCTTGAGCAAGACAACTTGACCTTCTAAAGTATAGCTTTGTTCAAATTTCAATAAAGACTTACTTAACTTACAGGCATGCTGTTTAGCTTACCATAATCCTAAAGTGACACAGTATACTGAGCACAGCAGTATTTTAACCTGGGGGTCTCTAAGGGTGTATTCATCAGCATTTACCACATTTTGTGGATGGATAAACAAAAGCACCAAGAAGCTAAAAGTGTAGCTAAAAGAATAATGCATTTAGCCGGGGGGCTGAAACAGAACCTTCCCAGATTTCTGCCTTTTTACTAACTCTGTTTCAACAGAGAGTTAAAAAGTAACAGGCATTTGAGCGAGGCAAAAACATAGTGAAAACCACTCTTCTAGCACTTACCTTTGCTAGAAGAGGTTTCAACTCTTTTCTTGACAACCCACACTGTAACAAATATCTCCACTAGTATCCCACAATCAAGGGTTAAACAAGGAAAATAGGTTAGCAATCCTACAGAATTCCTTATTTCAGTTTCAGCCTCTAATATGGCAATCCTTTGCTTATATAAAGAAAAATTTGTTATATGCAGTTACCTCCCAAAGAGCAGAAGTTAGAAACAGAAAGAAGCCTGAGGCCTAAGCCCATCCTAGAGAGCCTATGAAGAGCTGAACCTCAGAGTCACCTCAAAGTCACCTGAAGAGCTTCATGAACACATACTGAGGCTTCAAACCTAGGCTTACCAAGTCAAAACCTAGAACAGGTCTAGGAAACCTTATTTTCTAAAAGCTTTATAGATGATTTTGTAGCTCAGACAAGAATCACAGGGTTTGCAGCTCATTCCTGGACTGACATCCTAGATCTGCCTTGTCCAACATAGCAGCCACATGAGTTCCCAGGGACCTGAAACATGGTGGATCCAAACTGAGATGCACTGTACACACAAAAGATATGCCAGATATCCAAACCTTAGTACTAAAAAGAGACTGTAAAATATTGATTACATGTTTAAATAATATTTTCGATAGTATTAAATAAAATATATCATTAAAATGAACTCCTTGTACCTTTTAATTTTTTTAATGTGGTAAATAGAAAAAATATATATGTGGCTTCTAAGTATCATATCAATTACCTCTTGTTTCACTATAGACATTCATACTTGCAAAGCCTATGATTTCTCATGCACTGTCTCATTTGTTTCATTGTCCATACAAACCTCAACAGAAGGAAATCACTCAGGCTCACTCAGAACTACACTCTTCATTAACTTCTTTCAGTTTATAAACCTCTTACTGCTATTTTATGTCTTAACTCACTTTGGCTTTTCTTGAAACCTTTAATTTCAATGAAGGCAACAGTAATCACCCTTCATACTTCTGTAGAAATAATACCACCCTTAGTTTTCCAGCCTTCTGGAGATATTTTCCAATGAGCATGGTGCTTATAAAACATTATAGTCATAATTACAAATGTGATGATCATTCATTACTTGCCTGAAGTGGTATTGGTTCAAGTATTTGTCAGTTTCTTATCTATTGTACTCAATCATTGAAAATTCGAATAAAGTTCCATGTCTATGCGTCTATTAATCAACTGAGGGAAAGAAATGTCATATGGTTTCTAACTCGAAGGAACTAGATTTCTACTGGTCACATGCTTGTAAGAGATAATCCACTATCATCTGGAATAGGAGCAGTTGACTCCACAAGGAGGGAAAGAAAAGACATTTCAGAGAGGAGAAATGTTATAGGTGATGGTCAGGAGGCTGCCATGATAATGACATGTGTAAGGACACACTGAGGCCAGCCTGGCTCCTGTGAAGATGCTTAAAGATGCATGTATGGTGACAGTGACTCATGTGTGTGTGGGAAGGGGATTAAAACCTGAGGAGGCGCCTTCCTCAACATGATCATCTTATACATTGTTTCCTTACCAGTTGAACTATAAGCACAATTCTCCATCCAAATGAAATTAACTCATGCCATATAACTGACCACTAAACCACTGGCTAAATTGCACTGTAGCTATTTCTCGAGGGCAAAAGAGTAATTTGATAGGGATCGGTATTAAAGGACCTGGATCAGAGCGCCAGCTCTTCAAGTAGAAACTTTAAAATCTGATGTAAGTCACTAAAATGTGGAGGCTGTATGTGTGTCCTCCTCTCTGAGATATTTGTTTGAGAGCCTGAAATAAGATATTTACACCCTTTGCCACTTTAACCACAACATGGGAGGCTTGAAAGAATACAAACTTTGGAGATAGACCATTAAATTAATATTTCCCAATCTCAGTGCCCAAACCGTAAAAGAGAGAAAATACCATGTACCTCATATGGCTATTACAAACTTAAATGGGATCAATTACATAAAGAGCCTGTCACATAGTACCTACCTAATAAATGATAAGGCTCTTCTCCCATTATTATTACTTCAAATCATGTCAAGCTAGAGCCAAATTTTTACGCACACAAAATTAGCACTGATTTCAGTCAAATGTGAAAAAAAGTAATTCTCTATGTGCACAGATATTAACATTTATAGGGGAATGGAACTGCAGCATTCATAGGAAGACATGGCATCTTCTGTCATTTTATACCGTGGAGGCAATTCTTCCTCTCATTAGTGCTTGAATCCAATGAGTGGTCTCCTATTAAACATGGTAACTAAGTTTCTAGACCTTCATTGACAATGAAAATATACTGTTTAACAGTCAAACCCTCTCTGACATCAGGACAATTCAAACACGCCACTCAGCCAAACAAAGAAAAACTGAGAGAATGATCTCCCAATGAAAATTCAGTCCTCTACAACTTCTTTCTAAGCATGACACATAACGCATTCTTCTGTTTTGCTGTTTCCATAGAGTTCCATTAACCATAGTCCAACTGTTGTCATTACTGTGTAACATAAGCTCACAGAAAAGGGGTCATATTGAGGTCTGCTAAAACTGGTAGCAACTTAAAGAGCAGAGGGGTGGGTCTCTCTATACTCGAAACAGCTCCAGCTGTCCCGGTGCTACACTCAGTTAATCTCACACAAATGATCACTTTGGAGTTAAAACAGCCAAATTCATTGTTGAGAAAGTGTTCCACTAATGGACATGAAAAGGCAGAAGGTATATTTCCCTGTTCAAAATTTGGTTTTTATCTTATGTTTTTCAGAAGGGACATCAATGAAAATATATTTATTCAGAAAGGCCCACTGCAGAATGTGTGTGTGTGTGTGTGTATGTATATATATATATACATATATATAGGCTGAGTTTGTTTTCTTTTTCACTATTTTAAAACACTAAATAATAATATATAGAAAAGTTCAGATTAGTCAAAAAGTAATCTAAAACTTAAGGGTGGATTTGTTTGCATACACACAAATACACACACGTATATTTGATATATAATTACTGTACGGCTATAAAAGACATGCTCATAAGAAAATAATGCAATCAATACTGAAGTATATAAATTATAACACTGGTGTGTACATAACACTGCTGCCAAATAACAAATAGATGAATTACCAAAAGAGTCCTATCATTAAAGCATAATTTAAAAGTCTCGAAAAATAAGAGCTATACTCATTCACTGAATCTCTTCAATAGGGATCTGATAGATATTTGTCAACAATATAAGTGCCTTCTTTCATAAATCAAGTTTATTCCCCAACACTAATAATTCTCTTCTCCCCTTCCCAATACAGTTATTAGGTGAGGTTTTAAGACCAATGCCAAAACTGACTATCCAGGCAAGACTGGAGGAGTAGAAGCAAGTCTCCGCTCAAGTACAGAGGGGTGGAGGAGACTGCATTTCAGCCTGTGCTGTTTCAGATGTACCGAGAAGCCATGCTTGGCCCCAAAATGCCACAGCTCCATCAGCCGCTCCTACTGTGTTTTTGAGAGAATAAGACATTGGCCCAGACTCAGATTAAGATTAATGTCATAACCTTTCCTGAGATCAAACTTTGATGGGAACATGGGAGGGCAGAAAAAGTAGAACTTTGGAGCAAAGAGTTCCTAAATTAAGAGAGAGCTGAAAGAATAGGGATACAACACAGGGTAGGAAAAGGGGGTACTTTGCACCTTCCCAATTTAGCGTAGGCCCAGCCTTACAGAGAAATATAGCAGCGACCATGCTATAACTTAAGTCAAAGTCACTGATAATGCCAGAGCAAAGGAGTCACACATCATTTCTGACCTGTATCCTACTTGACTTGTCAGACACTTTATATAATGGTGATATTTATAGCTCTCCCGGGTCTACCCTTCCTACACCAAGACATGAGAGAAATATATACACTGCCTTCCAAAGTACTGAAATAGCAGTCTCTTCAGAAAAACCCATGGTATTAATGCATTTAATTAATATGGCATCAATATGATTTCACAACTCACTTACATCCTAAACTGTAGGCTATTAAGGGAGGAAGGGAAGGACAGGAAGCACATCTGGCTCCCTAAGGGGGAATTGGTGTCTTCACTAATGCATCTGCTAGTCTATTCTTGAGTTGTGGCTTTCACAGACTCCAACTAATTGTATTCAAATTAATGGCAGTAACAGGCACTTTATTCTGAGTTCCATTTTCATATCTTACTTCAAGATTCAATTAGGCAGCTCAAACAATACCACATTGGCGACCACCTTCATGAATAGCCAGAAAGGCATCAGAGGAGGGGAAATAAATAAAAAGAGAAGATGTGGTGCTAATTGATTCTAATGAGAAGTTTCCTAGGAGGTCAGGTCAGATCTTGATCTTAAATCCCTAATCTAGAGAATATATATGAGTTTTCTCCAGGTTATGAATGTGATTAAATTATATACATATTAAAAATTCTGCAGCTTCTACAAGGGGGCTCTTTAATTTCCCATTCTTCTCTCACAAAATAAAAAAAAATTAAAAAAAAGAGGAAAAAGAAAAATAGTTGCTCAAATGATTGTTCATTAGCTGGCTACAAAGATGCAAAAGATTCCCCCCTGGCAGGAAGTCGAGTCAGCTATTAACTGGTGTGACTTGTGATGCTAGGGCACTCGTGCTACACAGAAACCCACATGCAATTTGTACCATCATACTTACTGCAAGGCAGTGATGTCACTTAAGAAGTTCAGTGGTTTAAAAGCAGGTACTAACAAGCCAGTTTGTTGTGATAACAAATTCCAATGCCTAGCAGAAGTCAGTGATCATTCTATGATATCCACCCAGAATTGAATATTAAAATATTAACATCCACCTCTGCCACTCCATCCTTCCAAATCTCAAAACACTTTCTTGGCTTAACAATGAAAGTTCTAGGAATCTGTGCTGAACAGTTTGGGACACAACTGTTGACAAAGGGAAGAGCTGAATGTGCCAGAGTCTCTGGTGAGAAAAAGCCTACTTCGCCACAGTAGTTTTATAGAGAACATGATACTACTGACGAGACATGGGGTGGCAACGGCGAGGAGATTTCTTGACAGGGTTCTTCCAATTCATTTCCACCTTTTCTTGATTTTTGTTTTTGTTTTCTTTTTGTACCACAATTAGGAACCCTAATCAGACTTTGAATTGGGGTTCTGACATATATTTTGAAGACAGGAGAGTATCTGTCTAATTCAACAGAGGTACTTCCATGCTCAGACAGCTTGTAACAGGGGTTTATGGCATGTGGAAAGTAGGACTGCAATAGGGCTTTAAAATCATCATTAATGTACATTGAGATTAACAACAATATGCCCCAAATGCCTTTATATGTCAAGTATGAAGCAAGCTTCTGGCACCTACAGATGGAACAAAAATGAAATGAAATGCTGGCAGCGACTCTATAGCCCTGAGAGGGAACCAGCTGAGTCTCCGATAACAACTGTTCCCTGGAGGCTGTGAGATTGCTGTTAGCAAACCTAGACAGCCAGAGGTTACCGTAATAAACCACCGAGCTTACCTCTGAACAACTGACACTTGCCCTGAGCAGTTAAGAGGGAAAAAGAAACAAGGTAAAAAAATTTTTTAATTAAATAAAAATAGTATGTAAAAGCAATTAGCTCCAAGGTAGTCCTATCCTCATCTCTATTTACAAAACCAAGCACTCACTCTGCAGCAGGCTCAGGGCCTGGAAGAAGGATTAGTCATGGCTTTCAGTGAGAAGTGAATGCACTCACCTGATTTAAACTAGCTCACCTAAGCACCGTTCAGTGGAGTTGAAAATGAGCATAGTTAAAATCCGGAAATGGGAGTCAAAAGTCCCATTGTCTTCACTCCACTGATTTACCATGTGACACAAACACTCTGCCTTGGATGCTCTCACATCTGTGAGTCAGGAATAATAATTCTTTTGTTGGTTTGCTTAGAAATATGGAAGCAGAAATATAACATGTGCAGGGTGTCTCTTTGGCAATCACTTTCAAAATGAAGAGACAGTAGTTTCCTTTTAACAGGAAAATTTAATAACCAAAAGGTAAAAACATGCCATAAAAAAATAAGCAAATGAAAAGACATTAGCATGTTTAAAAGATAAAATTTATTTGCATAACACCTAGACTTCTGTCATTTTTTTTTTTTAATCTATGCATTTGACCTGTTACTTCAAGCAAAATATAAGAATGGAGTGCTGTACTGGCTGATCCATTCCATGTCATATTGCTTTTTTGCTTACCAACTTATTTTCAAATGGTTCTGTTAGAGAAGATAAATCATTTGTACAGCTCACTCCTTAGCCACATCGATCCTACTTAAAATGTATACCGAACTTAACGCAAGTACCCAAACTCATCTTGCCCTACTGAATCTGATGTAAAAATTACCCCGCACATCCTGCTATATCAAATTCTGAACATTAACTTCAAATAGCAGGTCCCATATTCAAATGTTTCATTTCAAAGAACCCTCAAACTGCCAAATTTCATCTCAATGACAACTGAGCTTGCTGTAGAATCATGGACATTAAAACTACACAACTATCGTTGCATATTTATCTACTGCCTTTCAGATGAAGTTCGTCTGCAACTTAGGCAAAGCTATATGTGGGATGTTATCATTAGTAAAGCAAAGTCATGCTCATTTTCTTCTCTCCCACCTAGAGAAATCACAATAGTTACTTCTGATCTGATTTTCATTATGAGAAAGAAAATGTCATAAATTCAAATACCTACAATAAAGGTAGAGACAGTGAGGCCACCTGTACTTTCTTCATACATTTATCCAATTAGATATTTTTAGGGTCGTCCTCAACTGTACCTTTTATGATTGATTAGTGATTTTTTTTTTATATTTACATTGTCCAGGCCTTTACAGATCAACTTGTTTATAAAATACTGATTAAAACAAATGCCAGGTTTAAATATGTTTTTGATTGGTTGATTTTAAATACAAAAAAAACACCAGTCAAAACAACATGAAACAAAGTGCCCCCTAACTCTACCCCATGGGCCATCTGCTTTTTCACCTTGTTCCCTACATTTCTTTTCCGTGCTTGACATCTGATTCTTCCTTTCTGATTTAGTGATTAATCTACGAGTGCAGTCGGCAGGTGCAATCTCTAGACCAAATCAGTTTTCCTGTGGTTATGTCTGACCCTCCTTGGTACTTCAGAACCCTGCATCAATCCTACAAAGGTGATAGTAACAGTAGTGGAATAACAAAACTTCACTTTGTTCAGTACTTTACAGTTTGCAAGGTACATTCTCAAAGGAAATCAAACCCAGATCTTTCAATATAAGCTCAGTTATCTTCCTACTCCATTGTAGTTCACTTTTTGATCCATAAAAGCATTCTAGATTTGATGGTGCTTACATAGTTGAGGAGAAAAAAGTAAGAAGCATTGAAGGGGTGCTATCATGGCCTTCATAACTGTTGATTTATCTTCTTAAATACTTAATACTAAAAATGGTGTAACTAAAAGTGGATTCAAAAATCAGGAAAGTAACAGAAAGAGCTGATGACTGACTGGAAATTCAAAATAACCACCTGGATAATTCTCCATTAGCAAGTGTGAGAGCACCACATGCACCCTCCACAGTCAGTGAGCACGAGATGTATGTAGCAACATAGTTGAAAAGGAGTCAGAGAATATTCAAGAAACCAAAGAGTTTTTGGAGACAGAGGAAAACAAAGTGCCCAGGGGACAACAGAGAGGGACACTTTCTTCTCTCTAACTCTGAATATATTTTAAATAATTTGTGAAGTCCTTTTATTACTTATTTAATACACAAATACAATTTAAAAAAAAAATAAATATGCCAGATGGGTTGCATTGTCAAAATGGGTCTGGATATTTACTTTTCAAACCTGACTTCACAGCAGAATCAGTTATATTGAGTCACTTGACTGTTCATTTAGAAAACAATAAAGATCCCGAGGTTTGTCAGATCATAAACACAATTATGTCAAGATCAATTACAGATTTAGAAACAAAAACAAAGTATTAGCAGAAAATCTATAATAATTTTTGTAATAACGTCAGGAGAGGCAAAATTTTCTAAGTAGACTCTCCTAGATAATTTTGTTTTAATACAACCATCTAGGTCTTATGCCTCTCCTTCCCCAAGCAAACTTCTCCTTTATTGGGTCTGACATGAGGTCTAGCCATAAGTACCTTGAAGAAATTCCCTACATAATTTGGATTCACAATCCTAGTTGAGATCCATTAAGCACTGTGGCAGTTATTAGAGAGAATATTTTCCAATAAATGACAAGGGCTAGAGAAAAATAATAATGTTCAAAATCCAATACATATTTCTATATTCAAGTTTATGATTTAGAAAACTGACCTTTAAAGAGTTGAAGGAATAAATGAAACGAGGACTAAATAAAACAATCAGTGATGACAAGAGGATTTCTTCAAAGGTAAGTTCTAAATCTTCATCCAGGTCAGAGGTTGCATCAGTTAATGATAAAACGGGACAAACAAAACAATGTAGTACTATTTTTCAAAAAGCTCAGCTGCCTCAGAAACGATGATCATTTTAATGTTTTGGTTCTTAAATCTCCCTTTTTAAAAATGAAAGTATCATGATAGTAAATTACAGTTTTTGTTTTCACTCTAGAATCTTAGGTTGGTAAATAAGGAGTTGGAAGCCCTCCATTACCCTAAAAGTTATGCTGGAAGATTTTTGAAATAAGACAAACTAAGATTGTAAGAAGAATGTATCAAAGGTGGAAAAAGTTGGCTACAGTTTGAGAATGGATATCATGTGTTAGAACTACATGACAACAAAGTAATCAGCATAAATTTTAAACTTTAATGACAACTAAATCCTGACCTAAGACATACAACATAAATACTCGAGGACATGGAAAAGACCTAATACACCATTCCTGCCACTGAGTAACTTATAGTCACAATTTCATCAGAGGTTCTTGGATCCCTTTTGGATTCCTGTGGGAATTTTGACTGCAGAACTTCTGGTGAGATTAATATAATAGAGCTGGGAGAAAATTGATCTAGTAGGATGGATTAATACTACAACAGGCAGTTGGTTCTCAGCCTTAACAGCTCTTTAAACAAGCTAGGAGCTTTACAAACAAACAACACAATGATAGTTGTGTCCCCTTCCAATCAAAAATCTGAGGATGACTCTAGGACACAGGTATTTTTTTAAAAGCTCTCAAGATGATTCCTATGTGCAGCCAGCATTAAGGCCAACTGATGTAGCATCTATGCTGTAAGAAAATTTATATATAGGACATTTGTAGACTCATTCTACTGGGAGACGGGGTACCCTTCTCTGCTGCCAACTTAAGAGATAAATTAAAGTAGCTGCTCTTTCCTCCACTTTTTGTGATTTTTTTAGGCCAGACTCACTACTTTGATTTAGCATTTGCAAAGATGTTGGCTATTCTTTCAGTTGTATGGGATGATCTGAGGAATTTGAAATAAGTATTTAGGGCTTTGTACACTATTACAAGTTCCCTTTGTAGAGAGATCCTTTCATCAAGATGAAATTGTCTACTTTTACATTCTGTCAGGTGACCTAGATGACGGCAGAAAGTTAAAGGGAGATCATCATCGCCACCACCACCACCATCTTCATCATCCTCATCAGCAGCCCATTTAATGCCTGTCATCAGAACAGTGATAGCTGTTATTTTTACATTTAGCATGGTGCAGTAAAAGGCCCTTGGTAGCATCGGGCTTCTAGCTATATTCTTAATAATTTTAAGACTAGAGAAAACAAACAGCTGATTTCTCTTTTTCTTTTTTTTTTCCTTGCTAAATCTGTTCAAATCCTAGTCTCCAGATGTCCATCTCCAATTTGCCTAAGACTAAAAGAAGAGGGAAAACAATCAGAATCCCTAATTAAGAAACCTGAAAGGAGTATCTTCAGAAATCTAAGATGCAGGGACATGGAAAATAGCTACTGTAGATTCATTTTGCATTGACTGCCCAGTGTAACTCAGGGTTGCTCTTTAAAGTAAACAAAGCAGTACTGGCAAGCTTTGTATGCAGCTCCTAGCATTAATCCACTACATGGGGCATTCACAGCCGCTCAATGTAAACAAGAAACTACCTTGGCAGTGAAATTCAATAGAACCAAGTCATTTTATATGCTGAAAAGGAATCCAGTGAGACCCACAAGTATTATAAAGCTCTCTCTATAGACTGCATACCTGCCTTCTCCTCGAAAGAGTTTTCTGCAGCTCTCAATGGAATGAGAGTTGGTTCTTTTTCTAGATTACTAATCTTGGGAGTTGGAACAAACATTCAACTAGCTGTGCATGACAAATAGGGACGTGCCAGAGCAGTTTCCTGTACCCAGTAACAGGCAGTCTACTCTGTAGGAAAGGCTCATCAGAACAGTGGCAAATCTACCAAGGCCTTAATCTTATTGTAAGAATTTCCTTTCTAAAAGGCTCAGAGTGCTTTATTTACATGTATTGATTCATTTTTTAAAAAGAGATTTCCATTCCTAAAAGAAAGATACCATTTTTTTTTTTTGGTCATATTAAAGATAATACAACCATGTCACAGAGAGGTTAAGTATTCTGCCTGTGGTTGTAAAGAACCCTGTGGTATTTGGGGTTAGAAGTCAGATATTTCTGATTTGTGGTTCATATTTTTTTTCTGTCATTGCATACAAAAAGCAAAGGACCTAGGCAATGTGAACAGTGCACATCCATAGCCCAAGGGAACATATCTGAAGCTCCTGCCAAATCATTTCTTTTTACTTAACACAATAGTGCTTGTATTTTTAGCTAAGATCAGGTCAGAAGAGCCAATACCACCAATTTGAGCAGAACACTTTATCCCTATTACTGTCAGTGTAGACAATTTAAGGATATTTCTAACTGGTGCCCATTGTACAGTTCTAAAAATAGGACAAGTGGCACATGTTCAGGGAACCTAACAGCCAATAATACTGCGTTCAAGATATACCTGCAGCATTTATACTGAGGTAGATGTAAAATACCACACACCAAATTTACCAGAGGCAGTTTCGACACCAATAAAGTAACATAATGATAAAAAAAAAAAAAAGTCAGGAAAAACAAGGAGAAAAACCAC
>NW_006439192.1:6550405-6553097 GCF_000325575.1 Pteropus alecto
GATAAGATAGGACATAAGGTAATATATAATCTATTCTATCATTTTGTATAAAATCATTCCAAGAAGATACAAATCATTTCATTCATCCAGTCAAGGAACACCTATGGGACACTTTTTAATACAATATACCAAGAACCATTCTAGGTGCTAGGGATATAAATGGGTAATCGAAGCAAACACAATCCTTGCCCTCCTGAAGACTGCATTCAAGATGAGAGAGAAATAAATAAGTATATGTAATACTATGTAACACTATTTATGAGATTAAAAAAAAAAATTAAAGTTAGCTAATGGAATCAAGAGTCATCACAGAGTCTGTGTTTACAGGTAAAGCAGTCAGAATAGACTTCTCCAAATAGGTGACATTCAACCTGAGATTTGAGAACTATTTTTTACACGCAGTGATTTAATTCATAAACATTTGGTCAGTGTCTTCTATGTGCCCAGGACTTTTCTGAGCATACGGCATACATTAAAAGTGTCATTCACAAAGTCTCTGCTCCATAAGAAATATTTAGGGGTATGGAAGGAAGGAAAGAATAATGCTTCTCTGGAATGAGGAATGGTATTTCTAGTTTTATAGAAGACTTGTTTACAGTTTTTTGTTTTTCTTCACAACTATCAAAATAATCCAATTCATATGTTTAGAAATCACAAATGCAACAAGTTTAAACAGCTTAACTGAAACATCTCAAGATGACCTTTCATCTATTCTGAGACAGCAGGAGACATTTTACTCCAAGGTAAAACAAACAAACAAACAAACACACATTTGAAGCCCTAAAGTCCGAGTCTCCGTCCTTTACTAGGAAGCCTCCTTAAACTAATCTGACACCTAGTTTTCAGTGATCTCTCTCAAGCTTGACAGTATTTCCCTTCTGGATTATAGGAATAACATGAAATAATAAAATACTAATCATGGAAACTTAGTATTCAATGAAGACTTCTTACTGTGGGGAAAGGGCCTCAAGCTACCCTCTCAAATCAAATATTGAAGCTAAGATAAAGTGCAGTCACGTTGCTCACTATATAAAGGAAATGAAAAATAATAATAATAATAATAAAAAAAACAGTTCCCATAGAAACATATAATCCAGTTTGAGGAAAATCTGAAAAGGCAGTCATTTGGAGCTTTGTTCCAAGAATCAGAAGACAGGAATTCTGTTTACGCTTCTGCACCAATTTGTTGTACAAATTTGGGTAAATTACATAATCTCTTGAAGCTCTGTTTTCTCATCATTGCAGTAATGACATGAGGCTTTCAAATATCTCTGCAGAGTCCAGTGCAACCTGAGCAGATCTGCTTTTATCTGTTTTGACTATTTCTGGGTAAGATTTCATTTGAAAAATTGTGCTCTGATGTAAACAACAATTTGATAATCACTGGAAGAGATGTTCTCTGAAGCCTCTTTCTATTCTATAATAACAAGATTCCTAATACCTCTCAGATTTGAGGTGGTGGCAGGGGCTGGAAAAACCTCTTTGAAAAACAAATTCATCCTGCCTCACAAAGCCACTCTCTTTCTCCTTTTCAAAGGTAGAAGGTACCGCCCTGGTACTACCAACACTTCATTTTCACAACTGAGCTCAGTAACCATTGCACTGAGTTCTCTAAAGGTGTCATTTGTCTTTTTCCTTCTTTTTTTCTTAACTGTGTAGTTTTCTTTACCCCTAAATATTTCTCTTGCTTAAACCGTATAAGGAGAAAAGGCAAAATCAATAGTATCTTTGCTAAGCTGCTACTTTATCCAATAGATATTTATTAAATGCTTACTATATATTAGAGGCTAGTTGTTCTTAGGAGCTAGATTTTTTTTCAATTTGAGAGCACAATTCTCAATTAAATATAAATCTAAGCTCTAAACAAATGGACCATTGCCCACGCTCATGGATCGGAATACTCATTATTGTTAAAACGTCAGTTCTCTCCAATTTTATTTACAGATTCAACGAAATCCCAATCTCAGCAACTTTTTTTTGTAGATACTGATATGCTGAACATCAAATTTATATGGAAATGCAAAGGCACTAAATAGTCAACAATTCTGAGAAGAATAAAGTTGGACACACGCAACTTCCTATAAAATGATAGTAATCACTGGCGAAAGGATAGAGATACAGACCAAAGGAACAGGAAAGAGAACCAAGAGATGGAATCACATCAATATACTGATTTTTGACAAAGTACAAAGGCAATTTAATACAAAAAAATAGTTTTTCAAGAAAATGGTGCTTTAACAGCTGGTATTTTATGCAAAAAAAAAAAAAAGTAAACCTAAATGCATAAATCATACCTTATACAGAAATTAATTCAAAATGGATTATAGACATATAGGTAAAATGTAAATCAACAACATTTCTAGAAGAAAACACAGGTGAAAATCCATACGGCATTGGGTTTGGTGATTCTGGGTTTAGATATGACATCAAAAGCATGATGATAAAAGAAAAATGATAAATCAGACTTTGTCAAAATTAAGAACTTTTGTTCTGCTAAACATAGTGCTAAGAGAATGAAGACAAGCCATAGACTGGGAGAAACTGTTTTCAAATCCCATCTTCAGTTAAAAAAAAAAAACCGCCACCACAAAAAAAAACTAGCATTCAGAATATATATATATATATAGATAGATAGATAGAGAGAGAGAGAGAGAGAGAGAGAGAGAGAGAGAGACTCAAAATTCAAAAATAA
>NW_006439192.1:6553284-6596427 GCF_000325575.1 Pteropus alecto
TTTAAAAAATGCAAAACTATAGGGATCATGTTATTGCAAATGGCAGTACTCCGTCTTTTTTAATGGCTAAGTAATATTCCGTTGTATTAATGTACCATATCTTCTTTATCCAATCATCTATTGAGGGACACTTCTGTTGTTTCCATAGCTTAGCCTCAATAATCACTGATATAGAGCACTTCTATCCCCCAGAGATCTCCCTCTTGCTACCACTTCATAGTGAAATACTCCCTCCAGTCTTAGCTACTAGCAACCCCTGATCCCTATAGTTTTGCAAAAAAATACTGAAATGTCTCACCCCCAGAAAAGATTCATTGACTATATATACTTTAATGTTTAAAAATTAAAAATATATTTTAAGAAGTTTAAATACATGAACATATGTGATAGACATATATTTCTCTATCACTAGTTTTATCTGTCCACAGGTGAATGAGTTTTAAATTGTAGTGGCATTGATGTGTTCAATGGTTATGTATACACTTTGATATAATACAGAAAACATCCCTTCTGGTTTTCTTTACCCCTGCCCCTGTTAACATATTTTAGCCCTATTCTGACAGCCATGTAAATGAACAGCCAGCCAGACATTAGCAGAAAGCAATGTCATTGAGGCTAATATCCAGATTTGACTCCCATGTTACTGTAGTTGAACAAAATGTGACAAAATCTCTCTCTCTCTCACACTCACTCACACACACACACACACACACACACACACACAAAGTGATTGAGTTAATGAACTTTTACATTGTCTTTTTCATTTCAAATGATGTCAATTAAGACCCTATAATTATTAAAATAAGGATGTTTATTCCAGGATCATCAATTAAATATCATAATTTTTAAAAAGATTCAGGAAAAATTTTTAGGGACATAAGCAATTACAAAGAAGAATAAAATAGTTCTTCAATGATTAATGCTGAGTAAACTAAAAAAAAAAAATTGAAAACAAATAATTCATCTGAACATATTTAAAATAGATTCTGTTGGCTCCTTTTTTACAAAATATCAATTTTTAAAAAATATTTTCATAAAAAATTTCTGTGAATAAAAAATCTGTGTGAAATTATATGAATGATTACAAACTTTCCCAAATTTCTGTGTGAAATAATATGATCACAAACTTTCCTGGGCAGACAGCTGATCGAAAAGTAGAGGAATAATTACAGCTCAGTTTTACCTTTGAAACCAGTATTTCTATAATGTGGCCTTTGGGATTTTTCTGAGAGATCAAAATTAGTGAAATGGTGTGTGGGTAAGTATGTGTCATCTCTCTGTCTTAAAGTATATGACTGGACAATCAAGAATAGTTTATGCTCAAAAATATTACTACAAAGTATTTTTTACTTATATATACACATACGTACATATGGTAATTCATACACACATATACATATACCATATATTCCATGTGTGTGTATATATATAAAATTCTGGATGTGTGGTACAATGAAAATAGCTGGAATACATACAAGACTAGTACACTAAGAAACTATAATCTTGACTGCCACCAACTAGCTGTGGGACCTGGGACAAGACAGTTATATTCCTTAGCCTTCAGTTTCCTAAATCTAGAAGGTCTAAAGTGATATCAAAGTCCTGAGGAAGCCCTTCACAGGGACTCCCTGCATATTTCTCCTGCCCGGCCTCTCTCACACCTCACTCAGTACCAAATTCTCCCTGAAAAATACACTGTTTGAAGCTGAGGCTAATAGTGTCTCTTACAATTTTTAGACCAAATGACTCACAGTTGATCTTTCAGGACCAGCCCAAAATAATTGGAATACAGCACAGTTCTGTAAAATTAAGGTTGCTAAATTTTATCATGGTAAAGGTGTCTTTCAAAAGTAATATTACTCAGAATTCTCAGTATGCAATGTAAGAACAATTAAGGTTTACAAATTACTGTCATCTTTTGATATTTCATTCAACTTATATCATTGGAGAAGATTCAGTTGTCTTTTTTTTTTTTAAGAAAAGATAATTATAATCTGGAGAATCAAAGTTTATTATCCCTAATCTATCCTACTTGAGCCACTATTACACACACACACACACACACACACACACACACACGCCTAAAATATGATAAAAAGGAAGGAGAGGTGAAGTGTCATCAAACACTGAATTTTTGTACCCCATTATTAATCTAAATTAATATTATATTCATAAATACAGAATACTCAGAAACATTTAATATTGCATTTTCCTTATTTTCAGGCATTTAAATCTACAAACCTAGAATACAGCTAATTCTTTGAGTTACATATGTCAGGATTCTAAATTCAGCAAATTATATTCATATAGATATTATTTTTACCTATGCCAGTTCAGCACACCAAAAACAAACAAACAAACAAAATATCATCACATGTTATAATATTTTCCTACAAGAAAGAAGTGCTAAAAGCTGGTCAGAGTTGTAACTACAAATGAAATTGACAATTAGAAAATAAATCAACTGTGATAATACAATTTCAGAAACTGTAAAAAAAAGCTGTGAATAGAAAATGTCAACTCCTGGAGACAACTTAACATTAGAGGAAGCTTCAGCACCAAATGAACACGCCTCCTAATGGAAGTAAAGGCTGTGGAGGAAAGTTTTAAACTTCTTCTTTCACATCTAACATTGGTTAAGTATTTCCAGTTATCGTCAAATATACATTGACATAGCCAGTTTAGCTTTCTATGCAATTTAAAGCCAGTTGGTCAAATCCAATGATCTGTGAACCACAGGCTCAGCTTGAATCCAAAAGTGTTGGTGAGATTTCGTCTACTGTATCTCTAGAATTTCAGAACACTACAATATATTAGAGTATGAGGTTCATTTTCACTGAGAGCCAATATTCTTATTGTCTACCATCTGATTTCCATTATATACGCCATCACCCTCACTCCCAACCTTGGCTTCTAATTGCTCCTTTTTCCATCATCTGAGCGAAAGCAGCTACCATCACTTGAGTTGGAATTGCTACTGGTGTTGAAGATGAGATTTTTTTGTAGGAAGTCTCTGAACTCCTGGTTTCAATAACTCTGTTTAAATATTGTTTTAAAAAAATGCTTTATGTTTTCCTAAGTGCTTTCGAATGTATTATTAATGCTAAAATATTTATAGTGGTGAGGTAGCTACCAAAACTCCCATTTTGTAGATAAGAATATTGAAATATCAAGAGGCTAACATAGGAAGTCACTGTATCAGCAATTAATTAGTACAGCAGGTCCTCGAATGACATTGCTTCATTCTACATCGTATTGTTATAATGCTGATAAAATGCTGTAGGAATTTCACTCTAGTTTATATCAATTAGTCTACGGTAAAATTGGTTTAGTTATGTCATTTTGCTTAAAGTCACAGAGCCTATCACTATGTTAAGTGAGAACTTACTGTATAGGCCATTGCTTATCAAACTCGAATGTACATAAGAATCATCTGGGAAATCTTGTTAAAATGCAGATTCTAATTTGATACAGTTCTGAGGGGAAGCCTGAGAATCTGCATTTCCAAGAATCCCCCCAAGTGATACAACTCTGCTGGTCTCAGGTCATACTTAGAAGAACAAAAGTACGGACAACGTTTGAACCTGTCTTCTTCCAAGTCCAAGCACGCCACGACCCCACTCCTTTCATAACTAGTGTCTGTCCTCTTCCTTCTCAAATTCACTGCTGGATGTTGGGATGGCATTATGCATCTTACATATGGAACTCAATCTTGGATGGCTTTCTTGGCCTCTTTCCAAACAATTTAGAGGGCTATTTCTCTAGAAATGTCTAACCATGCTCAGCAAAGTCTCTCCTCCAGCCCACTTCCACATACTAGTATGTTATCCAATACACCTACGAGAAGTTACCAAGTATCAAAAGGATTGCCTTTTTGTTTCAACATGAAAGACACTATCGGGACTTCAGGACTTCTAACAGGATGTCTGAGGACCCCAGGGAGGGGACGCTGGAGAAGAGAACACCATCTGTGGGACCTCAGGTGAGCAGAACAAATGCCAGCAGCACATGTCCAACACCCACACTGTAATCTCTGCACAAGCCAACAGGAGAGCTGGCGTGAGGTAAGATGGGGTGGGAGGAATGGAGAGACATCCAAAGAGGGAACAGAGGGGAAGTGGTCAGGGGAGCACAGTCCCAGGACAGAGCATTCTGGCCTGCTGGGAGTACCTGGATTTAGCTTGGTCTAGTCATCTAAAGGACAGTTAAAGAAGATAGTGATGATAATCCTTGCTGAGATAGTCTTCCACATCAGGAGCAGAATTTCCCTACTGTAGGTGAAACTCTAGGCACTGAGGTATTTACACATTCTTCTCTCAAGGCTCTTTATATCCCTAGTGCCTAGTTCAGTGTCTTCCATACAGTAGGTACAATGTGATGACTCTTGGAATGAGAAGGACTGTAGTTCTAAGGAGAAGGTTTCAGCCTGGATACAGAAGCATCCTCTTCCAGCTGTCCTGACTGCCCAGAACAGGCAGGAACACAAAGGTGTTAACACACAGCTTCCGTCCTGAGATGTGCCTTGAATGCAGCCTTTATAAATGTGACACAGTGACAGGGGATTGCTGACCAACAAGCTTGAGTAAAAGGCAAAAGCATTACAAATGGCTTATGCTTTCACTTCTGTGATTTACATGGAGTAATGTGACGGCCTGGCCTGATTAATAAATACAGGTGGCAGGGAGCAGAAACCACAGAAAGTAGCAAATGTTAACTCATGTACTCCCTGACTCCTGGGACCTGATAATGCCTGTCTTGCCATGACCTAGCAGCATCTGACCATGACACTAGAAGGAAAGAACAGGTCTATGAGGCAAAAGGAATGTTCACGCAGGTGTGGCTTTTCAAGATAGCACTAGAAGTAAACATTCAAATCCCAGGGGCTACAAATATGGAAAACCCTTAAATGAACTAAGTACAGGATGGAATAATTTAAGGGGTATCAAACTGTCCCCAATGCCTTAGGGTCATAGTTCTCAACTTCTCACTATCAGGGGTGGTGCTTTATCCTTATGCTTTATCCTTATAAAGCATAAGGATAATAAGAATGGTCAGAAACTAAGTAGTAGTAAGTAAGAAAGAGTGATCAGGCTCCTAACAGAGAATCCTAATGCTACCTCCATTTGGAAGGTCAAGATGAGAAGCAATCGTCAGATAGCTGATATGGTCATCAAGTTAGTGGATGGCCCAAGGAAATCAAGCGCCTAGTGTGTCATAAGTATATAGAGTTTGCATAAATTTAAAATTCCAATTTAGGGAGACAGGAGATAATAAAAGACACATCAAGTAAAGATTTGGTTTTCTGTGAGCCACTGAACATACCATAAACAGACCAAACTCGCTGCAGGTTAGATTTTAACATTCAAAACTTGAGGCCTTTCAATGACCTACCTGGAGCAAGAATAATGGAGCAGAAAAGCAATCACACAAAGACTGGTCAGAGAGTGCATGTGTATACAAGTGAGCAAAAGCTTTCTAGTTTAAATTCATTGTATATAAGGTAAAATTAAGATTAGTACTTCTTGCAACTCACTAAGAGTATAGTCTTGCAGTTGAAAGTAAGCATAAAGGATGGCAGTATTTGCGCGGGGTAATGCCGAATTTGCTGGTTTCTTTCGACGGCTTCTAGAAGGATCTTTGCTGTATATCTTCATACAAGGCAGTATTCCAAAAGGCCCATGAACATTAGACAAATTTTCTTTTGAATTTGTTTTAGACTATGAACTCAGGTAATGATCTTAGACGGCATGGGGATTTGGATTTAGTGAGACATCTCTGCATTCTAGTCCAATGTCTGCTGCACCACCTTTCAAGTTAGGTTAAGATAGGAATGAGGTTGGACAAGCAATGTCTCTTCCCCTGTTGCAATTTCTCTTATGAAAATCTTCAACAGTAGGAAGGCTTAAATAGAAGATATAAAAGCAGAAATGAGGTGTCCTCATGTCGGAACCACCTTGCTCATCTAATATTTCTCTTCTAATTTTCCTCATTTTTTAGCAGTATCTTTGCCATGATTAAGTGCACTCTGTTCACTTTAAATTAGAAATATTTAATCTTCTTTTCTAAAAGGGGTAGAGCTAGTCTGGGCTGGCATTCCTAAAATTATAAAGTTCTAAAATTTATTTCTGGTAATTCTAAAGAGCACTGTGAATTTAAGCTGTATTACTGCATTCATATCAAGGTGTCAGTGAGACTGACTACTTCCTGAGGACTCTTCTAGTGCTAATGAATGGGCATTATGTATCAGTTACATATATTGTATGCTCCTCCACTGTGCATGCACACGCCACTCAGTAAGATAATAATTCTGGAATAAGGGCAACAGTGGCAATTACAGACTTTCTAATCCGACTTCTCCTACCTTTCCCCAATGACTGAACAGAGCAGGGAGGGGATGCAAACTACTGTAAGTATAGTCAATTCTGAGTGTGAAGGATATGATGGTGGCAGAACACCTTTAAAACTCTGTCAAAATTTATCACTTTCCATAAGCTGGCCTAGAAAGTTTCTATCAACTAAAATAACACTCATGTTGGTAAAAACCAACACACCATGCTGGTATCTTTGCTGCTCTAATGGCCCAAAGGAATATACAGAAGAGATGAATGTGGGGTTTTGTTTTCTTAAGCAAAAGAATGATATCTATATCTGTGAGTAGGCCTATAAGAAAGATAAAAGACCAGTAAAGGAGAAAGAATCCTTGCAAACAAAATTTTGCCTTAAATGCTGTTACAATAATCCAGGATAAAGAATAACTTGAATATTAAGCACAGTGGTAAACTCTATCTCATCTGAATTCAGAAACTGGCTCGAGTATTTCACCAGAAAACGCACAGAAACACTCACACTCAAAATGGACATCTTAATGGTAAATTCATTATAAATATATTTGGAGTTTTAAGTTAACTTTCTCGGTCAGCAATATTTTTTTCTTCGGGAAACAGAGTTTCAACTAAAAGTGGCATGAATTACAAAGACATGTATTATCTCACACGCAGAAGTGCTGGGTGCATGGGGTTCCAAGGCGGGTGCAGCTGTGCAAGGTTGTCATTGAAGACCCATCTCTTTCCTTCTTTCCACATGACTATCCTCAGGCTTGGCTTTTCTTGGCTGAAAGAGGGTTGCCTTTGCTGCAGGCATCACATCCTTAGTAACATTATCTAAAGGCAGTTTCTCCACACACAGCTGTTTCTATCATGAGGGACACATTTCCAGGAGTTCCCAAGTCAGACTTCCTCTCAGGTACCAGTGTGCAATATGCCTATTTCCTGGCTGCAGGGGTTTCAGGAGACGTGAGTGTCTTTTAACCCTGTAGTGGAGGATACTTTGCTGGCAAGGAAGAACCCTAGTGGGTAAGCAATGAACTATGTCCACAGCTAGCTTTTAAAATTAAAATTTTAATTGTTGTATTGAATTAAAATCAACAAAAAGCTTTTATTCTGTAATAAAAGCAGTCTAAATTCCAATTCTCAATTTTTTTTCTTATCCCTAAAGAGACACAGATGTGAAGTATACTAACTTTTGACATATGTATGCATGTAAATTCGTGATGCTCAAATATAAAAATCGGTATATAAATGAATTTCCAAAGACAGTGGAAAATACGTGGCTTGAAAATTGATACGCAACTCCTTCACTTCGGGTTGAATCTGAAACAAAATAAAAGCTCTCATTCTCTAGAGAATATGCTGTCAGAATATGGTAGCAGGATGGCAGCAGTTGAGCCAAATTTTTAATTATATCCATAAAATGTTGACATATTTGACTTGTTGTGGCCTTTGAAGAGAATGTAGCATTATGTGGACTATCACCCAAAGGGCTGGGAAGTGTCAGAGAGTCTTCCTAGCATTTGGAGCACATTGCTTTGTTTGTAGAAACCTATAATGTGCTTGACCACTTCCAGGAGATGGGAGCAAACTGACTGATACCTACAAGGGTGAGATGAATTACTTGCTATAAAGAGAACTGGTTTTTTTTTTGCGGGGGCGGGGTGCGAGGGGGATAGTACTCCTGTTTTTTGTTTACTTTAAGAATGAAATGAAATTTGGAGCATGTCCATTTAATTTAAAATGCATACGAATCACTAGCAAACTGATAGGCCTCAGAGTTTTTGCAGTGGGGAAACATTCTAACACATAACCAAATTAATTCTTTATGTATTCCATAAGACAGCAACTGAAAGGCAAACCCAAGAATTTAATGAAGAGCTCCCAAATACAACTTTGGGGCAGGGGGACAAAATAAAGGATGTGGAATAAAAAAGAGACAGATTTTAAAAACGGCTGTTTAGAAGCACTGCTATTATCTAATTATGAGTTTAGGGGCAATTTATGTCACCTGGGCACTGCTGGATGCTGGCTATATTGCCCGTGAACTTGCAAAACTTTATAGGATAGTGGAGGTAAAAGAGGTAAGATAAATAATCACATAACTTAGTACAAAATTAATGATTATGAGATGAATGGTATGAAGGAAAATGGCAGGCTGTCATGTAGAAACAGTGATCCAGTTTAGTTGGATGATGCCATTTCTAAGGTTACACCTGCTCCCCTGGAGTAATTATAAACAGCTCCTTTTACTCTACAAAGAATCCTGGTTTGAATGATGATAAATTATGTGGTTGCCCTATCGTTAAAGTAAGCTCTAAACTATTAGTAGGTGTTAGCCTAATGATAAGAAACACGAGTGTTTCTGGTACATGAATGAGTTTGTTCAGAGCCTGACAACAGAAAGAGCTTGGTGAATTTGAAGAAATGTGAGAAGACCCGTGTAGCGGAAAAATCACAGAGAGACTGGTCCTAGCTGGGGCTGGATGGGTCAGGGTGAGCTGGTAGCACGTTACGGACTTCGAGTGCATCATAAGAACAATGTGAGTCATAGAACAATATTAGGTAAAGGGGTAATGCTATCCAGTTTTAAAAAACAGTCTCAGGCTACCTTGTGGCATATGGATGGGCAGAAAGCAATCGCTGAACAGAGAAGCCAGTTTAGAGGCTATTGTGGCACTCCCATCTAGAGATGCGAGTGGCCTGAATTTGGATATTTCAGGGGGGAGAAACTGGGTGGGCTCTGGATAAATTTTCGGTAAAGAGGAAATAGAACTTGGCAGAGGACTGTGTATTGGGATGAAGGATGAAGGAGTAAGGAAGAAAAGCACCTGTTAAGTGTTCAGCAAGATATTGGGTAAAATAGAGTTTTCAAGAAATGCTTGCTGTACATAAAGTTTCAACATCTCTAGTAAACAAGCTGAGAAGACTGTAAACTAACATACAAATTGTACAGAAAACTGTTAAAATAGCAGGACAGACTGATATCCTTTCAAGAGTCCCATTTACTAAGTTGGCCCTTAACTGGCCTCTGGGAACTGGGATTTCAAGAGGGTTTGCATCATTCCCAAACTGATAAGAATGACTCACTGACTGTGATGGAACTATTTTTATATAAATAACATGGTTATGCTGAATACCTGCTTTCCTCACGGGAGTCTGGAGTTTTGGTTCACACCAGGCTGAGGGTGTCTACCTTACCAGCCCACTATAACAAACATGGGTAGTGAGACTCTACTTAGCTTCCCCGATTCACAACACCTCACACGTGTTGTCACATCTGTTTCTGGAGAGAATAAGTGGCTCCTATGTAACTCCATTAGGAAAGGACCCTTGGACACTTGTGCCTGTGGTTTGCCGTGGACCACACACATTTTCCTTGTGCTGCCTCTGCCCTTTTTGCCATAATACGTCACAGCCATGAGTATTACGACATGCTGAGTCCTGTAGTCCTCCTAGTGAACCATCAAACCTGAGGGTGGTCTTGGCACAATGATCAAATGCCCAAATGTATGTTTCAGACTAAACTATAATAAAATATAACAGATCAGAGAAGGGAGGATGGAAAATATAAGATAAATATTTCAGGGATATGACTTCAGGGACTACTTAAGTTTAATAAATACCAAATGCTAAGTGCTCTCCAAACTGATATTCACATGGCTCAGGCTCTGGGGCTTGTCCTTCCTTTCCCTAGGGACACGAAGTCACCACACCTAGAAAAGAAATTACTGGTAACAATATTTTCTTGACATTCAGGTTAAATTTCTCAGTGTTCCAGTGCCTAGCTCTCCAGTGTGCCAAAGAATCAAGTTTAAATTTCATAGCTGTGGGCCACACAGAACGCTTTGGAGAGTATGACAGAAGGCAGAGATTGGAACTTGCTGATGTCTGAGGAAAGTAATGTCAGAGGCTGAGGAAGTGCTTGCAGATTTTTTTCTGAATAAGAGATGCTTTCTTATCTCTTGAAAGTATAGAATTAGTCGCTGCCTACTTATCAGGATGGAAGGAAATTGGCACTAAACATAGAAATATAAATTTTGAGCAGGTCTGTGTGATGGTACGTTGATTATTCATAATCTCCCCAAGCATTTGAAATGATTTACTCTCCAGAATTAAATCTAAAAATAAGTTAGACCGAGAAATCTTTTTTAAATACAAAATAACAATTCTAGCAATACAGGCAAGAGAATCCAAATAAATTTAGGATGATTATATTATAACATTGGCTCCACCCCACAATTTTCTGGCTACTTGCAAATACTTTATTTGTTTAAGTACTCTATTTTTGATAGCCACATCTTTAGGGAAAAATAACATTTACCTCTTCGTCATTTTTTATAATTAAATACCATTATTAAACTGTCTAAATTTTCAGGTTATAGTGATAGCTATCAGTAGAAAACGAAAAAAAAAAAATAGAAATAGTCTTTGTTCTTTAAGATTTTAACACTGGACCACTACTGCTTTGAATAAAAGGTCCACCTTCTAACCTGAGGTTTCCAAAGTCCTCAATACACATTATCCGTGTAAATTTCCTACTAGTTCTATGAAGAAAAAAAAAAAATAGCCCTATGTTTCTTTTTATTTATTTTTACAAACATAAATACTTAAAGCACTTTCAAGGGAAAACAAATTAATATTTGCCAAATAAAGGTGAGGCATTTATTTGCCTCGTTATTGCGCCATCCATCTATTCATCCAACAAACATATTAGGTGACAAGCACCAGGTTCTTTGCTAGATTCTGGAGATACAAAGAGTATGGAACTCAATTTACATTACCCTTGATCTAAAGACTTTCCTTGTATAGTTTTTTGAAGACTATTTAAAGTAAAATGTATATACAAAATAGAGAACACGTCATCAATGCACAAGCTCCTTCTATTTTCTTACCTCTTAAGCTAGTTTCCAGATAAAGAAACATTATACATATACTACAAATTGGATTCTACTGTTTTGCAACTTTCCGCATCAGCATATATTCAATAACACTGCATTGCTTTCATAAATTATTTAACTTAACTCTATTTCATGGGCATTTAGGTAATTTCCAAATTTTTATCATGTAAAGAATCATATAATAAATATTCTTATACATTTAAATTTCCTCTGCTTTGGAAGAACTACTCCAGTGACACAAACCTTATTGGTTCCATGACAGAGTGGTCAAGCAGTTTGCTAAAAATATGTCATTTAAACTCCTAAGGCTGAGAGGAGAAAGAGAAAAAAATAAAAGAAGAGAGAGAAGGAAGAAGAAAAGGAGTAAGAGAGAGAAAAGAGGGACAGAAAAGAAATTTCTACGCCAAGTATATATTTATTCAACTCTTTTTTTTTTTTTTTTTTAGCCACACCAAAGTTTAAAACTGAGATCATCTTGGTTTAAGTTACTCCAACTAGTTAAAAACTATCTTAGAAAATGCTTCTTTTGATAGTTACAAAACAAGTTCCTTCCCCTTTCCTTAAATCATACTTCATACAGGAGCCACAAAATAGTCTGAGTGGTTTGAGACTCAGTGAGAATACTTTCCATGGCTGAAAGACCATATGATAATGAAAGAGGGAGAAGGAAAGAGTATCCCCTGAGCACAGATGCTTTACATTTTCAGTAACTAAAGTAGGGCACTCAACTCTATGCATGTCATTGGTGCTTTTCAAATTATGCAAGACTACTGTTGATGATGTCTTGAATTTGGTGAGTACTCTTTGCAATGTGCCTGAAAGAAAGGATTACTAATTTATGTAAAGCATTAGAGTGTGATATAAAAAGCAAAATGCAAGTCATTTCTCACTGAAGATAATTTGAAATAGTATTGTGCCAAGGGAGACATTAGATTACAGAGGATAAAAAGTAGGAATAGATATTCAGACATTTAGTTATATTTGCATAATCATCTAGAGTAGGTATCCGATGTCCTCTTGGGGCTAACTGGCATACAAAGAACAGAATAGCAGTTTTTTTTTTTTTTTTTTTTTTCAAAAAATTCACCATATAAAACATTTTTAAAGGGAAAAATATACATGAATGTTATTAAATAGATACCTCTGACATCCATCCTTATTCCAAAAAGGAGAAACTCTACAATTCTTTCCTTTTATGAACATAAATAAATGCTAAGTGATTACTAAAGCCCAAAGAATGATCTGCACATGAGGTCATTCTCATAGCCGCAGGCTGCAAGAAGGCAGGTTTTTCCAATTTCTGTGATATCAGTATTACCTTACATGGAAAAAGGGACTTTGTAGATGTGACCTGTAATGAGAGAAGTATTTTAGATTATCAAAGTGGACCCAACAAGAGTCCTTAAAAGTGGGAGATGGACATGTAACTTTGAGAAGAAGGGACAAAGAGATGTAACTTTGCTGGCTTTGAAGGTAGAGGAAGGGGGCCACTAGCTAAAGTATGTGGGTAACCTCTAGAAGCAGGAAACATTTCCTCCCTAGAGACCTTCCAGACAGGATCGTGGCCCTACGCAACATCTTGGATTGAACTTAAGTGCAAACCACGTTGGAATTCTTACCTACAGAACTGTAAAATAATAAACCTATATTGTTTTTAGCCACTAAGATTGTGGTCATTTGTTATGGCAGCAAGAAGACATTAATATGTATCATTTCTCCGTCAAGTTTGAGAATTGAAACCATCACATTCACCTGTTTCTGTGGTTAAGGAGGCAAAAAGAAAATATTTGTCTTTTGTCTCTGGAAGATAAGACTATAAACCAAGTAAAGTGGGTGAATTACCAGCAAGGCTAACAGCTTGCTCACCATAACTACCCTTTGCCTACATCCTAAATGTACATAACTAAGAAGGGAGAAAAGCACATTGCATTCAACAGACCTTGTATTAACCAGCACGTCCCATTCTCATGAAGTTAATCACTATTCGTAAGCAAAACCAGAGATTGTAAAACTCCTATGGTAAGTCTGTTTTTACAGAATCTGAAAGAAATCCCTATCATGAGACAAGATTAAGCAGACATCTGCTGACCGTAAGATGGAAACACTATTTGCTGGCCACGGCAATAACGATCGTGGGGTAGTCCACCAGCTTCCCCTCCCCAGTCCCTCTCTCACTCCAAACAGCCCACAAAAACCCCTCACACAACCCTACCAGGGAATGAGCCAGCTCTTTTATTCTTGCTGGTTCCCTGTGCACTAGCCATCTCGCAATAAAGCTTTGCTTGCTGAACTTCATATCAGGTACAGTGCTCATTTCTATAACATTAAGACCCAAGAACCTGGCATTAGTCGGCCCCGGCAATACCTGCATCCAGACACTGCTCTCACTGTGCCCTCCGGACCAGTTTATATGCCAAGAACTGCCCAATCCTAACCAGTTCCTCACTTTGCAAGACCCCCCTCAATGTCACCCACCTAGGCTTCGATCTTATATTCTCCCTCCTTTTTCTTCTTTTGAGAGACTGCTAACATTTCTCAAGTTGGTACTCTCTTACTGCAATGAGTCTACTATACTAAACTTATGTCGCTTATTCAACAGTTTTTCCTATTTTAGGGACGTCGCACACAACGTGGGGCATTCCTTCCATTGCCATAATTAAAAATGTCTTTCCATAGCTGTGAAGGTGAGGGCGTGTACAACCAGAGTATACTTTAGACTCCAATTAAGTTGACAGGAAATATAACAATGGAATTATCGAAATAAAAATGTACATTGATTACCACATTCTTTTTATTTTTTTAATTATATATCTAAATTATAGATGTATTGTTTGTGATGTTGGAATAAGTCCATCTGCACAAAATTATTTGTTTGGCTCATGCTACAAAGAACTGAAGAATTCAATCTGAGCTGAGGACTGACGATGGGAAAGATTTCTGTGTATCTACCCAAGAAAGTCGCAGGAGACGGTCTCTTCCTCTACTTCGTGACTTTTGTGTTTCACAACATTCAGGCTGAACAGATGTCTCATCTCAACAGAATCAGGTTCAGTCACAAAGGCCTTTATCAAGCCCGTTCCACCTATGCCAACGGCATCCTTTTTGCCTCTCTCCCAGCTCTTCTCCCCTCTACTATGTGCCTGGTTGCCAGTCACAGATAAGCTCCATAAGCTCCAACTTTTCATACAGATGAAAAGACTCACGGAACGCCTTAAAGAGTTTGGACATTGCCACTAAAAGCCAGTTGCCTTTCTGAATGTGGAATTTAGTTTTTATTCTTGTTCTCATTGTTTGTTGTTTGTTTGCTTGCTTTTTAACTCTCTCAGAAGTAGAAGGAGAATAGATTGGAACATTAGTTTAACCAGTTCAGATGACAATGAAGAAGCATTATAATCCATTTCATCCAAATTATATCTGTCAGTTGGAACCTGGTTTTCACTAGTGAACATGAGCATTTAATACATAAAGAGGAACTAATGAGATGTTTGAAAATGGAATACATGCATCAGTAAATTTAGAGACTTTGCTAGGATTAGTAAAATGACAGAATATTATCAATGAACAGGAAAAATATTTTTTTTGGGTGTTTACTTAACAAAAAGAGCACTTTTGCTTTTTTTTAATAAAGTTTTTATATTTCATTTTATCCTATTCCTTAAAGATTTTGATTCTCAAAATTCTTTCTTCAGAATTATTTGTTTCTTATATTCTAACCTACACTGAGAGTTCCCTTGAAAGGATCTTATGAAAAATGAGCATTGCCATCATTGATCAAACACTAACAATGGCACTAATGATGAATCAGTGCTATTTATTGAGGACCTACTATGTATCCAGAGCTTTTCAAAACCTATTTTAAGTTAATGTTCTTAACAAGTAGTTAAAACAAGTAGGTATCTTCTCTTAATAGGCAATGATAATTATAATTATGTAGATGTAACTGTGTCTTGATATCTACATACATATCCTTTCTCATTTTCTTTAAATTCTCATTGCTTCTACATATTGCCCCACAAGATGGACTTTTTATCAGTCAGAACATTAACTTCTAGAATTCTATTAAGGAGGTGAACCGTGGTTGCAAAATTTTTTCTGTACTGCAAAGTAGTTTCCAGGCTTGATAATATATATTTAATCATGTAAAGAAAGAAAGGGCAAGTTATTTAGTAAGGATGATCATAATTACAGTCATGGTATGATACTGTTTTACGAAGTGCAAATCATAATCTAGTTCTTTACCATTCAAAGTTCGGGCTGAAAATCTACAGCATCTGCATCACCTCAAACTTCTTAGAAATGCAGAACCCCAGGCCCCGCCCCATTTTAACAAGAAGCCCAGGTGATTTGCATACACATTAAAATTTGAGAGCAATGACCTAGTTTTTTTCTTTTACAGCTTGAAAAAAACATAAGTAACAGAAATCAAGAATAATTCTGGGCTTCTCAATCACAGCTATTAGGAATGAGGGCAGAACATGACCTACAGAGTCAGAATCTCTAGCAACAGACCCTGAACTTTTATGTTCTGAAAATTCCACAGGTGGTTCCGATGTGTTGAAAACCACAGACAAACATTTAAAGAATCTTATTTCCACCCAGTTAAGAAATAACTACTCACACACACACACACACAAACATTCCTCAGTCCACTTGTCAGCTGCGAAGTTCATGAAAGTGTAAAAAGAAACCTCAATGAATGGATTCTGTGAGAGTAACCACTCCATTTACTCCAAGAGATGTTGAAGTCTCTTGGAAAAAAAAAAAAAAGAAAGTCTTACTCATTTTTATTAAGCTGAGAAATCTTAGGCTTTCAATAGAAGAGCAGCATTATTTTTCATTTCCAAATGTTGACTCCTCTATCAATGCCCAAATTTTACCTCAACAAATAATGAATTCAAATACATTCTGGAACAAATCAGTACCTCTCAATTCAAAAATCAGACAAACCAGAACAACCATTTAGGAAAACAACATGCTGGAATCTCGATAGCAATGAACTATCTTTCATATACCTTTATGTCCATAGCACTGAGCGTGGGGATCACACAGAGAAATAAAGTTTGCATTTAATTCAATTGACTGAAGACATGCCTATATAGATTGCTATTAGTACTGACTCACAACAAATAACCACCGTCATGCCATGCGCTTGTCAGTGATCTATTAGACCTTACAACTCTTCTATTTTGGCTACTATTGCAATACTGTAGAACATTCTAATTTAAACCATGGATGCTGTGAAAACAAGGAAATGCACCGCCTTTACAACTACAGGTTGAACATGCTCAGAGTAAGGTGGACTGAAGATTCAGTGCTCGGCAACTTAGGGAAAGGGAGCCAGTTTAAAGAGCTCTAGATCAGTTTCCATCTTCCAATCTTCCTTCTTAATAAAAAGCTGATTCCTGAACAGGACTTCAGGAAATTCCTCTTTGGTATTATTTCTTACCCACTCTTGCCTTTTCCTCAGATGTTTGTGTGCAGCTCTTTTGGAAAACTGATATTGTTTTTCTCCATAATTGCTTATCCCATCAAAGCCTGCTTTTAGAAAAGAACCAGATAGCATTCATTTATATAACACTATAACACTAAATACATAGATGACCTCTTCCAAAATTATTTTCATTGTCGGTCATAATTAAAATAGGTAATTTTTATTGCAAAGTTACTAGGTCCCTGGCACTGTCTCCACTAGCAAAACCTATTGAGATGGATAATATGATCACTGCACCATCCTATTCTACCTATAACAATAATGAAGATCAAAGAGGTTAAGGAAGTTGTCCAGGACTGCAAAGCCACCAAGTGGCCTAGGTAGAATTCAAATACAGATCGTCAGGGTCCTGACACTGGATCTCTATTCTGTTTGTCTCTCTACTATCTTTTATTTACTAAAAGCATGTATTCAGTGTTAAAAAACTCTGCAAACATTAGCAAACACAGAGAAGTATTTTGAGCCAGTGAAGGAAGTAATTTGGAGACTAGAGAAGGAAGGGCTTTTCTATGCAATCTGCTTAGTCATGAAGCTCTCCTACTTTAGTGTGCATCAGATAGACCCGGAGGGCCTGGAAATTTGAATTTCTAACAAGTATGTAGGTGATGTTGATGCTGCCAGATGGATACTGATGGGAGGGGATTCTTTCTCACCACCCATCATTTGCAAATTACAATAATCACATTTCAAAAATTACTCATTTTTATTCTTCGAAGCCCCTCCCCCATCATCACCTTCAGAAAAGTCTGTTTTCAAAGGGAAAAAAAAAAAAAAGAGTAAGACCTGTCTATATCATTTTCTACCAGAGCTTACAGAGGAAAGGTAAACGTAAAATGTCCCTTTCCCATAGTCACAGATTTAGCCCCTTTCGTTTAAATTTAATGTGGAAAGCCTCCTGCATGCCGCTTTTGATAACAAATAACCCAGAGTACTCTTCAATGCCATTTCTTCAATTATATTTTCTTTACTGCTCAAACAAGATAAATGGTGGGGGGGATCCAAACAATTTTTCACAGGTCAGAAATTCAGTGCACCTGATGCAGCTGAAGTTTGCTTAACAATGCAGCACTAGCTTTTCTAAAATTACAACCTAGACTTTTTGTTCCTCTCCTCATGCTTTTGGTCAATATCCCTTTCACAGCACTGAGTTTCCTTTCACAAAAAAATAATTAACAGAAGAAATCACTCGATCTTCCAGTTAAAAAACAATGAAGTACTGTTGTTAGAAAGGCAAGCAATTGATTTATAGGCTCTCGGGGCTCAGTGATTTCCTTATTTAAATTGTGGTGTCTGTGTGTGTCTGTGTGTGTGTACCATACTTCTCCTCTTAGCTAACAATTTAAATAATCCCTTAGTGGAAAGTCCATCTTTAAATATGCTCTTACAGAGTTTGGGTTAAATGGCTAGAAATTAAGTGATGGCTGACTATTCTTCTTCCTTTTAGAAATTTTTGCTGAAAAACAAGAGAAACTGGGGAGAAAGAAGTAAACAGAATAATCAAATTAGGAATGAGTATTGACATTTTAATAGAGAATAATCTACTTTATAATTTTGAGTACATATAACAGTTCTTTTATGCTACAAGACATACCTAAGAACTAAATGAATAAAATAAATCAATCACATACAGTATCAGATCATAGTTAGAAGTGAAAGTGAAGAAATTCACTACACTCAAATACAGAATGATTGTCTGCATATGATTAGAGATGTTAGAAATTGTTGGAAAATGTGAGAAAAAATTTCAGCTAGACAGAATCTCCCCCTTTTTATTACCTAAATCTCTGCATAAGTTGAAAAGGGTACCTACTATTGTCTTTGTTGAGAAGAGGAAGGCAGAAGAATGTGGTCACAAAGCAACTAGTGTGAACCTAATAGAGTAACCATGCTCATTGAAAAATTGGTGGCATGTAGGTTTCAGGTGGTGCAAGAATCTTAACAAGGAGCTACACGAGTTTGTGTGCAGAATGACAGCATGAACAAATCAAAAGAAATTCAGCACTAGGAAAGATCAATACCTATCACTTGCATCATTTAAAAATGGACTGGGCAAAGAACTAGAAACTCAACTGTAAGGAACAATCTCCAGGCTGGCAGAGAGAGAAGGAGTGGATGAGATCGAATAGACCTTTCTCAGCTTAATTTCTATGATTCTTCAGCATGAGCAAAGCCAAGTGAATTTCACTAGGGAAGCAGTGTGCTGTGAGCCTCTTGCCAAGGTTCTCTTTGACTTCATACTGGCATTTCAGAATACCACTTGGAGTATGGTTTCAATACATGACATGGAGGATCTAGACTTAGTTCACCGCCTCAACTCCAGTGTCACTCCCAAAGGGCTCCCACAAATATACTGCCCGTTCACCCAGATTCCAAACCTGAGTCCCACACTTCCCAGGACACACTCACACTGCTGCCAGACCGCTATCAAGGCACACATCTAAAAATGGAAACCTTCAGTCATACCGAGCTCCAGGGCTAATTTACGATAGGCACATAAACCTTTCTTGCGGGGAGCAAATATCTTCACTCAGCCTGCCAAATTAAAAAATTAGAAAGAAATAAACTGCAACTTTTACCTGCTAATTAATTAGCACAATGTCTAAATGTGGGTCAACTGTTCACCTCTTTTCTTCTCTTTGTCCTAGTTAGGGTTTGTGCAACTGCCACCATCTGTAACTTTGATTAAGGGTCCTGCATTTCATTAGGCTGCCAAAAGCCCTTAAGGAAACAAACAGACTCATTTGAAAGCAAACTTCCACCAAATAAATGGGCACTAACAATAGAAGGTGCATTTTTGAAGGTTGACTCTATCAGCATGGATCTGAAGGATACAAACTACTTCTACATTAAATGGGGAAGAAGGAGAGAGAAACTGGGACATAAGGCAAGACATATTTAAATGTATTCATGTGGATGCACCCACATTTACAGTGCATTTCATGAGTCAAATCAAACACTCACTATTCTCATTTCACGACCCACTCTATATGAAGAACAGAGTTAATTTATAAACACATCCATAATTTTCTAAGACTCTATCGTTCTAATTGTTCTTTTCACTGCTGCCACACACATGTATGTGCGATGGACTTAGCTTTATTAAAAATTTGAGGACATACCAACTACAAAACAAGGTCATAACTGGAAGCTAAGCTTTAGTCCATCATTTATTTTAAATCCCACCTGTTCAGACTCATTTTTACCACTTCTTCCTATGTCCAACCACAGACCACACTCATTCATGCTGCCATGTTTTTGCCCATGCTGTCCCCACTATCTGAATGAAATTCCCTTTATCTACTCATTTCAAGCCTCTATCTCAGGTAACATCAGTCAGTTTTTCCTCTATGAACTACAAAAAAAAAAAAAATGGGTACATAATTATCTGATTGTAATAGCACTTCTCAACCTGCCTTGTAATTTTCATTCCCTCCATGGGACTGTTGTCTCCTCAAGGCATGATCTAATTACTGTAATACAGATACAGATTTTCCTAACCCTTAACTAGGATATTTAACTGGAACACTCATTTGTGACAGGCACTGCAGGAAATGACACAGAATAGTAAACACTGGTCCTGATACAAAAAGGCATGGGTTTCAGTCAGGGCTCCGATTTTACCAGTGGCAGGCTCCTGGATGAACTGTGTACCATCGCTGTGATAAAGTTTCCTTGTCCATTAAGTTAGGAAGATAATGAACTGCCCTCTTATTGAATTGCTTAAATATGATCATTGGTATAAAAGAGTTCTTTAACTTGTAATGGGCTGTTAAATCATCACTAAATTCCATGTTCTTTTCTCCTACTCCTCAGTGGGGAGTATTTTAAGCGCGGTCCCATCCAACTCCTAAAGTTCACTGAGTCTGTGCAGTCTTATAGCATAGAATTCCTGGTACATTTAGTCAAAAGTAGATGATAACAGTACTAATAAAATATTGGTAATATCCATAAATTAGAGAAGTGATTATCATCAAGGATATAAAATCGAAATAAAAACTTTCGCAGAAGCATCAAAGCCGTGGTCACAATCCAGAGGCACACACAACCTCACCAGCACCCTGGTTTCCATAAACACGCAGATGTTAATGTCCTTCCTGAGATGCAATAGTAGGAACCAAGTCCAGACATAGTCACTATAAATTTACAAATCAAAAATCTCCTTTGCAATTCTTATTCACCTGTTGGAATTTATTACCAACTAAATAAAGCTCAGTCCCAAGACAATACAAAAGATAAAGTACATTAGCCAGTAAACTCTAAGGTGGATGAAAAACTGTATTTTTTAAAATAAATAATATGTCTATAAAATTCCAAATCAGCAAAAGGAAGACATTTTTTTTTTAAAACCAAGAAATAAAAAGGGGCATCTCTGCTCATAACTGTGTAGGCTATGGACCCTGAGAGCTCAGTTTTCTCTTAGAAAAAGTGACTGGAGGCAATTCTGAGAGTCTCTCCAATGATTTTTTTTTTTTTTTTCTGTTTAAGGACATCACAGACACGTAAAGGAGAATAAGAAATACAGTTGTCTGGCCTGAGTTACATATCAAAAAATGTTATCAACTGCTGTAGGGGAAAACATAGAACCTCAAACTCCAGGCTTCTAGATGCCTTTCAATTCACCTTGACAGATTTTATCTTCGTCTGTGCAGAATTGTGGAGAACTCCTTAAGGTTATTTGAGATTGCTTTATGTTGAGTCTCTTGTGTCAAGATTTTCAGGCCCTTGTTACTTAAAAATGTATTTGCACTGAAATAATCCATAATTACAAAGTTATTTTAAAATCCCAAATGGCAAATGAATTCTTTCAAAATGCTGCACACTCACTTTTGATATTATATCCAACCTTCAAACATGTGGTCCTGGCAGTGTTGCTGTAGCACATCCACTCACCTTTTAAGTTAATGAAGACTTAATATGAAATGAAAACTGGCACAGAACAAAAACAACGGAAATCTGTGACAAGAAAGCAGGAGGAGGAAAGGAAGTACGGGCCCTGTTAAATCAAGCCCAGCCAGTGTACAAAGCACAGGGCGACTACATGCTTTGTGATAAGGCTTTATGCTAAAATCAAAGGAGCAAAACTTCAATGCTTCATGATACCGTAGTGGCTTAGCAGAGCTAAAAATTTAATAAGTGCTATCTACACTAATGGCAGCGCCTCAGACTGTAAAAAAAAAATCTTAAAAAAAATACATGAGATTAAGCATTCTAATGACTACTTAATGAAACTTAAAAGAATATAGATCATCTTCTCTGGAATTAAATTACTCACTCTAAATAATAATAGTTAAAAAACATAATAATGGCCCATAGCTGAGTCCTGTGGAAGATTCAGTAGCAGAGCTGGTGATTACATTAGGATCTCGCTAAAGCTGAATCACTGAGTGAGGGGCTTGGGTGATGCAATAGCTGGGAGGGATCTGTTAACAGAGCCGGTGTCCGCTCCAATATGAAAGTCTGCAGTTATAAATCACCCAGGAGTCAAGGCCCAGGAATAGGTGGAGGTAAAGAGAACAAGATAAATTATTTGGACTCTCAAGGCAGAATTTAGTGTCATTTGCTTCATAAAATCCTTCAGGATCACCCCAGTCATCCTACATAGATCTGATTCTAATTCCTAGGAGTTTTCTCCTAAATTCATTTGAAACATTTAGGAAGCTGGTTTTTGTGATCATTATAATACTGATTTGACTACCTTATATATTTAACTACATCGATATTCTTCCTGGTTGAATTTTTCTCTCTCTCTCTCTCTCACACACACACACAGTATCTATCCACATAGTTTAACACAATGCCTTCCTTCTACTAATTGTCCAGCGAACATTTTTTGGTTGGTTAGAAGGTAATGCCCTAGAGCAAGAGGATAACAAACAGAGTCTTGAAAATGCGATGTTAGCTCACTTCAGGGCTTCTTTCTCTTTCTTTTAAAGTAGACACAAAAACTGCTATGGGTATAACTGAAGAACGACAACTCTAATACATACACACTGTTAGGTTTAGCACAATATACAGATTGACATATTGCTATAATTGTCAGTGCATGTCGCTCCTAACAGTATATGATCCAGCATCTTCCTTCCTCATCTAATTTGTAATTTTACAGTAAATGTTTTGCTTCCTCTGCTTTACAAGATCAAGTCTTACTTTTGATTTCTGGCTTTATAATAAAAAGGCACTATAATTTACAATGGTGTTAAGGCATTAACACCGCTGCTATAATGTTACAATAAAATGTATTATAAATATTAATAAAAATCATCCCCAAGGAATTCTTAAATGGTATTCTTCATGAAAAGCTTTCAAGATTTCTCTAAATAAAAGATTATGCCTTAGAAAGCGACATCATTCTTTCAAACATGATACAGAGTTCATGTGCCTCAAAGTATACTACATTCAAATATATTTGTACATGTTTATGTGTATATATATATAAATCTATACAAGCATATAATATGTTTATTAAAAGGGTAGACTTACATGTCAAACATTGTTTAGGCTACTAGACAATAGAAAGCTAAATCTTATGAAGCCTCAATACTCTGTCTCTCCTCTCATGAGCCTTTGTATAAATGTGAGCTGTGGTTTTTGCTTTCTCTTCATTAAGTCACCGGTTCTCCTAACTTGGGGTCTCAGATAAAGACTCTAAGGCAACAAAGAGTCCAGAAGACTTAGATGATAGGCGATCCAGACAATAGATAAGAATGTAGTCATGCTTTTGGCAGGTGGATCTGGCAGTGGGAATGTAGGGCAGGACATCCCAGAATATCAGGAAAACCCATGGAGAATACTACTGCAATTTTTCTGGGGGAGGGTCATGCAGACATAAGTGCTGAGTATGATGAATACAAAGATAATGAAAGGAATAGAACAGATAACAACCGATCTAGAGATGATAGAACCCACTAGGCTCAGTGACTGACAGAGTGTAAAGAGAAAGCATGAAGATGATGTTAGGATCTCCAACTTGGGCATCTAAGGAGTTGATCTGTGACATTTATACATAGAGAAAAGAAGAAGGTGAACTGTTTCACAGGGTTTGTGGGAAACAAGCTGAAATGTAACTGAACAATTTGGACAGGGTCAGAACCAATGGGAAGAACACAGAAGAAGGAGTCCGGTGCCTTCACTGAGCATCTGTGTGACTTTGGCATTAAATGTAAATCACCCTAGACTTCAGTTATCTCTTCTCAAATGAGCAGGTTGAATTAGACGACTTTATTCTTTCCTCAGCTCAAGAAACTACAGCTCTGTTATCACGACTACTTCCCCAATCAGTAATACAGGAAATAAAACGTTATTCTCCTTGCCATGGAAGGCAGCTCTAAAAATAAGACTAGAGAATTTTCTTCTGTCATTCTTTCTAGGGCTCTCCCAATAAAAAAGGACACCTGCTGGAGCACTTGCACACCTGCAACCTGACACAACCAGGGACTTTGCCTTCCGCTTTTCGGTGCTGCAAGTGAAGCATAATGAGGAGGCAACTGACTGGGACCACTGTAGGAATTCCCCAGCCCACCATGACAATTCCAGGCTGCAGTGTTCCACTCCTCATCCTTCCTTCCACAGCACCCAATAATCCCACAGCACCTTTACAATCCAGGTGTGTAACAGAAATACTCAGATTTTTCAACTCTTCCTATAGCTTCCACTAGCCAATATAGTAGAATGAGTTCAAAAACTAAGGGACTAATGGTGTAAACATGTCCTGGATGGTCACAGGGCTTTCCAGCAGGGGAAAGAACCGGAGATCAGGTAAGAATGAGGCAGGTACAGCCAAAACACAGAACTGCGCGCTGTAGTTGAGGGAGGATGCTATACACTTTTAGCAGGAGAGATCTGAATGTGCAAACTCACAGAGTAGGGCAGGGTATTGGGCACAGGGAAAACTGGAAGGGGTAAATCTCTGGGAACCAACTTAGACTTGTAGTTTGAGGGACAGGCAGGAGTCAGTCTCAGAAAGGATAAGGCAGCAGCCCAGGTCACAGGGACTGGTGGGCAAGAGAACCTAAGGCAAACAGCAGGCAGGACCTGCTATTGATTCTGAAGGACAGGAGCCTCTCTTCTTCATATGAGATATCACACATCCTTTTCCATCTAACAGATAATAGAAAGCTTGCCTTCCTCTTTTGAGTTGGGCCGATTTCCTCAAGTCCTTTCACTCTGCCTGAAACCCCTGGGGGAGGCTGAATACTCTAGAGAAGTACTACAAGAGAATTAATTGGAGGGTTGAGGCCAAGTGAAAAATGAGTCACAGGGTAAAATTTCCTGTTTTGGCAGGAATGGCCTTCATCTAGGTCTTTCTATCAGAAAAGAGATGTATTTAAGAACTACATGTGCATGTCCTTGTAGGAAGAGCTGTCACAAGACATTGTAGGCAAAGAGAGAGGGAAATAGGAGTTAGGAAGCCAGTATGTTAATCCTCACAGTAGAGTTTTCAAAAACACAAAAAGTTTGAGCTGGACAGGAAGTGGTGAGTGAATAGACAGCAGCTGCTAGTGGTTCATAATCACATAATCACTAGGCACCAAACGTTATATATACGAGGAGTTCTGGGGAGAATAACACAACTGCAGCCGAAGCCCTGGATGACACCAGAATTTTGTAATATGGTGAGAGAATAAGGGATGAACTTCATAAAAAGGAAAACAGAAATAAAACATATGTCCTAGACACGGACGACTTCTCTCTGGAGGAAAACTAACTGAAAGCTCAAAGTAAATGGGTAGACGAAGAAGAGCACATAAAAAAGTGCGGTCATGACCCTTCGCTAAACCCTTCAGAAAAGTGACCCACAATGCCCTAGCGATGCAGCAGAGTCCACATATACGAATGACTTTTCGTGGCTCACCTAGAGACTCCTCTGATATATATCACCATCTTTCTATGTAAACACAGATACACTAGAGGAACAAGGGCAGATGAATCAAAGGAACTAAAGCTGTCTCTGCAGTACTGTGGAGAATTACTATGTAATCCCAGACTGCACAGCAGGAGGCGGGGGTCAGCAAACAGGAAGGTGACATGGGGAGCTTTCCCACTGTGCTGCAATTACAGAAATGCTCTGCTTTAATAATCCCAAACCCAGGACCTGCAGAGACACAACACTCACTCTCTGCCCTGGTGCTCCTGCTATGCTCTGCAGGAGGCTGTGCTCAGCGGGTGCTGACTTCAGTGGCTCCTGGAAGATTTGAAATGCAGATAACACATCTGTGCTCCACAGCACAAGACAATAGTTACTCCATAACTGAGCCTGGACAGGGTTCTACTAGAAAGTGTCTACAAAGGTGAGAGGACTACTGTGCCCTAGATAATGCTGGACAGCATATGATCCGAGAAGGAGACAAAATGATATACCATTTGGTGCTTTTAGAGAGAAACCTAATATCCACCTGGAAAAGATGACAGACGCAAAAATACATATATAAGGAGAGGTAAGGACTCAATGGATGGCAATCCAAATTTACCAAAGGCAAGTAGAAAAAAGGATTAAGCATAATGAGTTGAGATAGTCAAGGACGTTTTTGAGAAAGTTGTGGTTTTTGCTGCCCATAGGTCATGTTAAATACATGGAGTAATGGTGGATGAGCGTGAATATTCCTGGCTGATGGAACTATGACAGAGGCAGAGGATGGCTGGATACACATACCACATTGGAGAGCAACTGGATATTGTAGAGGCAGGTCAGGCCCACAGCGCAGGAGGCTCTGAATAGACTCCATTACCTGGTATGAGAGGCCACGAAAATTTGGAAGTTGGAGAGTGACTTCCAAGAAGAACCAAAGGAGTTATGGTTTTGTAGGATATGTCTTCTGACATATTTTCATCAACTTTTTTTTAATCAACGGCATCCATTTGTAAAAAAGCATCTTCTTTCTCTTCTTCCTCTCCAAATATCCATGCTTATTCACATAAATATAATTTGAGCTTTTAGCCCAGAGCTCTTCTCAACCAAGCTACCCAGACACAATTCCAAGGGTTTTACTCATTCGCCACTCTGCCCTATATTTGCTGTCTCACAAATGATATCTTATAAGCCAATATTTTTTTTTTTTACCAAATACTTCATTCTGTAGAAATTTTCTCTAGCCTACTGTCAGAAGTTTAGATAAGCAAAGCCTTTTAAGAAAAGTTTTTCTAGAGAAGATTAAAATTTATATGTGCCCGCCTTTGCTTCTGTCATCAGTATTTAATGCTTACACCAAATCTACGAGGTTCCCCCCAAAAAAGTGACACTCAGTATGTCCTGCTTATACTTCAGCTACACTAAAGCACGTTTTAAGTCATTTTTGTAACCTCAATTTTATGAAAATGATATAAAATGATAAAATTTATTTGTGGTTAAAAAACACAACATAAGAACTTCAGAACAAGGAAATACAGACTGTAGTTGGCAAAAACCAACTTTTGGGAATGCCTCACATTCCCTCTGAGGTTCAGGAGGTGCGAGAATACAAAGAGGTGGTTTCACCTGAAACTTTCATATTGAAAGGGAGTCTAAAAATAATCAACATTTGGGACTCCAAATACCACCCTGGGCTCCTACTTTAATGGTATTAAAAATATAATTACTCTTTTGAAAAATGCAATTGAACTAATGGGACAAATTCAATTGCCCAGCAATTCTGCTATAGCTTTAGAAACTGCAGACTCCATGAAATTCAGCTTAATCAATAGTTTGGGTTAGAGAAGAAAATTCTCAATGACCTTTATTTATTCTATTGCTTTCTCTAAAATGTTGGTAATTTCTAACAAATGGAATTCCCACTGTTAAAATTAAATATAGATTGTAAAGCCACCACCATTAATCTTATTTGTTACTACTGCTATTGCATGAGGATTGGTTTTCCAACATTGTGCATGGTCTGAACTGTAACTCATGTTTATTTTTTGTGCTCATGTTGTCTTTGTTATTAGATAAAGGCTCAACAGTGGGAGGAGGATGCCTTAACCATCTCCAATTTCTACAGGTAGAATTTGTCATACAGGCTTTCTTTTTTCTCTCTTCCTCCTTCCCCAACACATAGCAAGTGTAGCAATTATCAAGGTATGAAACATTGGGAAGGCATCCTTCAGTAATTCATACCAATCATCTTGGTCCTTTAACAAAGTGTTGGCAACAGATACTTTTTACTTAAGTACATTGTGGCTCCTCTGTAGTCAGTCTTACACAGAAAGCAAACTTACAAAGCTTTTTTTCCCCTTCAACTTTCAATGTGGGAGACATGGCATGAACTCACACAAACATTTTTTTTTCCATTCTGGATTGCAGTTAACATATTTTCCCCTGTAAGACAATCTCAACACCTTCATCTTTTCATTACAGTCTCTAATAATTTGGATACAATCCTTAGCTAAATTTCACCTTTCTACTGTACATAAAAAAACTTAACTACAAAAATAAGTAATACAGAAAAGGTTGTAAAACATTTAGCTCCTTATAATAAAACAAATGTTCTCATTTTTCTTGAAAGTTTCATTTATATATGGAAGTTTGATCTGCTAAGCTAATTAAAACTAGTCTTACCTCCTTATTAAAGTAGAGCCTCAAGAATTTCAGGCAAAGCTGAGAGCATTTAATTCTAAATGTATTACATAGCAATAAAATGTATTTCATTTTTTAAATTCTACAATCCAAAATTATCACCAATTCTGCTTCCCTCACAGAGGGTGTGAATCAGTGAAGTACCTGGATATATTTTTGCAATCTCTGTTAGAGCCTAGAGGAAGATTAGATATAAATGAAATGAGAGTATAGTTCTAAGACAGCAACAAATAAGCATTTGGGAGCTTGCTGATGCTCACCATGGATGTGATATGGGTGGAAGGAAGTGGAAAGGGAGTGAGGAGGTTGCTAATTCCTAATAGCCTCCTTTTGGTTTGATCTCTTTATGGGTCCAAGCCAGCTCTCTCATATTTAGTCCATTCTTTACACCCAAAAGCTTTGTGCATTCTCTAAGCTGTACCTTCTTGTAACCTCTCAGGGGAGTGTTTTCATAGTATTTTTTCATCTTGACCAGAAATAGGAGAAGAGCCTTTGAAAACTTATTCTCACTAGTATTTTTTCCTCTAACTTCTTTGGACCAGTGCAACTTTCAACTCCTACATTACATCATCATCTTTGCATACCTGGCTGAGAACACCAGATATACTCTATTTAAAACACATACTTCTGTCACCATTTAAGTGAATTACTTCTTGTACTAAATGGCAAAGGAACAGTTTATAGTAAAAGCAAAGTAAAGGAACAGTGGTAATTTCTCCAACTGAAATGCAATATCATCAATACACGTTTAAGATGTACATAAAACAACTCAAATGTCACCTCCCCCCCAAAAAAACATAATTTCTCTGCAAAGTTCATAGTTTTTTCTGAAGCTAATCTGCTCTATAAAAAATAGCCTTTAAAATCCACATCACTCACTTGCTTATTCCTTCCCTGAAGACAAATAATTCCCAATCCATTTTGGAAAATAAAGCACAGCAAAGAAAGACCAGTTTGATCTCTGGAATCCTGGTGCTCGAATAAGATAAGAAAGTGTCTGTACTGATGCATTCATCAACATTATGTTTTTTTTTTTTTTTTCCTACGATGATATCAAAAAAGGGAAGATGAATTTAGACTCATAAATTCTGAACTAACTCTGGGGTCTAAACATTCAAATAGTGTATAATGGCAGATAGTTGATTCTGGTCTCTTCTCTTAACTCTCTCTTCCCTTTCCAGGGTAAGAAATCCTAAATGCATTGCTTTTATGTTCTCCAGACAGGGCAAATTCAAAATAACAATATCATCTGCCTTATCAGGGGCCCCTCAGCTGCATAAACTGTCATTTTTATTGCTCTAGAGATAGTAATTAAACCTTCACCAGGTCACATATATGTCCCAGAGCAAGCAGAACAAGCACACAGCATCATATTATGCTACGCTTATTAACTAGAAAATAAAAGCTGTGTTAAAAGAATATGCCTCACAGAAGAGAAGGATAAATATGTCCATGCTTTATTGCTACATAATTTTGTTTTTTAAGAAATGCCTATTGTACTGTAGAGTTGATAACATTTCCCAAGATGTTTGAAATCACTCAGTGTAGCACCATATGGTGTGGTAATGTCCCTGAACAGTGGGGCATGAATGACTCACAATTCACTTCACTTCATACTCATTTGTTTAAAAAGTAAAACTATTCTGAGATTCAACGTTGTCATTTGAGGTCCTTCAGCATCAGGATAGGCTTAGCACTAGTGAAGTTATTCTTTCTCACATGTTAAGCCACTGAAGACATAGAAGAGGAAAGGATATTCTTCCGAAAAGGATATCTATCTAAGTTAACCAATGAATGAGAACGGGAGTGGACCAGGCAGAGGGAGCTGACATATTTTTTACCTGGCACACACGATAAAGCAAACCGTTGTCTATCGCAATAAATCATCTTTTGGCACTCACTGGGGTGAACAAAGTTCAGTCAAAGGAAATATGAGTGAAATGGGTGAAATGGGTGAATTAAAATATTCAGACCTTCTGACCCATTATGAAATTGGGTGCTTATTCCTTTTCATTCTGAAGCTTCGGTTTTGAATATCAAACAATGGCTATGGTAGACAAACCAATTTAGGGGTAAAATTATATCAACCCTTAAAAATGTACAAGATTAATGCAGTATCAAAGAGGCAAAAACTCGTGATGAGCCAAATCAAGTAATACATCTTATCATATCATTATCAAATGGTTGGAAGAGCTAGACTCAAATCAGTAGCTAAGATCAAAGATCAAAAGAATAGAAATTATATGCCATCATGACTCCTCCTTAGCCTATCCAATTAGACAAATGTTCATTATTCATCCTTGCTTGTTCCGTTCAAAAGGACCATGAGACCCCAGGTCCTAGTTAAGAAGAAGAATTATAAACTGTCTTTAACTCTAAGTACCTACTTCCTAATGGGATGCTATGCTGAAATATCCACCATAATACACAGTGAGGCAAATAAAACTATAGACAAACTATAGGACCCAGAATTATAAAAAGATGTACGAGAAATGTCCAGAGATAGAGACTCCAAGAATTATGACCTGGGCCAATTTTTCTTTCTAAAATGAGTCTTCTGAAGTGATGACAGCTTTCAAAACATAATAAACTGTAAGTTAGTTCAAGTTCCTCTTACCAAAGTGGAAAGACAGACTTTCAATCAGTGTTATTTCATTTCATACCAGGTGTTTACCAAACAAAGGCTTGACTTCCAGCCACAATCCTTGATGAGCTCCACATATCTTTAACATCTTCTGTATTTTTTAAAAATGATAATGTCAGCCTAACACGTGCTAAAATAGAGAATATCATCAAAAGCAAGGGAAGAAACTGTTTAAAAAGTATTGGCCTGGAAGTAAGAACACAGTTTTACAGTTCTCTCTCCCGCATTAATGGGACACAGGTGTTACAATCATGACTAAGATGGAGCAATCCAATGGCAGAGCAGCATGAGGTATAAATCAGACACATCTTAACTGCTACGCCCTTCATCTTTACTCTCTAATACACCTTCTTAAAAAAAATAAAAATAAATTCTGTACGAAATGTGTTAATAGGTACATTATAGGTATTTCAACTGAAATGTTACTTGGGTTTCTTTAGATGTGACTGACTAGGTTGTTTTATCACTTACTTAGTAACTTCATTTACTCAGCCCTAGCTTCAAGAAGGACAGCAATCCTGACCGTGCTATAATCATAATTTGTTATATTGTTAGAAAACGATTGTGATAGTTGGCTCCATACCAACAAACAGAATGGATTCAAGGGCCTCAGCATGGTTTTCATGTGTGATTCATTTTCATGGCTAAAAGTTAATTTCATTATTTGGTTGCATTTTTTTTTTTTTTTCAGCTAACAGGAAATAAAGAAGAGGCTGACAGACTGTTAAAAAATATACAACATTCTAAACAGCACAAATAAAAGTGAAACATAAAAATCTTGGGAAAATTACTGTTTTTTTTTTCCCTTCAACGGCGGTTTTAATTTTAAACACTCAATATTCTTATGAAATCTTCTAGACACAATTACACTGAAAAAGCTTTATACATTTAAAAATAATATGACAGAACACTTAGTTAAATGTTATATTAAAGATTCATTGTAAATTAAATATTAAAACGTACTCAACAGATCCAAGTGTGGTTCAAATCCATCTGTTACTACAAGCTATATTTTTTCTTTATCTTAGCATTGCCATATGCCATGGCAGAGCACCCAAGCTTTTTTAAATTTTCCATTTAAAAATTCTCCTTAGAAATGAATAGCCATGGTTAATATCTGGCATTTATTCTGCACTATAGTCATGTTTCACTAGGTTCAAGTTAGGAAGACCACAGATACAATTTAATTAGAAAAAGCCTTCCCCTCAAAGATATGTCAGCTTCCCAGAAATTCTGGATAAAAAGTTCATCACTGACTTGGCCTCGAGGTATAAGAAAAATGAAAGGAAGAAGAAAAAGAAACACATCTGGAATATCCCCAAGAGCAGGAAAGTAGGAAGGAGAGGGTTTTCAAATGTAAAGCAAAAAGAAAGAAAACTGCAATGCAGAAAACATGAGGGTGGGTTTAATTCTCCCTTTCTATGCCATTGACAATATGATTATTGAATATTAAGAAAAAGCTTGGCAGAGGAAAATCTAACGAAATCCTTACTAAACCAAAGCTGAAGAGACATGTTCATTATAGTTTATTCTGAGAAAAGGAAAGTAGACAAAAATAGAAAGTCTAGAATTGTCTTTATACCATTCCATGGCAACCATCATGCCTATTCCTAGGGGAGCTGTTTGCAAACAAAGAAAACAAACTAGAAGAGAAAAAAATCTCTATAGGACACATCTATGGATGGATATTGCCAACTAGAACTCTCAGTACTACTGGACTAACCCAAGAATTAGGTGGAAACTGTTCAGAAATTAGATTTACATACTTAATATACAGATCCAAGCCTTCTCTGACAGAGGAAAGAAAAAAATCCGAGAGAACGAGAGCTCCTGCCCAACTCCTCTTCATAAATACTTTTTGTTGGTGTTTTCCACCTGACTCTGAAAGTGCTATCCCTGAAGCGTGTATATTCTTGAATTCTATTTCAAAGTCGTAAAGCCTGACGTTTTAAAGAAATCTCTTTATACCTATTAATTTAAATAAAACATTCAGATGATAGCTCAACTTACCATGTTGTCTGTGCTTCAGTCAGAATTATCTAGACGCTGAGTATACAAAGATCAATAGCATGTGAATCCTGGATGACACGTGATTCTTGACCTTTAGGAACTAACTCACCCTCCTGGGAGACGAACTGTATGAGAAACAGGTCTCGTCATTACCATGTGCCCATCACCAACTTGAGCTTTAAATTCTTACCTTGTTAGAGAAAATATGTTTAAAGTAGGATTAAGGTATATATTATCTTAAATATATTATCTACATTATAATCATATATTTTTATAATATTGTCTTAGCTCAAACTGCTATGACAAAGTACCACAGACTGGGTGGCTTAAAGAACAGAAAGTCATTTTTCTCACAGATCTGGAGACTAGAAGTCCAAGATCAGGTCACCGACATAGTCAAGTTCTGGTGAGAGTGCTCCTCCTGGCTTGCAAAATGTTGCCACTCATATAGCCTTTCCTCGGTATGTTCGCTTGGAGAAAAAGAGCAAACTCTCTAACGCCTTTGCTTATAAGGGCACTAATCCCTTTATTGGGGCCCCACTCTCATGAACTCATATAATCTTAATTACCTCAAAGGCCCCATCTCCAAATACTATCACACTGAGGGTTAGAGCTTCAGCACATGAATGTGGGGAGATACACACATTCAGTCCATAACCAATAACTAATGTACATAATGTATTGTTTAAATAGATGTCATATATGAGTATATTATATATTATAAATTTATATTATATATCTTAATTTCTATTAAATAAATTTATAGTAAATATTTAAAGTTACATAAAAATTCTTGAGTATGATATGATACGATGGTTATGTAGCAGAATATCTTTGTTTTTAGTAGGGAATATAGGCTGATGTATTCGGGAGTGAACTGTAAAGATATCTGAAAATTCCTTTAAAATAGTTTAGCTTAAACATTCAGTGTGTGTGTGAGAGAGAGAGGGAGAGCGGGAACAGGCAAGCAAACACGAATGCTGCAAAATATTAGTCACTGGGGAATCAACAAGTAGCTCTAATACAAATATTTGTGGTTCTTTCAACTTATGTAGGTTTGAAATTTTACAATAAAAATTGAGAAAATCACCAAATTAATCAGAATGATTTTTTAAAATCTAAATATTATCATTACAGTTGTGCCTGTTTTAAGATCTCTCTTTTGCTAGGCATTTGGAAATATGTCACTTTCTGAACATACCTCGATTTGTTCCCTCATGAGCTCTACCACATTAAACCACTACTTCCGATTGAAAATGCCTGTGTGCACAGGCATACTATACAGGAAATCTGACTATTAATAAATTAAAAGAGGAGGAAAGTATAGATAAGTGGAGAAAGGGAAGAAACAAGGCAGAGCGAAAAGAAGGAGCAAGCACAACTGTAAATGATGTATGTACTAGCAACCTTTTTGCTGTGTGCCACGCTACACAACAGAATGATTAACTGGTTTGGCTCTTTCAGGTGAACAAGCTAAGGACACTAAGTTGGGTGAACTGAGGCTCCCGTGGCCCACAGCATTGTCATTATAAATTCACTCTTCTTGCCTATTTTGTTTTGCAAATGTCTCTGACTAATGTCATATTTTGTTTTAATTTTTAATTTCACTATTTTTATATTTGCTATTGTATACTAGTACAGAAACAGAATGGAAGTCTTTTAGAGTTTACATAGTTAAAGTATGAACATTCAATAGTTCTATTATGTTCCCAGTAATCACACACGTTTTTTTCCCCTTTGGGGAAGCGTAGGGGGACATTCCCATATCCACTACCAACACACTCACCCCCTACATCATTCATTAATTATCTGGGGATGGCGTGGTTCATGTAGTGGTGTCAAAGTATAATATGTCTAAAATATTTTTTACATAGTTTTCCCTATATTAAAAGAGAAATTAGAAAAACAAAAGTAAGTTTAATGGCAAACAGGAATTGTGGAAAGGCATAAAAGCAGGGAGAAAAAGAGGTATGAACTCAGATTTCATTCTCTCAATGGATAGGTAGGTAGGTGGGTGGGTGGATGACAGATTGATAGATGATAGATAGATAGATAGACAGACAGACAGACAGACAGAATTACTAGTTCTAGAAGATGACTGGTAATGGGGAGAAAGAAAAAGCATTCCACAATCATTTTGAAAACACTGTATACTACATTCTCTGCAGGATTCACAGTGAAGAGTAGTAGATGACAGGCTCTAAGAAATTCTGCAGTAACAAAAACACTAGTACCATTTTAAGTCAATAGATCTGCAGTCTGTTGCTACTTCCACTAACTAAATTATAACCACTACACGCATGCCGAAGAGCAACATATTTCAAATTATTTTATTTATCATATCCTACTTGGAGTTGTACAAAAGAGCTGATGATCTCTATTATGACATGAGCTAAGAAAATAATTTTCATTAATCTTAGGTGCTTAGGCTTTTTATCAAGCTGTCTACCATGAGACAAAGTAGAATACGTAATATATCTTAAATGATGGCAATCATGCTTTAATAACCCTGTTTTCTTTCATTAATTGTTTTTCAATACATTTCCAATTATATCCACAGTCTCCAAATTACTCAGGGGAAGGAAGACCCAGGGTTTCTATTCCCTAGCATCCTAGATTGCTGGACCACTGGGGAATTCACTAACTTAGTAAATATGTTGTAGGTGGTGAATGCTGCTCTAGGAGGACATAATGATGTATACAACAGAGACAGCGTTTGCATTCAAAGACCTTAGAGGAAAAGTAAGGGAACCTTTATATAAGCATATACAGTATGGTTCATTAGATACACTGACAAAATAAATACAATACAGAAAAATCTCACCAATTCTGGAGGATAAGGGAAGAATTACCTGAAAAATTATATGTAAGTGAGACCTTAAGACTGAGTGGACTTAGCTCAAATAAGGGTGATTACATGTGTGTGGGCAGGGGGTGGGGGTTGTCCAGGTAAAGTGCTTGTGCAAATGCATGAGGCAAGAAAGAGTTGAAACATTAGGAAAAATGGAAGTTCACTGACATCTCTATCAGAGGAAGGAAAAAGAAAAAGAAAAAAAGAATGAAAAAGAATACAAACTTATATGTCCAAGATATCTGTCTGCTTTAGAAAAAAATATACGTATTTAGTTCATTAAAATGGGATTTAATTCCAAGTATGACCACATTTTAGCCAAGTGTCCCAGGAGCCCATATTAGATCACCTCTTCTTTCCTCTCTCTCTTCTCCACTATACCCAAATTCACGACATTTTGGGAGTAGTGAATAGGGTGTGTACTGATTTACAATTTTTGTTTCAATGGCTTCTTATGACTAGAAATTTAATTCTTATTTGTTATGTTTATGTTTGACTTACTTTTCTATTTTCTATCTCCCCATCAAAAAAAAAAAAAAAAAACAGACAAAAAAGTTTTTTATTGCCTAATTAATATAAACTATAGTTGAAACTTTTCATTTGAAGTTTTAAGTCAAGGCTTCTGCATTGTTACCTGTTCATTAAACTCTAATTTTTTCCCAGTAAGACACACGTAAAGCATTAACTAGTCTGCAACCTAGCTGGCCTCTAGAAAGAAAAACTGTCAATTATACTTAGTACTGGGATTCTATTCCCCTTCAGTGGGAATAGACGGGAATATGCCCTTCTCCATTTTTCCCAGCGTCTGATATCCATGGGAATTATCATCTTTGACCAACGAAGTTCTCAAACCCTTCATCTCCCCTGACTGTAAATGAATGATAACTGTGTTATTGTGTTTTATTTGTTTGTTTGTTTTATATAAAAACTGCAAGCTAAAGAGATAATCCTCCACAAAGAGAATTTTAGACAAAAAAAAAAAGTGGTACTGAAAGAATCGTGTGGAAACACAATAAGGGGGGTTCCATTTGAGACTTTCTCTTAAAACTATTTGTTTTTTTGTTTTCATTTAACAATATATCCTAAAATTATTTCCAAATCAGTTCATAGAGGTCTTCGCTCCATGGTGTGGATGTACGATGTACAATAGTTAATTCAACCTCTCTCATATATGTGGGCATGTCGGTTATTTCCAATATTTTGCAATTACAAACAATGCTGGAATAAAAAACCTTTATGCGCATATATTTCCTTCTGCTGAATATAGAAGACTATATAAAAATGTCCATGTATCTACTCACTTGTATAATTGAAACACAGAAAAGATATACTAGGAAATAATGAGATTAGTTATACCCAAGGGATAAGTGGGAACAAAATGGAAAGAAGTGAGTAAACGGAATTGGGGTAGAAACATGGGGGAGTGACATTTCTGAGTATAACTTTTCATATATTTCTGACTTTAGAACTATAGTAATGTTTCACATACAATAAATAATTTCAATAAATAAGTATGGGAGTATAATATACAAACACTAACAAATAAAATTAACTTTATTGTAAATGAATAGCATAACCACACTGAAGTGGGAGTAATAACATATTGAGTATATAATCTAAGGCTAGAGACCAGGAAAAAAATACACACACACAGGTTTCTTTTCACAAGGATATAGTTAACCAATTCCACAACTATTCTAGGATTAAACAAATAAGTGAGTATATCATGGATAATGGGGGCCAGCTTTCTCGCTGGAAATGTTATAAACAAGAAACAAAGAAAGACTAGATTCCTATTATGTTGGATTGAAATGAGAGATATTGGTATGAACTCAAGGATTTTTATATATACATTAATAGATACAGACATAGTTGTAGACATAGATATAAGTGTGTGTGTGTACACTTGTGCATATATTTCCTAGCTCTGTTCACTGAGAGGGCCTAACGCCAATAGTAACCCAGTAACAATAATGTGTAACTCCTCCGATCATGGTTTCTAAATACTATTCTTTAATAGAAGAAACCTGGAATTCTAGGTAAAATACCCTGATTTCAAGACTGGGATGAGCAAAGCACATCTTGGGGTGTCATACATAAGAATTTTGCATTAAAATGTGCTTTAAAATAATGGGGACACTAAAAAGGACACAGAGCTAACCAAAGGGGCCTCCTAAAAGCAAAATCTGGGATAATTTTGAAAAACAAAATGAATAGTGACAGCAATAAAACTTAGCCTAAAGCATAAAATAAGAATTTATGATTTTATACTAATATAAACAAACAAATAAGGAATATGGAAAAGTAGGTCCTTACAGTAAAATTCCAACTGGTAAATAAAAAAGGAATAATGAAACTAAAATATCATCATTTGGCAAAAAACTATATTAACTGTGGATTCAACAATTACTAAGGAAAGAATCAACAAATGACACTAAAATTAAGGGGCAAAAGTATGAGTATATAGTTACAAAGTACGATCATTACAAAGGGAAGACAGTAACTTTTAAATTACAGATGGAAAAACAATCATCTTACAGTGAAAAAACCTGGCAGATAACATGCTAAGTGACCCACATTAACAGAGTAGGATAAAGAGACATCATGTGCTTCCTGACACAATGCACAGAGAAGGTCCCAACATTGTCTCTGTATTATTCTTACAACATACAATCTAAATATAAACATAAAGAAATTCCAGAAAAAGCCAAAAATGATAGATGGCCTACAAAATAACTGGCCAATATGCTTCAGAAGTTTCGAGTCAGAAAATATAAAAAAAGACTGAGAAACTTTTTCAAATTAAAGGAAACCAAGGAGATATGTCAATATGTGGCCTATAATTGGACTCTGGACCAAAGAAAAAAACACTGGTAGAAAAACTGTCAAATCTTGAAAAAGATCTGTAGATTTCATGGGTTGGCAAACTGAGGCCAGCTGGTCATCTATTTTTACAGTTAAAGTTTCTGAAACATAGCCATTATTATTCATTCAAGTCTCTTCTACAGTTGCCCTGTACTAAAATACAGATCAGTAGTAGCTACAGAGACCTGATAGCCAGCAAAGCCAAACGTATTTATTCAAAAAAATTTATTCAGAAAAAGGATGCTAATCTCTGGCTTCAAAAAAGTTTTGGATCAAGGTTAATTTCATGATTTTGATAATTGCACTGTTTTTCTTAAAAATCTTAGTTTGGGAAATCTGAGAGAACAGTTTACAGAAAATGTTTTTTTTGTTTTTTGTTGGGTTTTTTTTTTTTTTTGGAACTGTTTTGTAAGTCTAAAAATATGTCCAAACAAAAAATTCAAAAACAAATCTATATCTTGGAGCCTAGTTATTTCCATTGTCAGAGTGGTCCAGTCATTTGTAAGATGGATTCTTCCTTGGCTTAAAACACTGAAGTTTGGCCCTTCATTGCCTCTGGTGAGAAATGGCTACCCTTACGGAGGGCTAAATATAAAAATGCAAAATCCATACACTTAGCCTGAAAGTGGTCTTACCCAGAAGGCATTTTATGGTTGCCATTTATTCTGCATCAGGCTCTGTGCTGAGTGCTTTACATCTATTTTCTTGTAAAGAAGTGCACTTGCAAAAAGGAAAATCCATTTACTTAAAGATTCCTAATTCCATAAAAACACTTTTTTAGTAGATAGTAAAGTAAAAACGCAAAGGCTAGAGAGGAGCAGTATGAGATAGTGACTCAACTGTCACCTGGGTTGTTTTTGGCAAAAGTCCTTCATGCCCAACATCTCAAACCTATTAAAGGGGGTTTTTAGTCTCTATTTTATTATGAATATTATCTAAATAAAGAGACTCATATCATGTCTGGTGATACAGGTTAATACAATAATCCATCACGTATCAGGTATCATTGATTGTAAGCTGCAACATTACATCACTATTTTATTTACCACTAAAAGAAAAAATATGCCAATTTTAACTGGTAAATGTTATCAACGCTTCCAAATTCAGAGATATTAAAATGTATATCTTTGACTAAAATAGAACATACAACATATACTTAATGTTTGGTCAATATATACTTTTGCAAGTACTTTTTACTAGTTTGGATTGTTGTATGCAGAATGATATTCCAGGTCTGACTTAACAAAGAAAATACTGACTAAAGTAGATGGCCAGTTAAGGTTATTGCTAACACTCACACTAAGGGGAATACTGGTCAAGACTGGAAAATTTCAGATCCAATGGATGAAAGAAGCTGCTCCAGCAATTCTGAGAACCCAAATTACCTCCTGCATAGACTATGTTGGCTGCAAGCTAATGGCCTTCTCACAAGTCTCTGCATTTCTATTACTGTTCTGCTCCTAGTATCCATGACAGTCAATACCCCACCTGAAAGAAATCAGTCCAGTATTGCTGATTTCTAGGCATTCAGAGTTGACATCTTGTAGACACTGGGATAAGTAGCTAATTTTCGGTGACTTTAGTGCTAAATGTTATTCTGTAGAGGTTGTACAGTCTAATAGCTTAAGGTCAAACTGCCCTATTTATATATTTGTTTATTGACTATGCTAAAATCTAGGGCAGCCGAGATTTCACAGTTAGGTCTTATTCCACAAAAGAGGAGGCAGAAGCAAAGGGAGGTGAGAATGTTTGTATAAGGAAAGGGAAGTAAAGTAGACTAGAGCATAATCCAGACCACGACTCAGATCACCCCACTCCTGGTCCAATACTCCTTCCATTTCATCATACAGCGGACTGAACCCTGTTTAATATTTGCAACCACTCTGCATTCCTCTACTACCTACATACCGTTATCACAATCCTGGCAAGCATGCGTGTTTTCAGATATTTTGGCATCAATTAAATTTATTTTCCTTTTTTAAAAAAATGAGTCCAAATGCACTGTTGATGTTTAAAGGTAGATATTTTAAAAAATCTTTTTAAAAGCAGCTAGTTAAAAAATAAAGCTAGCTTAAGCAACAGCAATTTGCAATAGTATTCTAATTACAAATCTCCCATTTGGGGAGACCGACCAGAAAACACAGTAGGAGTTTTAAACTACTGTCAGTAGCTGTAGCTTGAATTTTTAAAAAAAATATATATTGCCAACTTCAAATCAGTTTTTGGAATATATATTTATATGAATATAGCCACAGTTTATACCTACCACCGTGTCCATATAGTCTTCTATACTCCTAAAATATGTACTCAGAGAAATTAACAGATTGAAATCAGAGATGCACATACTTGACTTACAACACAGCTGCAGTTAAAATTCAGATGCATGGAACAGAGAAGACAATTTTCTTTCCAAGTAATGACTGGTAACCTATGGACAGTACACTAAACAAGACAGATTATAGAATTCTGGAACACACTTAGCATTCCAGAGGATACGCCAAGTAGCACAACCAGCCAATCGGCAGCTCAGCAAAGCCATAGATCAGACACCACATCTTCTATAACTCTGATTTAATGAAGTTCACAAAAGCCGCTTTAAAAGAAGAAAACATGTGACAAAATTTAGGGTACAGAGATTTCTAATTAAAATATTCCCTACAGCAGAGGAAGCTTCTGATTTTAGGAATTATAGAACTTCAGCATGTTACCACCCTTTGGAAAGGCTGGTCACATTTGCATGTGAGAGAAAACAAGAGATAACACAGATCAGGGACATGGTGAGATAAGCACAGCACCTGACTTGGGCTTGGTAAATGGGCTGCAGGAAGAGCCTTCAAAGATAGGGAAAGTGTAAATGGTGCAGTGACATGAAAGAAACCCTAGAACAAACCAGATTTCTAGTGCATTATTATGAATCTGCACACTAACTAGAATCATTTCCACTAATTTGGGAAAAAATGGAAAGTGATCATAGAGTCGGCTAATGTCCAGGCACTCTCCATCATGATTCTCACTTCCAAGTTTTTATGGTATACTAATAACTGGTGTTCATAGTTTTAAATTCTATACCACCTTAGTCTATGGCCATGCTACACTGAACAAGCCTGATCCTGTCTAATCTCGGAAGCTAAGCAGGGTCGAGCCTGGTTAGTACTTGGATGGGAGACTACCTAGGAAGACCAAGTGCTGTAGGCGTAAAAAATAAAAACTGAAAAATAAGGGGTTGTAAGCTGACAAGGTCCTTGCAATCTGTGAGGTCAACCAAGGGTTGCCTCATTTGAAAAATAAACAAACAAACAAACAGACAGACAACTTTACGAATCATCATGGATCATCAGAAACAAATCCGCTGAATGAATACAATGTAGAGTATCCTTTGAATAAGCAACTGTATTCCACGCTGAGGGACTAGAAAATACAAGAGCCAGAATGTGGGTTTTAAAGAGAAGAGAAACCTAATGATATTGTACTCTAGTTTGCAAAACTTGGTAATTCACATATGGTATAAACGGTAGTAACTTCATTAATCAGGATATTCAATTCACCAGAATATCTCGTGCTGAAGATTACCAAGTTTATATAGGATTGCCACATGACCCACAATCCCCTCATACACAGGCAACAGCAATAATGTTGTAAATGCCCTCAAATAAAGATGTATGTAAAGGAATGTGTATTTTAAAGGGGTGATGAAGTCTTCTCATCCAATGGTCTGTAATCATACAAATGTCGGTAGCTGTGTAAAGAGTTTCTGCTTTGAGAGCATTAATAGTTCACATGCAAGAAGAAAGAGCAAGCACAGGGTCACAGATGTATTCAGATCTTTGCTACGTGTTAAAGCAAGAATGTAAAACCAAACAAAAATATGTGCATTCAAAAACATATAATTTCTGCTTAAAGAGGCCTATGATCTATAGGTCCATTTTTTTTTACCTATATCTTATATATTCATAAGCAATCATGATTTTACATAGATTAATTCTTAACTTATTCACATAAAAACACAGTTTCCATGTATCCCGATAAAGGCTTACTGCAATATCAGCTCTACAGGATACCCAAAGACAGATGTAGTGCCAGCTCCTACAGTCCTATACAAAGGAAAGCAGGAGTGACTGTCACTGGATACAACTGTGGGTATCACAAGTACAAGAATATTTCACAAGAAAAGGGTTAGTTGGAATGAGATAACTCAAGGATTACAACATTTCTTGAAGAAGAGACGGATAGTAAACTATGATTTAAATACATGATATAGCAGATAGAGAACAAAGAACTTATTCTAAAATATCTACATTGTAGGCAAAGATTTGAAACCTGGAGAAAATTACCTAGTGTTCAAAATTCAATATAAATATGGAAAGGTGACATTATAAAATACAATAACTTTCCATTCATCTGGAATTCATTCCCATGGAAATCTCAACTGAAGAAATAAAGAAGTAGAGAAATGGAAGGAAGGAAGGAAGGAAGGAAGGAAGGAAGGAAGGAAGGAAGGAAGGAAGGAAGG
>NW_006439192.1:6596519-6604287 GCF_000325575.1 Pteropus alecto
AAGATAAACGACAAAAAAAGAAAGAGATAAAAGGAAGGAAGGAATGAATGAAGGAAGGAAGGAAGGAAGGAAAGAAGGAAAGGAGAGAGGGTGGGAGAGAAAGAGAGAGAGGAGGAAGCAGGAAGGAAGAAAAGGAAGAAAAAAAGGAAAGAAAAAAGAAAAGAGAGAGGTAGGGATAGAAGGAGGAAAGGTAGGAGGAGGATGGAGGGAAGAGGAAGGGAAGGAGAAAGAGAGAAAGGAGGGGAGAAAAGAAAATAAAGAAAAAGGAAAAGACGAAACTAGCTAGGTAGCTAACTTCTGGTCAGCAAAAAACATGCTGTCAAGACAATGGGCTAAATTGCTTTACTCGATGAACCATTAACCAAAGCACATTTACTATAAATTTGACTTATTTACACAATGACCTTTATGTGGAGCCTAGGGTGTACCAGGCACTGCTCTAGGCACTGGCAAAATAACACTCAAAAAATTCAGTTTTTGTGCTCTGCAAGCTTCCAGTCTAAGAGAAAATATAGACCAGCAAATAAGCCAAGCCAAATAGTAATGTGCAAAGATATTTCTCAAAGAGAAAGTAAGAGGGTGAAATAGGAGTATATAAAAGTGTAACGGTCCCGGTTTTGGTGGGTCAGGGAAAGCTTCTTGAAAGAACAGTCCTCCAGACCTGAGATTTAAGAAGTGGTAAGGGTGAGAGAGATGAAAAGGGAAGAGTGATGCAGGCAGAGGCATCATCATGCACAAAGCTGTGAAGTTAAGAATAAGCAAAGCATACTAGGGGAACAAAATTAGTCCATATAGCAGGAACAGCTAGTAAGAAGGGGAACTAGGTCACGAGGCTAGAGGAAAGCAGGCGCCAATCATGTAGAGGCTTGAAAGTTATTTGACTTTACTCTGGTGGCGACGGAACCATTAAAGAAGTTTAGCATGGAAATCACATCATTAGATTTTCACGTTATGATGATCACTTTAGCTGCAATGTGAAGAAAAGGAAGCAAACAAGACCAGTATCAGGGGAATTGATTAGGAGATTTTGGATGAACAAGATTTAATAGTAGTCAAAACAAAGGTAGTAGTAAAGGGGAGAGGGAAGGAAAAGTATTAGGTTCATAAGAGTTTAGAGAGAATAATTTGTTTTTTCACCATTCATTTGCACAGCTGACATACCGAGCACTGGCCACATTCCTAGATCTGCTTGGTGCTAGGGAAACACACGTAAGATGCAAAGCATACTCTTAAACATTGGTTGAATAATAAGAAAGCTGAAGAACTGGAAATAAGCCCCAGGGTCTTGTTAATGGTGGCACTGCATAAGTAGGTTCTCAGTGGCTACTTCAGTCTGCCTGACATACTAAGATGGAAGACCAAGAAAGCTATTTTTAAAAGGCTTTATGGAAGAGAGAGTAAGCATAGCTTTGGGACTGAGGGTCAGGTTACAGGCTGCTCGGATTGATAGAAAGGACAGAGGCTGAACTCAATATTCAGAGTTCCCATCAGGGCAGATATTTCCTAATAAGGTAAAAAAAAAAAAAAATAAGTTGCCTTGACTTGGCACAGAAGCACAGGTTAATTGCTAACAAGGTAGGAAGGTACACTTTGGGGTTTGAGCTAAGTGATGGCATTCAAAAACTTTCCAATACAGTCTTTAGGGGATTGTCCAAGTTCTTTAAAACAAAGGAGTCAGGATGGATTAAAATTGGCCAGAAAAACTTTGATATGCCTCTCATTGAGAGGTTGGGTCCATGTCCTCTCCCCTTGAACCAGATTCTGACTCCACTGACTAATGGAATATGGAAGAAGTGACTCGGTGCCAGTGTCCAGGTCCAGTTCTAAAGGGCTGGCAGCTCCTACTTCCTGTCTCTGGGAACACTTGTTCTTGGAAAACAGCTGTCACAGAAGAAAAGTGCTATCCCGATACCACTAAACTAGGAGAACCCCAAGTCACACAGAAGGGCACTGAAGGATCATGTGCCACATGGAGAGAGAAGCTACAGAGAACTGAGGTGCTACGCATCTGAGTGAACCTATTTTAGAAATGGATCTTCCAGCCTCAGCTATGGATCAAAACCAGACCACACAATCGAGCCCTTCCTAACATCCTCACCCAGAAAATCGTAAGCTACATAAAATGGTTTGATAAGCCACTAGTATTTTTAGGTAGTTTGTTATGCAGCAATTATCCAAAGATAATTAGGATAAAATTATAAGTGAACTAAGAAAGGCCATCTTTTTAGGATCCTAAGTAAAAAAAAAAAAAAAAAAAAAAAAGCTTCTTTGGTATCAGGAGAACCTCTACCTCGCCTCAGGGTGGGAGCGTATGTTAGCAACATAAAAAGTGACCAGTCCAAGGGTGGTAGTTACTATATAGACTAAACAAAAGGAAATAAATTATGCATAGCAAAAAGGAAAAGCTCAGATATCTTGAAAACATATGCATATGAAATAGCTTAGGTTGCAATGCAGTTCACTACACCCTGTTAACATTGTATAGATGTTAATTTTAAGTGCTTATTAACAAAGATGTCATAAGCTCATAAAAATTCCCACAATGAACTTTTCCAATGACAGGCTGTCACTCATGTATTTAAGTGTTGTCCCTGCTTTGCCTAATATAGCAGAAGAAAAAATAAGGCAAGAGAGGAAAGAAAGAAAGAATAAACACACTGGCACAGAGAGAAATGACCCACTTATTTTATCCTATTTGTAGTGTAACAGCAGATTGAGACTTAGAAAAAGGAAGAAAAGTACAAGTACTCTGTGATTTCAATAAATTTTCCTGTATTCAATATAATCTTGCAAATAATTATTGAACATAAATGAAACAAACTGTGGGCAGTTATATTACTACTTTATTTATACTGTATTTTAAATATACTGTTCTTTTAGTACATTTACGTTATTTAAATTTTGTAAAAATAAAGAGAAAATGTTGTCACCCTCCCAACCCTATCTACAGCCATTTGGTATCCTTCCCCGGTGACAGTAAATATATTCAGTTTTCTGGGCATATTCCTAAAAATATTTTATTCAGTAGAAGCATATATGCTTTCCTATAATTAAATTTAAATACATCCCATGTATATTTGTATATATATATGCCCATTTTATAAAAAAATATTATGAACGTGTATATGAATGTGGATATATAGGTATGTGTAACCTACCACCTTTTCTACACACAACCATTATACACTGTCCTGCCCCTTTCCATTCGTAATATATTTTTGTTGATTTTTAAATATTAATACATACAGAGGTATCATGTTCATTTTTAGAATAATAGTATGCTGCTCTATATTTAATCAGAACCTTATGGATAAAATGGATAATCACATGCCTGTAGTCTTTGCTCAGCAATGCTGTGATGACTGTACTCTAGATCAGGGGTCTCCAACCCCCGGGGCGGTGGACTGGTATCAGTCTGTGGCCTGTTGGGAACCAGGCTGCACAGCAGGAGGTGAGCGGCTGGTGAGTGAGTAAAGCTTCATCTGTATTTGCAGCCGCTCCCCAGCACTAGCATCACCGCCTGAGCTCCACCTCAGATAATCAGGCTTTAGATTCTAATAGGAGCATCAGTCCCTGGTGTCAAAAAGTTTGGGGACCATTGCCTGGGCACATCGTTTGCTAGCATGTAATACATTTAAAATTTCCAAGATGTAAAAGTTCTGGGTAAAAAGGTGTATGTATTTATAATGTAGATAATTACTGTCAACTTTGCCCAAAAAGAGACTGTATAAAGTTACGATCCCAAAGGCAATGGTTGATTTTATCCACAGATAGGACCACAGCATTAACACTATTTAGATGCTTGCCAATTTGATAGGTGAAAAATTAAGGTTTGGGTTGTTTTATTTTATATTTCTCATATATTGTTTAAGAGTCATCTATACTTCCTATTCTGTGAACTTTTGGTTCATATTCTTTGTCTACTTTTCTATTGAGTTATTGGTCTTTTTCATATGTCTAGAAATCCTTTATTTTGAAGAAATTAGCATTTTGGCTGAGAGGAGTTCCAAAAATTATTTTTTCAAATTGTCTTCCATATTTGCTTATGGGAGTTTTGACATAAGAATTTTCTTAAAGTAATTGAATTTATCAAACTTTTCTGCAATGGCTTGTGCATTTCGGGTCATAGTCACAAAGACTACTTTTGTTGGTTTATTTTCCTTTAAAGAGTCCAGTAACCTGCTCCACAAAAAGCAGAAAGATATTAGTGAAGTGTCATTAAGAAATATTATCGAGAATTCTTTATAGAACAAAAAATGTCTTCTGAGGTCCTTATTAATGAATCATTTATTTCCAGCAACATTTTAATCAATACAATTATAGTGCAATTTTTAAAAAATTATGACAATTTCTTGGTGTTCACTAGACAACGATTTAACTAATAGTTTTTGATGTTGATTGTTTTTCACTTTTAAAATTATTGAGGAAGTTATGTCAGCAAGATGGAGGGCTAGAGAGTCCCAACACTTGTCTCCGCAACGAAATCAACCAAACAATAATAACGAGTCAGTGAAAACAGCTCTGAGAAAGGTCAAGACTACAACAAAGAAGTGGAGGAAAACCTGCTGAGCTCAGATACCAAGGATGGCTCTATAGAAAAACACAGGAAGCGTTTTACCTATACTGCTCCACTCCTGAGTCCAAGGACCAGAGGTTAGCTACTGTTGTTTTCCAACTGTCTCCTAGGGCCAGAGTTAGGCCACTGACCGACCATCCCCAGGATGTGCTACTACTACATCCTGCCCCTGAGGCCAAAGATGCCAACAGAGCTGTACCCTTTCATCTCAGGATCTGTGCTACTGCTGGTCACTTCCACACATATGAGGCCCAAGTCACTGCACTGAGCCCCAGAGTCCCAGACGTCTCAGTTCCAATGCCCAAGTCTGTACCAACCACCAGCCGCCGCCACAGAAAGCACACCTATGACCTAGGACCCATGTGCTCCGGTAGTTGTGTATGCCCCTGATACCATGACGTGGCTCTGCTGTTGCACTGAGTGCCAGTGTACCCGACCTGGCACTGAGAGGGAACCCATTGGCTAAAACATCGTCCACAAACAAAAAAGAGGAGCAAGAGGACCCAGCAGCCTTTGCCGCTGAGGATTATAATAGCCCTAGCAATCACTGCCACTCAGAGAACCTCTGCAGTCTTGGCCACAGAAAATCCCTACAATCTTTGCCAAAAATGACCTCAGCTAATGGAGATGCACAGAGATCATGCCACTGTGGCCTCCCAGAAACCAGAGATGCTGAACCCCATCCAGCTGGCGCCCTCAGAGCTAACGTCAAGGAAAATCTTTCCCCACAGAAGTCAATCTGAAAAAGGCTAGAAAAGAAAACCGTTCCATCAGATGTGCAGACCACACAAAGCCACAAGAAGAAAGAAGCAAAACGTGATACCACCAAAGGAAAACAATAATTTTCCACTAGCTAACCTCGAATGGAGTGAAATTAGGAAGCTCCACCTCTTGTAGGTGATGGTTATTTAATGCTACGAATTTTTTCCTTCCTAGGGGATAAGAATTCTCAGTTGTTTTATGGAGAAGAGTTGTTTGGCTCTGCAATCTTCAAGCTAACCATAGGTGGGATGGCAATGACTGTAATCGGGATAGCAAGGAAAATGCTATCCTGATGCTGCCACTTTCCATAATATATGAGACATCAAAATATTTACACTGGCATATGTCGACTGTCCATCTTTATAACATGTAATTAAAATGTATAGATGTATCTAATATTCTGAGTTCAGTGCTTTACATATCAGGAATATTTTATAAATATCTCTACAAACTCACTTATAACTTAAAAGTTATAACTATTTAAAAGTTTCATGAGACATTTAGGGGACTAGGTGGGAAAGAAAACAGAAAATGATTTTTTTTTCATTTTATTTTATTATTAGTTTCAAGGTTATAGTACATTGGTTAGACATTTATATAGTTTACGAAACGATCTCCCTGATTACTCTATCTTCCCTCTGGCTCTCCACCTAGCCATTACATTACTGCTGACTGCATTCCCTATGCCGTGCTCCCCATCCCCCTGATCATCTATCAACTACTAATTTGTACTTCTTTAACCCTTATCTCCTTTTTCCCAGCCTCCTAACCGCCCTCTCCTCTGGCTATCGCCAGGTTGTCTTCTGTATTTGTGAGTCCTTTTTCAATTATTTTGTTCTTTTTGTTCCTAGATTCTGCATATAAGTGAAATCATATGGTATGTATCTTTCTCTGTCTGACATATCCTGCTCAGCATAATAACCTCTAGGTCCATCATGTCATTGAGAATGGCAGGATTTCTTTCCTTTTTTTTTTTTTTTTTTTTTTTGGGTGGGTTGATTTATATGTACCGTAACTTCTTTACCTAGTCGTTAGTTGATGGGCATTTAGGTTGCTTCCATGTCTTGACTATTGTGAATAGAATGCCGTGAACACAGAGGCGCGTAGATCTTTACGAATTAAGTGTTTTGGTTTTCTTTGGATAAATACCCAGAAGTGCAATTGCTGGGTCAAAAGGTAGAGCCATTTTTAATTTTTTGAGCAACCTCCATATTGTTTTCCATAGTGGCTGTACCAATTTGCAATCCCACCAACAGAGTATAAGGGTTCCCTTTTCTTCACATCCTCACCAACACTTGTTATTTTTTTGACAGAAAAGAATTTTCAATGAACTTTTGAGAAAACAAAAGAGTCTTGGGGCCTCTGTTAAAAGTACTTGCACACATGGATTCCTGCAGCTAATTTTCAACCATCAAAAGCTTACGCATATTTTATGCTAGTGTTTTCAACTTGGGTGCTTATAAAGTTTAATTTCACACATAACACACATACACACAGTTGTATTAAAACCAGCAAAAATAAATATCCTCACCAGAAGAACTTGGCATCTCAATAAGCTTCTATTTAAAAAAAAAAAAAGAAACTTTAATTTTCAGAATCCTTCCTTTCCCATTAAGTGAAATCTGAACATTATCTATTTAATGATTATATAAAATTATGCTGAAAACTACAACAAATTGAACAACCTGCAAGCACTTGATGGTTATGAAAGAAGAGGGTGCACAGACTGGAAATCAAAAACTCAAAAACAGAAGATAGCATGTTCTTATGCATATTTCTAAACATAATTCCCCCCATCCTCCCCTTTATTAAATGAACTATAAAATTCACTTCCAGAAAAACTCAGAAGACAGAGAATAGGAAATATGACAGTTTCTAAAAATATTACACCCAAAATAACCATTTTAAATAGAAATGTTAACTCACTTTTTGGGTCAATTTAAAAATTTAAAGTTTTGAAATCAAAAGGTGGAGAATGAAGTTTATTATCCCCTTGGTGTTCTCTAAACATTATATTATTGAGGTTTATATGCACTTGAATTTTATTAATGGAAATTATTTTTTCATTTAAAAATACTTATTGAGTGCCTATTATGTGCTAGGTACTTTTATTTATTCGAGACACAAACATGAATAAAATAGACAACACCTACCCTCACAGAGATCACATTTTAGTAGAAGCATCAGTCTGCTATAATCTTTTTTACTTCTTTTTTTCACCTAACATTGTTTTTAAGAAAGAACCCCATTACATACCTACACTACACTACAATTTATTCGTCTTCAAGTTAATAGTCTTTGGAGTCATTTCTGAGTATTTTTTCTATTAAACACAACTGAACTATAAACATACTTGTATATATAATTTGGTGAAACGTGTAAGTATTTCTGAGGCAATTATTCTCAAATTGTGGTCCACAGAACCATGAA
>NW_006439192.1:6604344-6648315 GCF_000325575.1 Pteropus alecto
ACTAAAATGTGATTTTATTTTTCCACTGCATTGACATAGCACTGATGGTGTAAAATCAATGGTACCTTAAACTCTGGGCACCTTATTAGCAAACTTGAAACAGTAGCACCAAACTCTGCTGGTATCGTTCTATCTTTTACTACCAACATGCTAGCAGCAGAAAAAAGTGCCAGCCTCAGGTCTTTGTCCAAGCAGCAAAAATCATTAATTTTATTAGGTCTCCACCCTCAAGTATATGTCCTTTTAATAACAAAAATTATGCAGAAAGCTCTTTTGTTGAATACTGAATTCGAATGGTCGTCTTAAGGATAAGCCCTTGTGTAATTGAGTTATATGCTACGTTAGCTTCCCTACATCTTTATGGGACGCCATGTTTTACTTGAAAGACTGGAAAAAAAAAAAACCTACTATTCAAACTTGGGTATTTAGAAGAAATTTTCTTGAAAATAGTGACATTATCATTTCAAACCAAAAAAAAATTGACAGTACTTATTACCAATTAAAAATGTGTGCTTTCATTTGAACATTATAATTTTTGAAAACTTATCTGCCACTGTGATCTTTCCAGCTGCCTAATACTCTATAAACTTTTCAGATTAAATCAGTAGTAATATTAATGAAAGTGATTTTTATATTGCATTATGAAATGTGTCAACCCTTGGAAGATCTGAATAACTCAGTGACAGTTACATGATGTTACAAAATTACATGGGTAAAGACCCATTCAAAATGCAAGCTAACAGAGTAGAAACAGAGCATAAAAGTTCTCTGATAGTATTTCAGATTGCCACTAAACTTTGCAAAACTACCCCTTGTCAGAGTTTTGGTGTAATGTCAAAAGGAGAGCCCATAAACATCTGAAAAGGCTATGAAAATACTCTGTCCGTTGTCAAGTATTATATCTAATATACATCACTGTGCAGTTAGATTTTCTTCATATACTGCAACCAAAACAACATGTCAGAGGAGCTGTTTTCTGTTAAGCCAAACATTAAAGAGATTTGCAAAACTGGAAAATAATGTCATGATTTTGGGAAATTTTTTTTTTTGAACAACATAGCTATTTTTAATAAAAACATGCCATTTATGATAACATATAATGAGCTTATTTTTGTTACTTCTAAATGTAAGAACACTTTAAATTTATCTAAAATTTAATGTTTAATATCAGTAATCAATAGGAAAAACCTACATAAGCAAAAGCTCTCTGGGGTTCCCAATAATTTTCAAAACTCTCAACAGGTCCTGAGACAAACTGAGAATCTTTGTTCTCAGGTACATTTCTAACATAGAAATGTCAGATTTAAAATATATATGCATACGTATGTATGTATGTATATAAACACACACATATCTTTTCGACTTTATAGAAACATGAAAAGCTATTTTCCAATTTTTGCTGCTAGCAGTACATGTAGTGCTCCTCTTCTCTACACCCTCTTTATTTTTTGGAATTATCAGAACTTTTAATGATCACAGAGAAACAATATTTCATTGCTGTCTTAAAAGTTCCTTTTCTCATGACAAGATGAGAGTGACTGATTTTCACATACTGCTCTAAAGCTTCTACATCTTTGAGTACTAGTAATAAAGAAGCCAATTTTTACTGAATAAGTAATCTTTGGTACCTCCATCTTACCCCATAGTATTCAACAGACTTTGTAATTATTGAACTTGCTTCTCTCCCATCTATGCCTACCATTATTCCAAACAACCCCTAATTTTTGCTCCCCTGCTCTCATGTCTTGTGCTCATGACTTGCTCATTCCATGATAGATTCTTAGTGAAAAGCACAAATTACACTAATGTATATAGAATATTATTTTAGTAAAACAATACCACCCTGATATGGAAGTTAAATCTAATATCATGTTGAAGCAATTGAAAAGGCTTAAGGATAGACAGCAAGCTGCCCCTACTGTTGATCATGCGGGGAGACTGGCATAAAGTCAGGAGGTAAGAAATATGATCAGCTTCTTCTTTATACATCTTTGCATTACCTTTTATCACTTGGTAAAACAAAGATAAAATTCTGTATTGTGAAAAATTTCCAAGAAAGAAAGATAAAATAAAACTGAGTACTTCTCCTTTGCATTTAGGAAGTCATGGGTTATTCATACCCTGCTTATGTTAAACCTTCATTAGTCTTTAGTAAACTTCCCCAGTCTTTCATCACGTGACTTCTTTGGCTACATAGTATAAATTTAAGTTGAAGTCTAGAGAGTTCCACAGAATTAAAATCATCGTACAAAAATCACACATTAGAAACTGCAAAGAGTATTAAGGCCAGGTCTCTCCTTCTCTTTGCCACCTGTGGTCACGTCAAGGTTCACAGGAATGGACTTACAAGGAGGAATGCATTGGAGTTTAAGAAATGCATACTGGCATTCAAATATCTCCAACTGAATCTGAAAGCAATCATGTCACAAGTTTAAGAGAATGAACTCTAAGTATACTGGGGAGGAAATGACACGAATTATAATGATTCTAAGAAACAATTTGCATCAATATTATTAAGAAAACTCTCACTTCATCCCAAAGAACTCACGTCAGCTGCAATGAAAATGACCACATAAGTATTTCTTGATTAAACTGAGTATAGACTAAAGATGACTGGTAGATTCCATAATTCCATCACACAATTTAAGCAATCTCGTTCTCCAAATGTGACAAAGAAGTTTGTGTTACAAAGCCTCTAAAAGAGAACAGCTAAATAAACACCCTACAAAACCTACTACATGAGTAGATTATTGTCTCATGAGTTACCACAGCTGTTGCTCATGGGACCAGCCTCTGTTTGGGCCCTTTGCTACAAAGAACCTAATTCTTCTCCAAATGAGTCAATTATTTTAACTTGTCAATTGGTGTAATCTGTTGACGACACTCACTCTACAAAGCTCAAAGGCCATTTTCCAAAACATTAACCTGTTCTTCACTATTCTTTTAATGGTGGCGAGCATGCCTCCCTTATACCTGCTTAATTTCAGTTTAACTTCTGCCAAGCTTCAATTAGCCTAAACTAAAGAATAATGGCTATTGGGCTCTAATGTATAAATTGTCTTGTCTGCATTGATGTATTACTCTGAAGTTGGTTCACATTACATTGTGTTACTCGTGGTTTTACAAAAACTAAACAAAAAGACAAAATCATTGTTGTGAATGCCAACATCTGACACACAGTATTGAGGAAAAAATGTGCATACAAAGAGTAGGGAAGGCGTACTGCCCTCTTGAAATAGTCACACTCATAAATAGATTAATATTTAAAATAGTGGCACTCCACTATCTACAGTCAAAATGAGCAACTCACTCCATTGTACATTCCAGACCACAATATAAAATCTTAATTTGATTTTTTAATGTATCAAATACTGAATATTTAAGCTCAAATGACTTGGTTCTATGAAGATATAATAAAATATTTATGCATATATACTAATGTATATGACTGTTTTCATTTCATGGTTTTATATTTTTCCTGAAGTTGAGGTGCTCGTTGAAAATTCTCTTCTGTATTAACTCTCCATTTTCTTTTAACAATTAAGCCTGCTCCAACTATAATCTATACATTAACCATGCAACCATATATTGAAAATAAAGGTAGTAAACTAGTGCATATAATTAGAAATAAAAATACACCCTGAAATTCTACACATCCCCAATGTTTCATATGGATTCTTCAAACATTCATGGAAAAAAAAATCTTTGCAGTCCTAATCAGTGTTCATTACTTTCTATATAAATCTATACTTCATTAGTCATTATCATTGAAAGTCTCTAACCCGATTTGCAATTCCATACAAAGACAAGGATTGTTTCCACATAGTTCCTGTCAGTTCCTATTATCTAAATAATGATAATATCACGGCTTGCACTGACAGCTTTTGCTATCTTACCCCAAGCTGGAGTTCTTTTCCCTTTTCCCTCGGGAGAATATACAAAATAGAGAGCATCAGGTAGAATAAGGAGTTTTTGAACTTCGAGAACTCCTCGAAGAATTTCAATGTGATAAAAATGACTTGGAATTCCTCCAGAGAAAATATGTACCATGACCCAAAAGGTCAGGGCAGACTATACAGACACTATAGACCACCAAAAATTAAATGTGCAAATCTCCTTTATCTTTTAACTGGTTGGTGACACTCCTCACAAAAAAATGACTGTGCTTTTTAACTTTTTTTGTCAGGTCTGTATTAGAATCATAAAAATCTCTGTTCCTTCCTTTGGACAGTATCCATTTTATTAGGCACTTTCATGCATGAGTTTTTATTCAGTGTTGGAGGTAAAAAAAAAATCTAATATGTGTTTCATATCTTCAAAATTTTTTGTGAGCACACAGAACATTTAAAATAAAAGTTTAAAGCAAAGTCCCAGAGATATAAAGTTGGCATATTGTGTTTCTGAGCACACAGCTATGTTTATTTTTCTTCCCATGTTTTGCATCGTCAAAGATGACAAAATTACTTTCCTGAATAAAGGAAATATCTCTTCAAATGAAAATAAAATGGAATCAGAGGAAACTTACTAACACTGAGATGCGTTATTCAAATGTACTCAAAGCAGAGTACAGCAGAATTTTTATTTCTAGAAATGCACCATATGACAAGAAGAACCAACCACACGGTAGGAAACTTCTTTCTGGGTTTCCTTGGAAAAACGCAAGTGTTTTCTAGTAGGCATTTCTCTCCTACTTCTGCTGTTTTGCATTAACTTATTTTGCTTCTGATGCAAGCAAAGAGAATCATAGAAAATTCTGAGATAAACTCATTAAATGAATATAGCAGGTCAGAATAAATGCTGGCATTATGAAATGCAAACAGCATGGGCTACAATCAAATATAATTAGATTACAAGAATATTTTTTTTGCTCACACATAAAGAAAAAATATGCATTTTAAGGTAAATATCTATAATTTAGCAAATACAATAGCCAATATATAGATTAAACTTTGCCACATTTGAAACATTAAATGTAATTGAGCTGCACTGTGTAATCCTTTTGGCATTTACTACTGCAAACCCATTACTCAATAGGCTAGAGATATGTGTACACTATCATTATATTATTTCTCTACAATACAAGCACGCAAACCCACTTATGCAAATATTAATATTTATTTAGAATATTAAGCAGCAACATAAGGAAATCACCTCACATTTTTTTAAATTTGTACTTCTTAAACAGATTTTTTTAATCTATTAACAATACCATATTTTGGCTGAAATTACATACCCTTCCAAGGCCCACATAACATTCTGTTTTTGCAAGATAAAATATAAACAGTTGGAAGCATCAGAATACCAGATAACCATTCAGCAAAGCAAAGACTCCATGCAGTAAACCTCTTTATGAGACTGTCGTAGTTGGAGGTGAAATTGTAAATGAGGAAGTGTAGATTGCTTTGATTTAGAAAATTGTTGCCATTAAACAGTTTACAAAGAGCCTACTGTTTCTGCATCATTATCCCCAATGTGTCAAAGTCAGCATTTTCACAATATTTAAAGCACTCCCAACTTCCTCATAAATATCATTTATATTCCTGCGCAGCCATTCAGCATATCAAAGAATATCATTTATAGTCTTCTACAGTTACACAGTACAAATATCTGAGCCAGTGCATGAACCTGAAATAAAGATATAGAAGAGTGCAAAATTCTCTCCAAACAGAATCATGAAGATCATGTAATTTTACTGCCAAGTTTGACCCAAGACTCAAGATCATTGCATGCTTTGCATGTGGAGAGTTGCCCAGAAGGTCAGCTGGGCTTATATATGCTACTGGGCAACTCAAATGAAGATGAGCAGGTGGCCCATGTACTAACGTTGCCATTCACTTTTTGTTTTGTTTTGTTTTGTGTAGGAAGAGGTCTTTCTTGCTTGTAAGAAAATAGAACCAAACTCAGAATTGTTTTTTCCTTCTCCTCTACCTACTGAAATCCCAACAAAAACATTTCAAATCTCTGCCTCCCACAAGAAGCCACCTGTCCAGCTGACAGTGGTCTCAGCCTTCGCTACAATTCTCTGGCACTTGTCAGTAACATCAATTTTAATAGGCAATCTCATGTAACCTTCAGACAAATCCTTTATGTAATTCTTGTGTAGGTTAATAACTTTAATCCATGAGAATGATAAAAGCAGTTCTTAAGTGGAATTTGCAAACAAATTCATTTATATTCAAAACAGCAGTGCTACAGAATTATATCAAATGCCTTCTTGTTCCTGATGCTCTGAGAAACAAATGATGGCCATCACAGATGAGATGGTACCACATGTGCTGTGACTGGAAGAACTGAAGCCTGTAGCAGCTACAAGGTAGAAAAGAATTATTTAGCAAAGCAGTTTTGTTCATTAAAATTAATTCTTCTAGTAGCCAATGTAAAAGCTTGATGTGTTAAAAAAACAAAAAAATAAAAAAAAAAGACAATGCCAAACTGGGAAACATTTCTCAAATTGACAACTTTTTTTTTAAATCTATTAAGCACTCTTACAAAACATCAAAGCTAAAACCTCAATGAAAAAGTAAGCTACAGAGAGAAAAGCAATTTACAGAATGAAAAGAGAACTACTGAACGTATATTAAAAAAAGGTATCAATATTAAGAGTGATCAAAGAAATATTTGTTTGTCTATCGGACTGGAAAAGATTACAAAAGAATGATGACCTCTTGAGTTTTGAGATCCTGGCAAAATCACCATATTCCTATATTGCAGGAAGATAAATTGGCAAACATATACAAAAAGATTTGAAAATTGCAATCTCCAACCTAGTAATCCTACTTCTACAAATGAACCTAAGGAAAGTATCAAATTAGTACATAAATATGTATGCAGAGCGACTTATAGCAAGAGAAAAAAAATGAAAATGCTATCCATAGCCAGTAATAGGAGACTAGGCAAATAAATTAGTCTTTAATTGAATCTATGAAATCCAATCATAATGATGACTCTGCATACATAATTATTAAAGAGGGAAGCATATAATGCATCGTTCAGTAAAAAAAAATTGTCACAGAAAAATAAGGCATGCTATAAATATCTATGTAATAGAACAAATATTATTAATGTCTTCAGAGCTTTCCCACCTGTTCAGGGGGACTGGAGATCCATTTTCTTCCCGCCACTTCTCCACCCCCCACCATTTAAGGAGACCCAGCGAGGCAGGCGTTTTCTCTCAGATTTCTAATACCATGTACATTTTGGAAGAAAAAGCAAGAGAGTAGGGGGATAAGTGATACCAATCTAATACTGGGTGGATTTTTTTAGTGGGAATTTTATTTGGGGAGAAGTTGTATTAAAAAAATAAACAGGAGCTGCCCACCGTATTTGAGGGCTGTAGACATGAGAACAAAAGGATATGTTAGAGGTGAATTACCATGTTTCATGTATTCAACCTCTAAATATTCCAAGAAATAAAATCAAGAATTTGTGCTTCTTTGAATTTCCTCTCAGTCGAGATGGGTTCTTTCGAATACAAAGATTGCTCCGAGATTAGGCCCTGTGGGCCATGGCGAGGAGGGCATGTTGCTGCATAATTTTCCTTCCACATGTACCTCTAGATGCTAGATAAACATCTGGGTTTTGGTTGTGGTCCCCAGTCGAGCAGCATCAGCCTCACCCCGGAGTTTACTTGAACCAGAAATTCACAAGCTTCATCAGACTTATGCAATCAGAAACTACAGGAGTGGGTCAGAATCTGTGTTCTAATAAGATGTCCAGGAGATTGTGATGCATGCGAACATTTGGGAAACACTGCTCAAAGGACTGGTTTCGAATTGCAGCTCGAATGAAAGTGCTAGAGGTACTTGTTAAAAATGCTCCTCTACTGTAGCAGTTATTGATGAATTGTCATATTGTCTGCAGCTTACTTTGAAATTGCACAAGATCCCCTCTATAATAGATATATACAGAAATATAAAGAAATTTTGGCAAATACTAGCAATTTTGGAATCTAAATGGACAGTATATGACATCCAGTCTCTCAGAGGTTGTGTTACAATAGGTCTGTGCCCAGGAATCTGGGTTTTTTACCCAGATTTTCCTTATGCTGATGGCTTATATCACTTTAAAACTCACTGTGAAAAACACTGCTCTAGACATCTTCAATATTTCTTAGTCAATGATGAACTTGGCAGAACAGTCATCTACCCCAAAAGATATGAGCAACTTCTTATACTGGATAGACCAAACCTGTGGCTGGTTTTGTGGGGGTGTTTCCCTTGCCCATATCTTCATTATCTGCAGATAGTGAGTGACCTACAACTTTCCTGATAGTTCCTATTGTCCTGCACATATCACAGAAGATCATATTGAACATCTTTTGAATCAGAAGGTGATAGGAAAAGGGATTTTATAAACTCATTACATGGTTCTCAACAGAATATCAAATCTCACACAATGGGTGAGTAACAGGGTACAAGAGCATCCTTCCTTCTCTCTGTCCGTCCGTGAGATAAGGTCTGACTTGAGATTCTGAGGTCACAGGGAAAGGTCAGAACTCTTGGCTGCTTGATGTTTATATTATTTAAAAGATTTATCTGTGAGTTCCACTGGAGACATAAAAATTCTATGAAGGGCTTTGTTTAGACCACAAGTAACCTGGGGGAGAAATCACTTCAGTGACTCAGTAGTAAGATAAAGGTTTTCAGTGTGTTACCAGATTGATAGCTGGGAGTCTTAGAAATGAGAGGTGTGGGAAGAAAACCTATATTATACAGTATTGATACTGTGAAGCATACCATTTAGGCTACTGTAAAATTAGTGTTTGATATTTTGCCCTATTCTCCGAATATAAAAATTTTTGTTAATCCCCATTATTTCATAAACCATCTATACAACATTTTTTTAAAATATGTGTTTGGCTCATAAAGCTGAGTCAACTATGATTTTTCTCATTTAAAAAATATTAATTGGCTGCTGCATGTTTCACTATTAATTCCATTTATAAAAAATATTTGTCACATCACTGGCCACTTGTTAATAACATGTTTTGCTATGTTATTTATCCTATCAAAGATGTGTCTGTTCTACCTAATTTAAGTAATTATTAAGCATCTGAAATTTTTTCTGAGTACTTGTGTAAAGGTCATATCAAGACGACAGGCCAGAAATGTTTTTAAATAGAGACAAAGAAGAGAAAGTAGTAAATCTAATGACTGTTAGCATACTCAGTAATCAGTTCAATCAAATTTAAATCTGTCCCCTCTAAAAACAAAAGTTCCTTCTTCACCTACTCCCCCCACCCCAACTTTAGTTTTAGCTGATCTGCTTAGAATCTTTCTTCCTGGAGGCTATTTGAGTAACAGGTCAAGTAAGAACTAAAATCCATATATCGTGCAATCATACTCAAAGAAAATTGTTGTACAAGTAGGCCCCGACTTTTTATCCCCTTAGGTATACAGAAAAATGGGTGGCAAATGTCTTGTATTTGACATAGTTTTGAATTCTTATGAAAAATAATTTCTAGAGTATACAAGAAAAAATATGAATCATTCCAATATGATTTATATGGTAGAAAATTTCTGGGACTTTGAGTGTTATAGCTCCTGAAAATTTAGTTGTATAAACATATAATAGGTAAATAATCATAGATAACAACAATTATAACTGTCAGGGTATGGTCCTAGGTTCTAAAATTAACCATTTTTAAACTATAGACCATTAGATTCAGAAAACCATTCTATTCTCCTGAAAATATATTTTACTCTTAGGAAGGTGGGTGTCAAAAGAATAAATGTTTGACCAAAATACTTTTCACCTACCTAACATATGACTAGAAATTGTTAGCCCCTGAACTTCAAGGCTGGCAATAAATCAACAGATCTTTATGTGTTGCAGTCTTATGTGGCTATTATGTAAATCTCCATTTCAGTGTTGCCAAATCAGAGTCCTATTTGTTAACCATATTCTACACACTGGTATATACATATTCAGCTTTTTCTTCCAATTGTATATCCCAAATGACCAAACACATTGTGAAGAGGGGAACGATGAATTCAGGACCTAGTAACCAGAGATGAAAAAGAAATAAATTCTCTGTAAATTACAAATGGAAGATTCCAGATTACCACACTGACCTTGTAGAGATATTCTTTCTTCAACCCCATCTGCTGCCTTCTTGTTTTCATTCACACTTTATAATACCCATATAAACTTCCAAACTCACCAAACTGGTGACTCTATTGCAAGGAAAGCAATTAGTTTACTAAATAAAAATCCACGGATTAAGAATAACCCTGGTCTATACACGACCATGTGCTATCTATCTGTTACCAGTCATTCTACAGTTTACAGTATTCTTCTGTAATCCTGTGCAGGGTGTCCGACACCAAGGCGTTTCCAGGAATAATTATTTAGAAATGTGTATCCCTGCTGTCAAAGAGAGAAGCACTCTGGTCTATTTAATAAAGTGATTTTGTGCATCTCGTATAAATGGGAGAGGTCAAAGGTGCATCTGAAATTCTTCTCCCCACCCTCTGGTCCTTGTCTTCCAGTCTCGATACACCCTTCTACTCTGACATCCACTCTGTGCTCTAGCAGCACACAACTGCTCCCGGTGTCCTAAACCTTCCATGCACTCTGATGTTGTCGTGCCTCTGCACATTTTGTTTATTCTTCTTGGAATTCCCTTCCACCTACTGATGCCCTGCAGAATTCTCAGTCATCCTTCAAATTCCAAACCAAACGGCTTTTTCTGTGAGGACATCACTGTAAGCATGGATAAGAAACAAGAGAGGACATGAGGACTCTCGCCATACTCTGTTACTGAAAGTATCATCTTGAGCACAGCTTCATATTAAAACTGGTTGTATCATATGGTAATTATTTGCTTATCTCTTTCTTTTGCTCTATTTGATTAACTCTTAGTAGCGGGTGCTATTGAGAAAATAGTTGTTGCTTTTTTAATTTTTATTTCTTGATCTAGTACACTTTAAGCACAGTTGACTAACTACTGAAGGAAGGAAAGACGAAAGAGAGGGAAGGTGGATGAATGTGAGGAAGGGAGGAGAAATGGCTGGATATTTACACAGGACTTTGTAGTTCAATGATAACGAACTGATAGCGATACTTTTTTTACGATATGCAGTGATTAGATGGATCTTGTCTCTTTCCCATGTTCTCTTTTTTCTTCAACTCATTTTTCAGAAAGCCATTTTAGACATGAAAGCATGGTATAGAAAGAACTATCCCTTACAAAATGGTATTCAGAAAAATGCTCTAAGGGAAGAAAAGCAGCAGCCCAAGGTACATAGAGGCCAATTAAGAGAACCTAGAGTGGGAGTACTGTCTGGTGGCTTTCAAGGGCCCGCTCCTACGAAGGTAGAGAATATGACTTAGGGCAGAAATAGGTCAGTGTGCATTTAACAAGGCCGGGCAGGGCTGGTGCATGGAGAAAATGGACTGGGGCAGAGGCCAGAAGGAGGGGAAACAGTAGACATAAAAGCAGTCAAGAAATTGTAATTTCTTTAAAAAGTGAGTCAGGAAGAAAAGTATATTGAATTCAGAGATAAGAACAGAACCTCTTCCCCTCTAGAACTTTTCTTCTGTCCCACTGGCCCCAAAGTCAGTCCTGCAATGGGTGGGTCTTCAGTAGTCCGCTATTGAAAAGAAAATCTCCGTGGTCACTGGAAAATCTGAATATGAGTTGTACAAACTAATGCTCTTTGGCTCAGATGATCCAGTTCTGAAGTCTAGCCTAGGGAATCACACTTTTTTTTTTTTTGTAAAATCATCTCACTGGCCTTTTTTATTTTACACACACACATAAACACACACATCCAGAAAAGCCAGATTTGATTAAAATAAACACTACTAACATTGATTTTTAGACACAAAGTTACTCCAACCAATTGTTATTAGTTCCCAGCATGAAAAAAAAATAAAAATAAAAATAAAAAAACCCCTGAAAAATAGCAAATTTGAAAATTTAGACAAATTTCCCTTTGGGGAGTCTGGTATTTGGCAGCCTATCCTGTGAAAATATGTTTTAGTAAAATGTATACATTCTAAAGAAAAATATACTTTATTTGTGTTAAACGATCATTTAACTTTCCAGGAATTAGGTAGAAAAACTAAAGACATTCAAGAAAAACAAGGGATGAATGTTGGGAGATTTCATCTTGAGTTTCCTTTTAAAATTTTGAACTAGTACTCTGATTATAAATAAGGTACACAAATTTTAATATAATCATTTGCATTCTGCAAACATGTTAAAGCAATGAAGAAGCAAAAGGCAAATTAAATTTTACCACATGCCAATCAATTTGGATACTGCAGAAGAGAAAAAATATCACAAATACAACTATTTAATAATTTATACTCTGACAGTAATAACTAACAATATGATCACCACTTTGGAAATGTTGAAATTAAACCAACAATTGACTTTCTTGGCTATTTAATTTGCTTTTTTTTTTTTTCAAGAATAGAGAAAGATAATAAGTTTCTTCATATTTGCACAGAATGCGGTTTTCATTGGTTTTCCACCAAAGATGGTCAGAAGTTGAATTTATTTGAGAGAAAACATTCTAGCAACTTACTGAAGAGAATAAAATACAATGTACGCTGTATACCACGCCAGAATGCTAAGAGGAACTGCCCCAAAACTGGAGCATGTTCTCTTAACTCAGTAGGAAAAGCTGACTTCTCTTGGTGATTGAAAGCTGAAGTCAATTCATGTGCTCCATCCTGGCGGATCCACTGAACAGGCTAAGTGCATAAATAAAATGTCAGTCATGACTTCCTTATATCAGAATGGGGGAGGGGGACAACAAAAGCATTGTGTTTAAAAGTAAGATCTAAATAAGGCGCTTGCAAATAAATTGCCCCTGCCTCTGAGGATTCCTCAAAGAAAACCAATTTTTAATTGAAGAGATATTAGCAACAATCTTAGAAACTCTTATCCAAAATCCTCCCCTGCACACTGCTAAGTGATGATGTTGGTTTTTTTTTTGGGGGGGGGGGGGGATATAAATTTGTTAAAGACATTGACATCTCCTCAAGTGAACATCTAAAAAAGATAACATTAAGATCATTCAGCAGTTGAAGTCTGTGATGTATTATATCAGAATTTATAATCACTGCACTATTTCTAAACCATTACTTTCTTATGATGGGGTCAGCATTTTGAATATTACTCAGGGAAAAGGAGCTATACACATAAATAAATAAATATGAAAAATGCAAATGATAGTCTTGAAAAATAGTTCAGGGGAATTATTGGACAGCAATTGCTCACTGGCATCTGTTCATCCAGCTGTTAGTTGAAAAGACAGAAAGCAGGTGTCAATTTAAGTGCAGCATTGTAGTTAATTTCATAAAAGGCAGTGCGAGAGACCAAAACAACAGTAAAACATAAAATAAGGTAGAAGAAAAATCAACATTTCTTTGCATCTCTCTGGGCTTTGTGTTTGAAAAACTCCACCCTCAGGAGAGGATCCTGTCTTCAAGCGCTATTCTGCAGTGGGGGTGGGGGATGGGGGGCTGAGGGGAGAGAAATGTCTGGGAGCTGCCCAGACCACTCTCAAGCAGACACAGAGGGAGGGCAGCTGCTCTGCTCCGACCCTGTCAGTGGTGACAACCTGAGAGCCCGGTTATGTCTCTTGTGACACTTGCTGGTTTTCTGCATTCCTACTAAAAGATAACAGCAGCGAACACGGACACCCATGAAGGTTCCTGCTTGAATGCATTAAAATGCTATACCTCTCCTTAAGCAATCATAAAACTCTCCATGGGCATAATTACCAATGATTTAACTCGATGTTTAGATTTTAGGGAGTGCCAGAATGGTTAAGGAAGTAACTTGTCATATAATGTGTCACAGAAGCAGAGATTTTTGAGCTGGAGGCTAATTCTTCTAAGTGGCAGAGAGGTTAAATGATGTCTCAAAGCAACACAGCTAATAAGGAAAGTGGTTTTAGCCCTCAATCTCGTGATCACTCCTCAATTACTATACACTAACTAAAGGGGAAGCTTCAAAATTGCATTTTATCTTAGCTCTTTTATCACTGACTCTCCATATATAGATATACAGCTATTTATGACTAACTCCTATTAAACTGATTTGACATTCTGTGCATTTCAATATATGAAGTCTTTTACAAAGTGAGATCTCTTATTTCAGTCTGTCATTTTAGCAGGTTGACTGCCTACCATTCTATGCATTTCAATTAGCTAACAACTATGCGCATACCTCATATTACAAGTAAACCTATCTTTCATATAGAGTATTTATTAGAGCCACTATTATACAGCATGACAGAATAATCACTTTTCACATGAAAGAATTTTCCTGAGAAGCTAAGAAAATTAAACACTAAAATTTTCTAAAGTTTAAAATTTTTAAGTTTTTAAAAAATAATTACAGTTAAAACTGTAATGTATACTATGGGCTAGGCATGGTACCAATTGCTTTATATAAATCATATCACTTAATCCTTCTAGCAAACTTGCACCTTACATACTAACAGGTTAAATGACTAGCGTAATGTCGAAAGCTAATATAGTTGGTACAACAGAGATTTAAATCCGAGTAGTCAATGTACATCTAGCATGTGAACCAGCTGTTCCTCTCCTAGGTACTTACCCAAGGGATTGAAAGCACAACCACAAAAGGACTTGACATGACAGTTCATAGCAGTGTTATTTGTAACAGCCAAAGAGCGAAAACAATCCAACTGTCTATCAATGGGTGAATGGATAAACACCATCACATAGACATATAATGGAATACTTCTTAGCATTAAAAAGCAACAGACTACTGATACACACAGCATGAATGAATCTAAAAACAATTAAGCTGAGTGATAGATTTTTGACTAAAAAAAAAAGCGCAAATGGAATAATTCAATTTATATAAACTTCTAGAAAATACAAGCTAATCTATAGTAACACAAAGCAGATCAATGATTGCCTGGAAGGGAAGTGTCGGATAGGGAGGGACGGTTTTATAAAAGATGTAAGAAAACATTTGGGGGTGATGGATATGTTGATTATCTTAATCATCATGATGGTTTCACATTTGACTATAAAATTCATCAAACTGGGCACTTTAAATATATGTAGTTTATTGTACATTAATTATATCTCAATAAAAAAGCTAGGTAGTCTAAAGTCTGTGCTCTTAATTACCAGAGACTCAAATATTATAAAAAGTCCACTTAGAAAAAGAAGCATATTGATTTTAATTCAGTGTTACTTTGGTGCAACATCACTTATTTTATTCTATAAGATATAAAGGGCTAATTTATGTCTATTGTTCTAATTAGTGATTTTGTTACCTCCCTGCAAGTGGGGCCAATTTTGATTTTGATTAATTTGTCACTACACAGAATGGCCGCAGACGGCCAGTTTTCATTGAAGCTGCTTCTGTTTTTTTTTTTTTTTTTTTTGCCACTATTTCTGCTATCTACAGTTATTTTTTTGCCTGTCTAGGTGGGACATTTTTTTTAACTTATTATTTTCATCTATTTTCATCATTATCGGTGATTCCAATACCTTGGGTTGTGAAGTTATGTAAAAATGGCAAGCACATATCACAAATAAAATCAAGTAAAAAAAAAAATAGCAAAAAGATTCTGTGCTAAAGGAGGCCTTCTGCCACACCTTTCCTACAGAGTCAAATGCTCGGTTAGAGGATTTTTTATTGACATTGATGGTTAATTCACTTAGAGAACATAGGACTGAATTTGAGGTGCTCTTAAAGTTTCCAAGATCTGAATGCTGGGTAATTGGTAACTTACTGGTACAACTTACACTATTATTTTAACATTGTAAAATATTATGGAACAGTACCCTATGTTCTAAATTTAAATTTGTGGTAATAGATTTACTCCCAAACCATGGTCCAAATAAATACTAATTCTCCAGCTTCTGAAATCTAAGAACTATAAAAAATTAAGTCAGGATTTGGAAGGGGCCCACACAGGTAAGGGCTTTAAAGCTTTAATGTCTGTAGCTACACAGGAAATCCACCCTTGATCTCAAAGAAGCTTATTCATAGGGCGGCAGGTACCTGGGCCACATCCCTCTCCTTGGCGGGGCTGGAAAATTATGCAATAAGCACTTAATTAAAACTGTATGTTAACCCCATTCAGAAGAGTCATCAAGACTTGGAGTTCTGAGGGGTGCCCTTGCCAGCTCAGTTACTGCTGGAGTGAGGACCTCTGTATGGTCTCCACACTGCAGCTGCCCAGGTCTCAAACTAGGCCCGTTCCTCCTTCTGATGCCACTGCAGCTAACATGGAAGGGCAGGCAGAGGCGAGCATTTCACACTAATCAGCCGTGACCCAATTATCAAATTTCTTGGCTCAGAACTTGTTTCTTGGTCTAGAACTTGTTTGTCTTAACTAGAATTGGTCTGCCCCTGCATAATGGACAGTTGATTGTCTGTAATTAAACTGCATAATTACCAATATTTTGTTGTAAAATCACATGATACTTTTGATAATAGTGCTCTGACCATTAAAAATCAACATACATAAGTGTAGCAACTAAAACAAAAGAGCTATTTAAATTCGACAAGGGCTCACATGAAATCTTTGCATTTTGAACAATACTTCACCACATATTACGAAAAAATAAAGAAATCTGCTTCTTTTTGTTGTTATTCACATGATCCACACTGGAATCCAAAAGATTTGTGTTAGAGAATATAAGACTAAGAACTCTGAAACTGAGCTCTTAATAATCTTGTCCCTTCTGCATTAGATTAGAATAGTAAAAGCCTCCAATACAGATGCAGACTGAAAGTTAACCCTGTATCAAACATTATTATTTTAAATTAAAAAAAACTGCTAGGTTAGCATATACCTAACATGTCTAACCTAATTTTAGCATGTTTAAACCTGATTCAGAAAGCTTGAGCTTTTCCCTCAACAGAGGGCCCTCAGCAAATCTGAAGCCTGACCACACATTAGAAGCTTCGGTGTAAGGTATCCCTATGTGAGAAGAGTTTACTACCTTCAGGTAAGAGGAAAAACAAGTATAATCAAAGTTATAACAATGACCACCAAATATTAAACATGTGCTAAATGTTAGAAAATATGCCTTCTATGTATTGTCACCATCTCTCCCAAGATCTGGGTTAAGAAAACATTCTCTGTTTTGCAGATGAGGCACAGAGAGGTAGAAGGACTCAACAAACAGCCTGCATTAGTAGTTATGGCAGCATGACGGAAGGCTGAATCCAAAGCCTGTCCTCATTTTACATCAGGCAGTTGACTGTGTTCACTTCACTTTCATTATTCTTCTTCGTGAGAACAACTGGCTCACAATGTAAAGGAACATTAAAGACATTTGTATGTAACATTAGGCCAGATTGGCGAAGCTCAAGTTGCTTTCTCTTTGGTAAACTGGAGAACTAGCTGACAAGCAGAGCAACTGATATGAGAGATAAGGATAAGTGGACACAGCTCACAACTGCTCCATCAGTCCACAGGTCCTCTTGAAGCTCTGTGGTCACTGCTCTCTGCCTAGATGGAGCGGTCCACCAAACGCAGGGTACAAAGAAATCTGTGCTGAATATTCGTGCCAATGAGGCTGGGGAGGGACAATGTGGGTGCTCAGCGGTCTATGAACTGCTAGAGAAGGCAGCTGTGACAGTTGTCACATTTCGTGTTTTTAATATTTTGTTTGGATCATTGAATTTAAAGCAAGCCCAGTGGCCTCCCCAATATAACTGCCCTCTGCCTTTTAACTGTTTCAAATTCTATACAGGCATATGAATTAATATTTCTCTCTCCCTCTCTTTCTCATTTTCTTCCTTTTTTTCCAGCTTTTCTCTTTCTCATTCTCTCTGCCTTCATTTATTTATTTATTTATTTTTTGCCTCTCAAAAAATCCTGTTTGGATAACAATTCCTCAAAAAAAAAAAAAAAAATCAAGACTCAGATTATCTTAATTTAGCAAACAATAAACTAACCCATCACCTGCCTGCAACCCTAAGCAACCCAAAAAGCACTCAAAGGAAAGGCAATGAGGCCACCTTACATTTCTAGTCTCCCTGGGGCAAAATACTTTATAGTGCCAACAGTGCACTTCACTTATACAATCATTTTTAAACTCACTTATCGCTTTATCCGTATTTTGTATAATACAGTGAAAGAATACACTTGAAAGCCAAAGCATCCACACATTAAGGAAGCCTGTTATGGTTCATATCAAGTTCAATTTTATAGGTTTTTTTATTGCAGCCCCCAGCTATGCCACTATATGGTAATCAAAGTCAGCCTCCATTCATATTATCTTATGTATATTTCAGATTTCCAAACTCAGGGTTAGAAGCCTAAATGTATTTTGTTTTTCAAACATTCTGAAAAATGATAGAGGCCCTGCAAAAACGTATCTAGATTGGATCTAAATGGAATTATACCACTACAGCTGAACTCAAGATCCACTGGAATAATGCAGTAGCTATTTGCCCAATGCTGGTACATCAGCTAGCGGTTTTGAATTATTCTTCTAGTCACCACTTCTGGTTTTATTTGCTAGAGTTTAGAAGAGATTTCAAAGCCCATTTAATCCTCTCCCCTTCATTTTACCGATGAAGAAAATGGAGTCCAGAGAGGTGACATGAATTATTGATATCACAAAGCTAAAAGCAGCATAAATGTAATTCAGACCTTTATCTTCTAATTATGTCTAGTGTTTGTCTTAATAGAATAGTCTCACTCTTTTTCTCAAGAAGCGTTTATTGAGCAATTAACATGTGATAAATACGGCCTTAGACAATGGAAATCTAATATGAACTAGGGTTAAAAACTTGGGCTACTGAGTCCTAAGAATTAAGAGTTTGAATCTGGCTTCACCACTTACTGTCTCTGTGACTTTGGACAAGTTATTTAGCAGCTGTGAAAGTACAAATTGCTAAATTTCCAAATGTTATTTAGTTCTCTCCTTTGTTAGTGTGAACAATTAAATGAGATCATGCAAATGAAGTGCTCAGCACTGTGCCTAGAATTTATTAAGGATTCAGTGAATGTTAGCTGTTATTATTATTAAAAGTTGAATAAAGCCTTGTCTACAGCGGCCTAAGTGCTAGAAGATCCAAGTCTGGAAATAAGCAGGGAAACAATGAATAGGAATTGAGTGAGTTCAGTACAACCCTGGAGGCATGTGAAAAGGGCACAGGAGCCTTTGATTCTGCTTAGGGTGAGGCCACCATCAGGCACACTGGGCCCCAATTACAGACTTTTTATTATTATTGTTTGTTTTTCACTGGTTTAGTTTTATAGCAAACCTGGTCATGGCCTAATATATGGTAAGATGTCAAGAAGGAGGAAATATCAAAATGCCTCTGAAATAATGAGTGAGATTTTAGCCATTAACAGAAGTTAATAACAATGTTAGGCATTTTTCTGGTGCTTATCTATTTTCTGGTCTCATTAGAACTCCAATCTAACTTATTGCTTTCAGAATTGATGTCTGATTTTTTTTTTCCAGATATGTCACTCCAATAAAAACCAGGAAATTGGGAATATTATCTAATTACTTTTATATACTGAAAAATGACCATTTTTTATATATCAAAAATATATTTTTTCCTCCAATAGGAGATAGAAGCGGTGGAAGCACTGCAGACTACGCAGTGGGAACAAACAAACAAACAAACAAACAGGACTTGAGAAGTAGACAATTCCAAAATCAAATTTTGGCTCTGACTTTGAGCAAGAGATTAAACCTGAGAACAATTTCCTGAGAGAAATCATATCTATTTTATGGGCGCCAGAATGATTAGAGGATGTAATACACATAAAAGAATACACAGTCCAAAAGAAAAAAAAAAAGGCTATATTCCATAAAATAAAAAAAGAAAACCTGGAGAAAAGAGTGACTTTATGAGTCATCTCAAAAAAAGAATTCTACAAACTCACCCAGCCATCAGTATCTCAGAAAACATAATTCAGTGGGTTTTAAAGCAGGGATTTGGGGCAAGGAGATGCAAGAAAGATACACAGAGAAAGACACAAAGAGAGTGTAATGTGTGTTTGACTGGGGAAGAAACAAAAATAGAATACTTCCAAAATGTATTATGAAAGAACCAGTTCACCTCAGTGGTAATATGCTGAACGATGCCCCTGGGCCTCAAAGAGTAAATGCAGTTCCTGATACAGACTGACTGCTGTGGAAGAAGGAGCTTACACATTGGGCCAATCTGACTTTATTAAGTTTATATGTAATGTCTAAGCTGGTGTATTAAAATTTTCTCTCAAACTCAAGTCTTATCTGCCTTGGGATACTATTATATTACATCAGGAGGCCCAATACCAACTAAAGTTGACAAGAAGGAAGAGCCATAGACATATTTTGAAGTGTAATTTGGATAATTATTATAGCAGGAAGAAAAAAAAGAGTTTAAGTCTATGCTGTCACTGGAGCTATTAGTTTATGAAACTAAACTGAGCCTAGGTCCCTGCCAGGAAATGAATGTCAAAAGTCTTGTTTAGACTTGACAACAAAAAAACAAACAGTATCACAAATGATGATTTGATTTTATTTCCCTGTGAAAGATAAAAGTGCTCATTGTCTAAAGGGCACAATTGTCAGGAACTCTATAGTCTGTAATTGAAAGGATATGACCCAATACTATCTGTGAGTTTTCAAAGGGATTGTCTACACACCGCTAACACAGCATTAGGCACACACGCAAAAAGTAAAGCTTCGTTAATTTTAAAAAATTGTTTCCACGGTATCTTAGAGTTTTAAATTTCTTTACTAATACATATACGTTATACAAGGCTTGCATTAACTGAGATTTGGAGTCATCCTAATCTTTTCTGGTATTATTCTAGCCAAAAGAAAGAAACCATCCTGGCATTTCGATAGTAGAAATGTCCTTGGAGACCTTTCTTGACCTCTATTTCCCAATCACACGGACCAAAAATTAACAAATGAACCCGCTGTCATCTCTCAAAGAGCTTCTTATCCTAATCTTCTGTGAGTTATTCCTCTAAGTAGTGTGACTAACAGCTGTCACCTTAAACATCCAAATCTCTGGATTCACACTTCTGATAAATGACTCTTGCAACATTATACTTGTGAAATCAACTGACCAGCTGGGAGCTTAGAACTTTAACTTGAGCTGTCACCTTCAATCCATCATTGTGGATCAGAAGAGAGTCAGAGCGCCACAACTGCAGACCCTGCCAAGCTCAGAAAGAGCAGTTGCAGTCAATTAAGCAGTTTAGGAATCAACTTCCCATGTTCCTCCTACAACAGATAAGCATCTTGTTCCAAGGAGACATCTGAACAGTAAATGCAGAAGAGAGAATTCAGTCATTTGCCCTGAGAGAGGAATACTACCCAGTCTCCTTGCAGTCACAGAGGTCTGGATGAGGGAAAAAGGTCTTCCTGCCAAATACAAACTATGTTGCATCTCCCCTAAGCTGGGAATTCTCTCAGATCTTGAGACGTGGGGATGAATTGACACCAGGTCATGGACAGGATATAGGTCAGCGAACACACCTTATGGGAAGCATACATGCAGAAAAAGCATTCCTGAGCAGAAAACATCACTATAATCATTTGGGAAGGCCATTTAGTCCGTATAAAAATTAACTAATATGACTTACATAGTTTCGAGTGAGTGAGCTGTACACTCATCACTGAAATATCCTTTGGGAAATATGGTTTAGAAAATATCATTATGGCTATATGTTTTAGAACTCAGTGGGTTTCTTATTTTAACAAGTGATTCTTCCTATTCGTCTTTCTGTCAAGGCACTCCGGTGACGTACCTCTGCTGCTTTGCCTTTCTTGGAAAGCATATCTGACCATTTCCACTAATTCAAACAAATTTCCCCCTTAACAAGTCAATACAGTTGGGAGCAATGTTCATTACAACTCTACCACAGCTAAACCTTAAAATAAATTAAAATGATGCTACTCCTGAGAGCCAACACATTTATATATTTACCATCACTCAGGGGCCCTGTGTCACACATACTCTGGTATGGCGGCTCTCACTGAGGACTGCTGACTGCAGAACTTCAAGATTGATGTTCTCAGAGTGCTGATGGCTTGTATCTAATTTCTTCTCCACTTGAAACCATGCTCTTTTGGCTCCAGTGCATCTTCTGTCTCTGAATGACCAGTGGACCTTCCCCCACCTTGCTTTTAGATGTGTCTTCTGGTTTCTGACCATCTGCCTTGACCCATCCTTTCTCTCCTGCCTTCAGGTTCCCCCTTTAGCTTCTGATCTACTACATACTCACTCTGATGTTCAATCTAGGTTAATTCATAAAATCAGGAAATGCACTTTCAGGGTTGGAAGGGATCCACCTACAACTGCTCCTACAGCATTCCGGTCAAGGGGACATCCTATTTAGCCTTGACTAAACCCATACTGAATGCTTCTTTCCTCATTCAAAAACCTAATCTATAGTAAGAGACTCTGGTAGAAAAGTATTCTTTATATTGAATCTCTATCATCGTTAAAGTTTCCACCCACTGGTTGCATTTCTAACTCTTCAGGATAGGCCAAAGCAGAAAATAAGCAATATGGGCTTTGAAGACCAAAAGATCCCAGTTAGGGTCATGGAAACACCATGGTACCTGCATAATACCCAGGCTCAGTAAGCTTCATTTTCTCAACTACCTACTGAGGAATCATGATATGGTTTCTTTGGCAAAGATTAATTGTGGTATTTTAGGATCTAGTACAGGGTCTGGAACATAGGGGACATTAAACAAATGTTCCTTACATTTCTATTTCCCCTTCTTCCAGATGAGTCTTCCGCAGTCTCTCAGATGTGTGAAGAGCCATCATGCCTTCCTTTACAGCGCTCAGCCTCACATTCCTTAATGCTAGTGGTGATTCTCCCTTGAACATGTTCTAATTGATTATATTTTTATCATGGTATCCAGAATGGAAGGCACTACCTCATGTGTGTTCAGGCCAGCATATAGAAGAACTGTGACTTCCTTTAATACTGACAATATATTTTTAATAGCTCATTCCTCATTCTCTGTTAACTCACATCGCCAATACGTAACAGACTCCTGCCCAATCCTCCTTCTACCTTCACTCACTTGCCATGTTACTCTAAACTTTCTCAATCTTACTTTTCAACCTGTATCCCTTGTTCTGATATTTGCTCATATCTACCTTTACTACAAAACCATGTATGTTCCTCTTGAATGTTCACTGGTGGTCTCAGGATTCTTACCCTAGAAGTGTTGGAGGAGCATTACCAAGTCCCTTTTAAAATAATCATCAGAAAATTTCTTTTTCATGTCCAACCTCCAGCCCTCTTAACGTATGTACCTTAAAGATCTGTTTTAAAAATTAGCTGGCTAACCATGAACTCCAAAGACTAAAATTGTTTATTCATTGATAAAGACTACTTTGTCATTTTCCTATTGGATTCTACTTACCTGCGTTAGCCTTGATTCCAAGAGTCTCCCCTCTCTTGGCCTTTATTAGTTTTAGTTTCTCATTGGCCAGGAACAGCCTACTTTATTCAGAACCTTCAGTCTTTCCAAGATTTGCTTCTACTGTTGATAATTGAGGTGATGACAGTACCACTCAGCAGAGGTCCCTGCACACAACAAATGATTTTTCCCTGACCTTTTCTCATGACAATGCCATAAAAATAGGGCCAAGAACATTCCTTAAGAAATGAGACTGCTTTACAAACAGTGTCCTGGGACAGGTATGGGGTGCCTTTTGCAGAACAGTGAACTAATTAGCATTAATTTTCTATAACAAGGAAGTTGTTAATTTAGTAGAAAAATCCAAGTAGATTTGCAGCTTCCCTTCATCATATAATATTCATTTTCATTTAGCAGCATGGCCATCTCATATAGAAAATTAGGTTTGAAATTTTAATTGTCTTGTGTCTTTTACTCAGTAACCACAAACACCAAGTTTAATCATTATGATAGAATAAAAGTGAAAGAAAAGGCTGAAATAAATAAAATAAAAATAAAACCTATTTTAAAATAAATAGGTAAAAATAAAACCTAATATTTGCACAGCAGTTTAGAATATATGAAGTGCTTTTTTAAATATCTACATTACCCATTTTAAATACTTTAAAACAGCAGGAAAACAAAAGATAGGATGATATAATGAAAAACAAACTGCACACAAAATTGGGAAAAAGACTTTTATTATTATTCTTTTTGTCTCCAAGTGCCTTATATTGTACTAGGTACATAGTAAGTACTCAATAAACATCCATTTAATGAACAGATGATAGACTAACTCATCATTATTATGTTTGCCAGAACCTGTGTACACAACATGCTCTCAAGAGCACTGACCAGAGACATTTTCCTAACAAAAATGGACAAATCGTCAACCTGAGAGCCTGATAAAGGCAATGACAATGCTATCAATCATCTTCATACAAGTAAGTAAATGTATACTGAGTTTAATAGGATAGATTCTGGAGACACATTCCTTGGATACAGATTCAGTTCCACCACCTCTAAGCATCTTGAACAAGTAACTTAAACCTTCTGTGCTCCAATTAATTCATCATTAAAATAGGAATAATAGAGTACCTGCCCTATTATGATGTTCTAGAGAAAACTAGGTTACTATATGCAAAAATGCTTAGAACTATGCTTCACACACTATATACGTTTGGAATTAGAAGTAGTAATATTTCCAGTGCCACATAATGCTTGCCACAAATAGCTACTAAAGTGATATCTGGTGAATAAACAAGTGAACGTTCAGACTTGTTTCTCCTTGGAAGAAGTGTATATTTTTCATAGTTCATACGCTCTAAAGTCACTCAGAAATGGTAAAAGACAAACTGGAAGGCAGCAGACAAGTAACTTTGCAGCTCATTAGAGATAGTACACTGCATTTCCTTAGAAGCCAAGTGACTTAGAGGAAAGGCTAGGTCAAGTAGACTCAATAAAAATCCAAAGATATCAAACAGGCAGCCATTCCTTTTCAGAGAACATATATTAGTCTGTTGAGGCAAGTTTCGTACTGATTACTTTCTCGAGATGGTCCCAAGTTTCATACTGGCTGAAGAAAAGCTGTTCTAAAGTTTAACTCATGTGAAAAAGAAAAGTGGGAAGAAAAAAGAGTAAAAATATTAAAGGGTTTTTTTTTAATGTCAAAATGAAAATGATGTAATGAATTAATATCTACTTGCTTTGATGGACTGTATAATTTCAGCTTTTGGATTAAATATTGTCTGATTCTATTCTGATATATGTAAAGGTCGTATTAGCCTCACTATTAAAAGTGGATTGCCAAGGCAGAAATGTCTGGGCTAAAATAAAAAGCCTAGAGATCTATCGTCCGGGAATACAGCATGTGCTTAACGGAAGGACTTGCTGCTATAACTAAATATTTTGTGGCCAAAAAAAAAAAAAAGTACCTCATGATTTATCTCTTTGAACCTGTCAATCTAACCTCTTTGGAGAGTAGTAAACTCATCAAATCATTGTAACAGTTTAGAAAGATAATTTAAGAAATCGAAGTACTACGCCAAAACCTTGTGCCATGATTAGGAAAAATTAGAGGCATTAAGTTACCTATAAATAGGAAATCAACATATTAACCTTTAGTTTATTTAAAGAGGCAGACACAACATGCATTGCAAATGAGGGACATTCTAATACACTTATTTCCTAGTCACATGATTGAGTTCTCTTGAGAAGGCACGGTAGGTGAGAGAGGGAATTAAAGCAGTTTTATTTCACCCCTGGGGAGAATCCCAAAATGTATTATATGAAAGCAACAGTTTGACACAGGGAATGTGAGACCACAAGTAAAGGGTTGTATACACAGCAGATGCTCATGGTAACAAGGTAAGAAGGTGAGTATATAAAATGAAGATTTATACATGTTTTGTCTTAGTCAATTTATGAGGTACTCCTGTAGAAAAAAAACAGTTTTCTGATTTGAAGGAACAAAGAGAGAAAGAGAGAGAGAGAGAGAGAGAGAGAGAGAGAGAGAGAGAGAGAGAGAGAGAGAGAGAGAGAGAGAGAGAGAGAGAGAGAGAGAGAGAGAGAGAGAGAGAGAGAGAGAGAGAGAGAGAGAGAGAGAGAGAGAGAGAGAGAGAGAGAGAGAGAGAGAGAGAGAGAGAGAGAGAGAGAAAGAGAGAGGAAGGAAGGAAGGAAAGAAAAGGAAAGAAAGAAAGAAAAAGAAAGGGAGAAAGAAAAGACAGGAACCCTTATCTGTCTTTAATTCTTTACATAAGAAATAATAACTGTTAAATATTTGGAATTAGCATGACTGAGAAATGAGCAGGCAATAAATATTTCATGTTTAAAAGGAAAAAAGTCCTTAAGTAAATAACCCCTTCAATAAGGCTAACTCTTAACACCAAAATCTGCTGATATAATTACAGTATGTACTTTATTCATTAAAAATAACTTTCATTCAATATTTTTAAAATACTGAAAACATTTCCTCCTACAACCAATTCTTGATTAAGTAGGTAACAATAAAAGCTAACATCTACTTTATTTAAGGCACTGGGCTGAGCATTTCATATATGCGTTCCTAATATATCCCTCATAAGCCTGTGAATTAGGTATTGTGGGCTTTAGTTTGCTGCCTACAAAATGGGGATAAAAATATTCACTTAGAGGTTCAAAAGACTTTCTTAAAATTTGACCACAATGTTTGTTCATTAGCATTAAGAGGTGGTAAAGTGAGAGGTGATCAAGACAGAAAGCCTGGAGCCTCCTAATATCTTGCAGGCACCTCTTGGCATACCGAGCCTTGGTCACTGAGAGAATCTGGCCCATGATTTGCCTGTTCCGTTGGTTGGTCCTGTTATCAGCAGATTATTGAATATGCTAGAGAGTTAGCCTCCCATGCCAATGCTTGTTGCAGTCACGAGGACAGAATCAGGTGCTACAAGAGTTTACAGAAAGGCTGTTAGTTTTGGGCTGCCTAACCAATGTTTGTGTTGAAGAGAATTTAGTATAAAACCTGCTATTATTATAGCCCATTGTCAAAAGCAAGTTGTGTTACGAAGAATATATAACGTCCACTTCTCTTTGGTTTCCAACTACTACTGGTATTTCCCCAAAGAACCTAACAATTATGGAGGAATACATTATATTTGGTCACTTTACAAAGTTTCAATCACATCAGAGGCTTATGGCCAAAATACAATCTTTTTGTTTTCTGGCTTCCATACTATGTAAATTGAAATCAATTATCTCAGTCTAGTGATTCTTAGCTCACCACCATTTTAAAAGAGAAAAAGGCAGAAGCTTGCGAAAAGTGATAGAAGTGGTCTTCACTGAAATACATATTCACAAAGACAAGAGCTCATCACATCAAAGGAAAATAGACAATTCTATTAAGTAATACAGATAAACCTAACATGACCTTTATCCAAGTACTCGTCGCATCAAGCATTCACGCAGCCTCACATGCAGCCCTTAAAGGTTCTTGGTTGCTGCTTATACAACAACTACTATAAAATGTGGCCTATTACTGCAAATTATAAATGCAGTCTGAAAACTGTAGCAAGTCAACAGTGTTGAGGCCAGTGGAGGGCAGAGGGAGATATGCTCATGGTTCCATAAATGGGATGTTAAGTTGGCCTGAAGGATATATTTTATTAGATAGTTATAATGGGGTTGTGCACCTTGCGCAGGGGTGAAAACTCCAGATTTCATCACCATCCTTGTGCAGCTGAGCTCAAAATGCCCTGTCAGCTTAAAGTACTGAAGAGAGACAACATATGGTTATGAAATGCCACCATGGTGGATCACAGAATTTTTTTCTTTTTCTAAAGACCTGAAAGAATAAATGACGCATCTGATTCCAAACATACTCTTTTTGTACCTACCTGAGGGGTTCGGGTATTTATGTGCTTACTTTTTATACTGCTTGCGAGAGACATCATCTACCAGTTCCATAACTGGTAATAGCTAAATGTGAAGTGGGACTCATGGAATTTTACTAAGCACCAGGAAGATAAATGCTCTTTACATATTAGTCCATCTAAAGCCTTGTCAAAGTATTTTGACATTTATGTAGAATTTGGACTCCTACTTAGGCAGGTCTGGAGACAGAACACGGAAATGACAGTGATGTGGTATTTTCCAAGAATTGAGAAATAAAGGAGATTACGTTGCCTTCTGAGAGTTAAACAGTAAGAGCAGATCAGAAACATGTAAATCTCCCTTTCTGAAAGATACTATCTCTTATGACAAGACTTGAAAATGTATTAACATATGTGGTGGCTGGGATGGGGACGGAGCATCAACCAGAAAAGAGGACAGTCAGAACTTGAGTAAATGAGTAAAAGAGAAGATCGTTGACAAAACATGCTTGGGCAGCGCCTATCCTCATACTGACCAGATGATGTACTATGCACATACAAAAACTGAGCTGTATTATCCCAGCAGAAAGTAGTCCTGCAGTGGACATAATAGGCAACATTAGCTTGGAATCATTAAATATTTGACAATTAACAATCTACACTTGGTCTAACTCCGAGCTTGGAAACCTGGCTTCCAAGAGGCAAGAAAACATATTTGCAAGCAACACCTCTGATAAGGGACTAATATTCAAAATATACGAAGAAGTCATACAACTTAATAACAACAAGAACAACAACAAAAACAAATGATCCAATCAAAAAAGTGAGCAGAGAACCTGAACAGATACTTCTCCCTAGAAGACATACAAATGACCAACAAATATTTGAAAAGATGCTCAACATTGCTAGCTATTAGGGAAATGCAAATCAAAACCACAATGAGATACCATCTCACACCTGTTAGAATAGCTATAATCAACAGGACAAGTAATAACAAATATTGGAGAGGATGAAGAGAAAAAGGAACCCTTATACACTGCTGGCGGGACTGAAAATTGGTATAGCCACTATGGAGAACAGTATGGAGGTTCCTCATACCATACCATATGATCCAGCAATCCCTCTACTTGTATTTACCCCAAAGACTTGAAAACCCATATTCAAAAAGATATTTGCACACCGATGTTCATAGCAGCATTATTCATGGTGGCCAGGACATGGAAGCAACCAGTGTCTTACGACAGATGATTGGACAAAGAAGCTGTGGTACATATATACAATGGAATATTACTCAGATATAAGAAGAGATGAAATACTGCCATTTACGACAACATGGATGGATCTCAAGATAATCATGCTAAGCGAAATAAGCCAGATAGAAAAAGTTGAAAAATCACATGATATCATTTATATGTGGGATATAAACCTAAAAGCAACAAATGAACATGGACAATGGACTAGTGGTTACCAGAGGGTAGGGGGAGTAGGGAGGTAGACGGGAAAGGGGGTCAAATATGTGGTGACAGAAAGAAATCTAACTGTGGGAGGTGAACACACAGTGTAAATATATTATGCCTTCCTATTTAAGTGTATAGCTGAAACTTACTGGATTTCATTAACCAATGTCACCATAAAAAAAATTAATTATTTTTTTTAAAAAAGAAAAAGTAACCTGGCTTCCCAGATCAGTGGAATCAGAAGAATGCATGCGATAGGTCAAAAGGAATGTCTACTTTGATTAATGATTATGTTTTTCATTGTAGTGAAATAAGCACATGGGTACTATGCTTTCTATCCGTTAGTCTCTTTCAAGTATTATTAATGTGATTCAGCATCCTTAGTCCAGCTCATCCTGATATACTGTTATCATTTAATTTCTGGGCTGGTAAGCTAAAAATTATACCTTTGACGATGACAAAGTTACCGAGATGCTGATACAATATCCTTTGCAGCTAGTGAAGTCAGTAACTGAAACAACCCAAACTGCCTTCTTTTAAACATCTTCAGAACTCATTTAACTCTTCGAGAAAAGACATTCTCTCTCAGTAAATGGACAGAGCTCTTTATTTTAGCAGTAACATGTGCACCAATCCTTTTCTGACGTACAATATTTGGGGATAAGTTAATCATAACTATTATGGGCCAATGAAATAACAATTGATGACAGAAGATGCATTGAATGGGAAATAGAAGGCTGAGTTATTTTCCTAACTCTGCTAATTACTTATGTAACCTAGGAAATGTTATTTAACTTAGGAAATGTTATTTAACTGTTCTGAGCCTCAATATCTTTATCCATAAAATGGAGAAACTGAAATATATGTTGTCTAAAGACCTTTTGAAACTCTAACATTCTCCCACTTTAAGCTGAGATGCTAGCTTTTCTTCTAAAAGTCAGAACATTTATTTTATACTGAATGACTTCATTTTGCCTCTAATATTGGCTCTTAGGCTGTCATGGCAGCTCTCAGTGATTAAATGGATGTCCTTTGGTGGCCCCTAATATTTGCAACCCATCTGACAGTATATTTCCTGAAAATGCAAAGTAATATAAGCAATGAAGAAAGCTATTCTCCAAAGTCTCTGCATTATCTTTGACCTTACTCATCACACCAAAATGCAGCCTCGATAAAAACTGAACCTAAATAATTACACTCTCGATTAAATCTGTAATCATTTTCATTGAGACTCACATGAACCATCTCAGAAATCAAGAGGCTAGGAACTGCTAAATCAAATAAGATAACAAAACCCTTCTTTCAGTACTGAATAGTTAAGGCAAGACATCTGATTATTCTAAGATGCTAAATTAGTATTTTGTAAAATATACTTTCACACATTTTGAGTTAGTTTGGCAGATGGACAATCACAAAGGACTTTTGTGTTCATTGAATAAATATCATCTATGTGGTTCACTTATAGAAATAAAGTGAGGACTGACATCTTTTCAAGGCCAATTAGCAAATGTATTTGTTAAAGTCTCTTTTATATCTCCAATGTCAACTCTAATCATTTATTTATATCAACTAAAATCTTCTGCCTTGATCACTTATTATTAACTTATAATTAAATGGTACTTCCATAAATGTGTTGCAAAGTCACAACTTTAGTTTTTCCAAGATATTAATGCTCAGTCAAAAATGTCATACTTATATGAAAGTGTTTCACGTTTTTTTAAATTTAGATGAAACTATATAGTTATTCAACTACAACTACTTTAGGTCAATCTTCTATCAATATCCCACTAGATCAATGTACTGACTAGTTGGTTGGTCTGCTTCCAGTCTTGCTCTCCTACAATTCACTCTCCATCATGCAGCTAAAATGATCTAAGCTGCAAAGCTAATCACGCTCATCTTCTGATCATCATTCTTCAATGGCTGGCTCTCCAGTACCCTCTGGATAAAACCTCAACTTCTTACAATGTTCTTCATGGTATGTACCTATCTTGCAGCCAACAGAGCACAGTGGGTAAGAATGAGACTCCAGAAAGAATGCCTCATTGTAAAATCCCAGACCTGCAACTTACTACCTATGTAACCTTTACCAAGTTAAATCTCCCGGTACCCAGAAGTAACTGGGGCTGACGATAACAGCACGTACCTCACTGAGATGTTTTAAATTCTAATAGATTACAAAATTGGTCATAAATATTTTTGCTCTTCTTAAGATTTGGTGTCATTCCTCACATCCTTCACTCTGGGTTGATCCTATAACTTCCTTTGGACATTAGCAGAAGCTTGTAACGTACTTGAACACTGAGACTTGTTCTCTTGCTGACTTCGGAACGCTTTGACTGTCATGTGAACAAGCCTGGTTCACGCGTTGAATGACAAGGGCAGAGGGCCAAATCATCTCTATTGCCCAAACCAAAAGCAAAACAATTGCCAGACATGTGAGTGAGACTATTCTAGATCATCCAGACTAGATGAACAACCAGCTGAGCACAGATGAATGAGCAAATCCAGCCAAGATGTCCCAAGCCTGGCCCATACCAGCAAAATTAACCTGCTGATTCCAAGACTTGTGAATAAGAGTAAATGATTGTTCTGCATCACTAAGTTATGGGATTGTTTGTTACGCAGCAAAAGCTAATGGATAAACATAATTAAATGAGTTAATATATGAAAAGCACTTTTTAAAGTTTCAGGCACGGATGAATATAAGCTATTATAACTCAGTGGTCTCTGCCTTGCTCTCTATTATTACTGTACCACTGGTACTTAAAATCCTGGAATGCACATGTGCTCAACATCTCTAGGTCTTTCTACAGTTTATCAACTTAGAATACCACTGTCCTTAGTCTTGCTTGGTAAACTCCTAATCCTCAGTTTAATTATATCCTCTTTTGACCATCATTTCCTGACACCATTATTGTTAGTGGGGTCAAATGTCTCTTCTGTGAATTCTCAAGAACTCTACGCTTATCCCACTGTGGTATTTCCATACTGTTCTTATATTATTCTTAGACTTGTCAACCACACTATTTTACAAGCTCCTTAAGGGAAAGGACTATATCACTAACGGGTATTAGGCACTGTTTTACTTAAGACACCTCTTTAACATAGTGCTTAAGTCAACCTTATCTAAGCAACCAGGGCTGACTCTACAAAAGAAATTATGTGTTTAAAAGTTCAAAAAGTTTTTAAATAAATTGCTGTCAAGCCTAGACCACTCTACTGTTGTGCATTTAAAAAAATTAATTAATATGACCTTACATATGTTAGTATTAAATGTCACCTCATTTGTTTCAACCATCATTCCTACTATTTTTTTTAAACATTTGTCAACATTATATAACTCTGTGAAATGTGTATCACATGATGTGCATGTTTTCCAGTTCTCACAGAAATAAAGAATACAAACATTGAATGGAAGTGGGCAAAATGACTGTCCTTTTTTAAGCTATGAGAGATCTCCTTTAAGACTAATAGTTACTCTTGGGGTATTCTACCCATGAAAATAGTAACTCTACTTGATCGAGGTTATGTTTCTTCCTTTTCATCAAAATATGTCATGAAAGGATACATATACTTTTCAGAAGACCAGATAAGTCATCTCTTATTCTAACAATCCAGGAACTCTTCCCAAAAATGAGATTAGGCTGGTATGAAATGGCTTGCTTTTAATTAACACATGATGGTTAGAGTCCACCATAGTTTCTGTGTGCTCAAAAGCCATCTGTTTAGTAATTTTGATGAAAATTTTTCAAAAAAGAAACTGTAACAATCTATTATTTTCAGAATCCAAATATTCCATCAATTTAGAAAATTAAAACAATATATCTGTTCTCATGACCCCTTTCTCACACTCAATGGAGCATCAAAACATTTGACAGTACTTAACTCCACCATGTCAATTGATATTAACAAAAGTTACAATAATTATAATGGCTAAATGTACTGAGTTTTTACTATGTGTCAGGCACTGCTCTAAGCTTAGTAGGTATGTAAAATCATTTAATCTTCAGAACAGTGCTATGAAGATTGTGCTATTATATCTATGTAACAGATGAAGGAACAGTTATTAAAAGGTTGTAACTTGGCAAAGTCACATAGCTCCTAAGTGGCAGAGCCAGGATTTGTACGTGGGCAGCCTTGTCCTGTGCCCATCCTCTTAACTACTGTGGGAGCAACGAAGAGAGACAATTGGAATAAGTCTCTGATGACCGGTGTAACCAATCAGGCACCCCACCTGTGTTATCTCATTTAGAAGAAATGTCAGTGAAAGACGATCAAAAGAGTCTGCCCATCTCTGGCTGGAAAGGTTGTTGGGTTTTCTTTCTGCAAATAATAACAAAACTTCCATGTGGGATGGGATAATCATTGTAATTTTCTATCACTTGGGTCATGGCTCTATTTCATTTCATGGAAGAGAAATTTTGATGAGCAGTCTACAATATGCTCAAATATTTTCCATACTGCAGTTAGGCACAGTCAAAGCAGGATCACAGGAACAAAGCACCATGATATTAAAGAGCATGATTGTACGCGATGACAAAGAAAAGATTTCCGTAAACTATATCCTTCTCGATAAATATTTGAATGGACGCATAATATCTGCAATCTGCATGAGCTTGCACTCCTTGTATTTTAAGAAAAGCACAGTCATACTAATGACATATCATGGGTGAGCTCTAACAAAATAAATGTGGACTAATATCTATTCTGGTGGTGACTGTTATACTCTCCTTTAAGCAGAAATTTCCATTAAATTTGAATTGATTGTTCTTTTCAAAGGACTTGTTGAATTATTTTAAAGTGGTTACCCAGTTGTGTGACAGAGCTTTCTTGCCATCTGACATAAAACTGCAAATGAGTGCACACTGATACAGCCAGGTATTCTGCTGGTGGGGGAGGAGTTGGTGAGGAGGGACTAATTTGACAATTTAAGTTATAAAGCAAAAGAGTAAATAAATGTTAGACAACAGTGCTAATTTAGCGAGAGTTTATATTATGGAATGCTGTCCTAAGCTGAAACACTAAGTGCTAAAACATCGGAGAAAATTCAACACAAATTCAACACTCCTTTTGATACCAGTGAATCTGTGCTATGATCTGACATCTCTCCTAAGGCAGTTGGTGTCACTAGAGTCCATTAGTATTCGGAGACACTAATCATTTGTTATGAAGCCTATTGAACATGTCAAAATTCATTTTAAAACACTACCCACTATGACAAACCCATCCTTATTCCCTTCAAAAGATCTTTGTATCCAATTTCCACACCTAATGATTCTTACTCGCACAGAAGGGGTGGGACTATCCTGCATTCTCCCAAACTTGAAATGTGTGAACACACAGGAAGACACTTATTGATACGCAGGGCATTAAACTTTAAAGTCGCCGAGGAGAAGTGATGCTTTTTTATCTCAGCAGAGAATGTAGTCTGGACATATATTTAAGTGTTCGATTTGCCTAGGGTAGTAATTTCTGACATTTTCAAATGGTAGTGAATGCTACAGGCAGTAAAAGCACAATTACATATTTGACAATTATGTCATCCTGGTTAAACATTTTGGATATTGCTATAAGCTGTGTTGGATCTTGCCACAAGAGGTGTTTTCAGAAAATGGGTGATGACAGGAAGGCATCACAATGATTTATGTTGCCTGTGACAGCATTCAATTAAATTGTTCTTAACTGATTTTAATTAATTGAAAAACAATGTTAGTTTGGGAAACATGACTTCACCTCTGAGAATGAAATACTGATTGAATGAGTACAGCACTAGCATAAAGCCCAGAATTTTAAAAAGAATGCAGAAATTTTCTAAAAAGAGCGGGGGGTTGTTTTTCCCTTTACTCTAGGAAACAGAAATGTGAACTCAGAAATGTCGATACCAGGATTGCAGACACAACAAATTAAAACATATCCCACTAATCTTCCAGGTTCTCTTTCCTTTACTTTTAAAATTACTTTGATCTGTTCTCTTAGCCTTCAGGGTCTTTTCTACTCTTTCCTCCATCCAACTCCTCAAACTACTTGCCTTGCATGTTGGTTCAGAGGGTATGGCAATGTATTTTAAATTCTACACAATTTTAATCATTTTAATATTTCTAACCCACAGCTGGGACACCATTCCCATAATATATATTTGCTGATCTTTACTTTAACATGTACTGAGAGCCTGCTGTATGTACCACAAGCACTTTATATGCATGATCTCATTTAACCCTGACAAGAGCCTGAAGAAGAGACGGTGATTTCTATTTTAGCATGAGGAATCAAACGTTTTCTGAGGTTAAGTAATTTCTCCAACCAAGACAATACAAAGCCCAGCATTTGAGTCTGAACTTTTGACTATTCTCACATGATCTACATGAACCCAGAGATCACATGACTCCTCTGCACAAAATGAATACCCGACATCCACAGTCCAGCCTCCTCGGCACAAAGTCAAGACCTTTTCTAATGCTCTCTGAAATAACCTTTCCAGCTTTATAACCCACTGTTCCCCTATATACATTCCCACTTCTACCCTTGTCATCTGTAGGTGCCCAAATAAGCAACTTCTATGCCATGTACTCTGCCTCAATTCACTTACCTCTCCTCTCTTTTGACATAATTGCATTCAGCTCCAAAGGCCTGTTTCAGGTAGAATTCCCTTCTGTGAAGCTTTCTTTCCCCACAGGGTCCTATGACAGCTGTGTTCTTCTCTAGGCTTTCAGAGGCTCCCTTTAAAATTATCACATATTTGCCGCATTAGAGTGGACATCATCTTTAGTCCAATTCACCCCCTAAATTTTGCATATTAAGACCTGTAACTCTTACTCCTACATTTTTATTCATGGTTATAGATTGAATTATGTACCACCACCACCACCACCGCCCCCCGCCGCCGCCTCCCCAATGCATATATTGAATTTCTAACCCCAATATGACTGGTTTGGAGATAGGGCCTTCAAGGAAACAATTAAGGTTAAATGAAATCGTAGGGGGTGGGGTTTTAATTCAATCTAAATGGACCTTATAAGAGAAGATTATAACTCACAGAGAGATACTGGAGGTGTGGACCCACAGAGGAAAGGTCCTGTGAGGACACGGTGAGAAGACATCCATCAGCAAGCCAAGGAGAGAGGCCTCAGGAAAAAACCAACCCTGAAGGCATGTTGATCTTGAACTTCCAGCCTACCAAACTTCGAGAAAATAAATTTCTGTTGCTTAAGCCACCCAGGCTGTGGTACTTTATTATGGCAGGACTAGCAAACTAATTCATCGATGGCAGTTTGTCCCATACACAGTAAATATTTAAAAACACTTGATGAATTAAAGTAGAAACAAATCTATGATATCCCTCATACAAAGCAAGAGCCAAATATATGATATACCTCATACAAAGCAAGCTTCTATGCAAATAATTTACAGTATACAATTATTCAATACTTTTTTTGTCTTCTTTTCTCTTTTTCTCCTTTCTTCATCCTTTAGTCTCTCTTTTTCTAAATTATTATTAAGTCTCTGTGAAGAATGCTGTTCTAACTGCTTTATATATACAGCTTTTTACCTTTGAGAGCTTTGTAAATTAGCTGTAAATTCTTGAAGGCCTAATAATTTCAGATAATTTAAGTACAGATCCCTCAACTATTCCTCATCTTTCATTTATTTTATTTGTTTATTGGGAGATTTGTTTAAGAATATATAAAAGCAAATAGAATTTCACTTTCACATTGAATTATATACTGAGGCATAACAAAATAAAAAAGTTAAGTATCTATTGCTATGGTACTGTGGTCTTTCTAAAAAAGACACTTGTAACTTTCAGGAGTATTTGAATAAAGTATCTAAGTTAAAAATCAAGTTATCAGAATAGAGGCTGAACCATGAAGTATCTTAAATAGAACCAAAACTATAGAAACCTTTATATATATTTCATTTAAAGACAATACTTTAACTCATAATTTCTTAAAAAAGAATGACTAAAATTTAAAATTAATCAGAATTCAAACTCAGCACTTTGTTGATGAGTTCCAAAATGGCTGCTGATGATCTATCAGGATTGTTGAAAATGCAACTTCTGGGGCCCCATACCAGAACTACCCAATCTCTGGGGGGTATAACCTTGAAATCTGCATCTTCGATACAAGCTCCCTAGAGGTTTATATCTTATAAAGTTTGAGAACATTCCAAATTGTTAAGTAAAAACGATAACTTATATTGACAAAAATGTGAGAAAAATGACTCATAGGAATTCTGGTATTTCGGTCCAGCACAAATAATTTTTGAAAACAACTACTAGTAACAACTATCCACAATTAACTTTATGGATTATTATGTTTGCATGGTCTTGGTTTGTTTCGAAGGGGACCCACACTTAAACAATATTTATATTGATAAAGAAAAGTATTTTTCCAGACACATATTTTCCCATTTAAAAGACCCACAAAAAATAAAAACTTGAATGAGCTATGAGGGAAAATCTGGATATGCAGATAATTCCAGGCATTGTCCCGGAACAAATGAAGCTGTGACCATATTACCTAACACTCAACTCCTCTGCATCTTGGTGTCACGCCTGCAAAAGGAGTGTGCAGAGGTTTTTACTGCATTTCATTCTACTTGAAAACACATGACTTTGGGTCTCAAGATCATTCATTTGAATCATGCTTTAGTTTCTAAATCTATAGGCTGAAACAGAGCTCTGCTGGTTGGTAAACATTATTGCTTGTCAATACCAAAAATTATGGGGGAATGTCCTAAGCATTTGAATTGTTCATTTGAATTGAATAAGAGCCTAGTTGAGCAGAGATAAGCTCTCAGCCAGTATTCTTGTGGAATGAAGTTTTTCTGGATGGTCCCACATATAAAGCAAACAATAAGAGGATATGGCTATCTTTCCATAGCTACCGCCAGTGTTGCTCGAGACTGTCACCCAACCAACTTGTCTCTCTCCCTCCTTTCCTCCTCCCTTCAAGCAGTGAAAGCACAGGTTTCATGCCCTGTAATTTTTATAGCATAAAGGCTTTTTCCTGATAAAGACTGAAACATCTATGGCACTGAATAATCATTATTGATTCACAAATCATGGCTCTGTAGTTCTAGCATAAACATTAACCACGCGTTCACTTAAGTCAAAACCATCCTTTCTCAGGAATTGTCATTTCGTATGTATAAATATTGATTGAGCTTCGGTTCCCAGTACCAGATGGCAGACCCGTGAAACTCTAATATAGCTGAGGCGATTCAACCAGATTATCATTCACTGACAGGCACTGGAGACGGTAGTGAAGGCCAAAGTTTTTATTTCAAAAATAAGTAATTAGAGTTGACAGCAGAAGTGTAAATAGGGCCCAAATGAATAAATTTGCTAATTAGACTTCCCTGTGGTAGTTGTTAACCCAAGACTGTTTGGTCATAAAATATGTTCGCATGTCTATAGTTTCATTTTAAGACTGTCCTTGGATTCATGTCACAAAATGGTATTCCAGGAGAGACTACATCATTATATTAACCAATAAGAATTTGGTTTTGTCTACTCATTGTAAGGCTTTGTTAATTACTTGCTGACAGAATGCCCTTTTGACAGAGACCCATGATACACAAAAACCATGTGCCAGAATAAAAGCTGCCCTCTCTCCCAATTTGTATTTATAGATACATGTATATCACTACATGGAAAAGTCTTAAAATAGGTAACTCTATTGCTGCCACTGCAAATATTTTCTTCTTTTTTAGTAATAAATATATAAGGCATAATCAAAGTGGCATGAAAACATTGCCTTGATAGCAAATGAGAAGTGAATTATCACAGGCCTCAGCACATACCCTCAATATGTCCACGTAAATCAATAATTAGGGCTTGCACTTTCATACAATCCAAATGAAAATTTCAGGAGCCCCGCCCCCCAACAGTCTTTTCCATTGCAATCAATATTGTACTTCTGACACTGAATCAATATTAATTGTAAAGTCCCTGCATGGAATTTCCATATGCATGTGTAGGAAAACAAGGTCAGTTTTATCCTGGAGCATTCACTCCTACCTACCCAAAAAAACTGCACAAGAGGAAACGCAAGGTTAATTAAACGAGGTACACTGCAAATGATAATGCATTGCCTTTCTATTTCAAATTCAATCATTTAAAACCAAGGCAATTTAAATGATTTTACGCTAACTAGGACTCCCCTTTCCCCTTTTCCCACTCTCTCGAATTTCTCCTCACTTAACCAAAGAATAAGTTTTAGGTCTTCCCATTGTCCCCTTCGTAACTAGCACCCGGCAAAGAGCAGGGTCACAAGCATCTCCTGTAATACTGAAAGAATACTTGCTGCTTAGGTTACTGTTGCCTCCTCACCTGTGCCCCGTGGGAAAGTGCCCAGTCTAGATGAGAGAACACCTGGATGATGAGGACTCTTGGCCAGATGACCTGAGATCAGTCAGTAGTAACGAGTCAGTGCAAAATACAGCATTTATGACAAAATATGTCCCATTCTTAAATCCTAAACTATGTTGTTGTCTATCATTTTTATTTTACCATGAATACCTTTTACTAACAAAATTTGAGATTTGCCAAATTGTCTTTCAACTGTAAATCTCAAATGATGAACTAAAAACAACAGAATAGATGTGACAGTGTTTTAAATTCCCAGTAAAACTGTTTTAAACTATTCCAAACATAAATGGAACTTTAGATTTAGAAAAATACCTACTTATCCCAGAAGTGTATTCCAATTTAGGCAGATGCTCCCTGTAAAAAATCCTTGATGTCAAATTTCAGAGATAATTCATTATGGTGATAATTTATTACAGGTCTTTCTCCAACCACCTTACATAAATCTAAAGTAATTCCTTTCCTCAGGTAGTTCATAAGAATTACCAACATTTCACTAAGGATTTAAAAACCTAAATAATGAAGAAAGCTTATTCACAATCCCTTAGAAGAGATAGTTCACGTTTTTTCTCTTGCTCGCTTGCGCTCTGTCAATAAATATTTTTCATGGTATTCAGGTAAACCCACACAGTCTATATAGTATCCCTTTAAAAGTGACTAAAATTATGCTTATAAAATTGTATTTCAAATTTGAAAATATAACCGTTAACCTTGAAAAAAAATAGTGGATATTTTTAAGACATAGGGTAGCCTTAGGTGACAACATATTTAACCACCTCAAAAAAAAAAAAAAAGCAAAAGATCTGTCACCAGATTCAAAGTTCAAAATTTTACATTTTTGCCTAACTTGCACCATTTATTCACTATTCTGGTAGTTTAAATCAATTTATTGTTCTTCTTCTATCACTGCAGGTGAAGAATGAAACATAATTATCTATCAAAATAGCGTTTACTTATTTAAGGTTTAGATCAATATAGCTCGCAAAAAGCAATAGTAACTCAATCATATTTCTCCAGATAAAGGGGAAATGTAGTACTATTCTCTCAAATAGACAGATAGACAGACAGACACATATACACAGATAAATTTGAAAATAGTGGCAGGAAGAATTTTCCTGAAGTCATGATATCCAAGAAGCTCCTCACAGTCAAACAATATTTTGCTACAAACCCAGGCTCCCTCTAGAGGTCTGATTTCATGGGTCTCTGGGTTAGACGGAAAAGAAATGTAAATGCCTTTTTTTTTTTTTTTAATCCACCTAATTTTGGAAAATTTCTGGGCTTAAAGGGAAGAGACCTGAAAGGAGGACATAACACACTGGAAACTCCCTAGCTCTCAAAGAATTCCATTCTACCTTTAAATTAGTTTGGATTATAATCATTTCCTCCTATCTCTCCCCATCTGAAGTCATTCAGAACGAATATAACCCCTCTTCCATATGTCTTCAAATATTTGATGACAGCTATCATGATTTGCTTATGTCTTAAGTAAAATGAAAAGGCTGAAATTATCACAATTCATGAAAATGACCTTCAGAGTAAAGCTGGATGATCAGGGAGAAAAATCATCAATGGCACTGCTTCAATTATTCAGCCTAAAATAATATAATACATTTCTGTGGCTTTCAAACTAATACAAATGAATATAATAACTTCCTTTTGTTCATGGCCGATTACATTATATTACAACAGCATGACTTCCAGGGCTAGCATGCAAAAGTAATTTATTTTTCTCTCACATCTGTAACTATTTGGGAGAGCAGCTAAGTCTTCATAATTATGCTGCAGACACAGTAAATAGAGCAAACCCAATAGGTCATACTGTGACTATAGTTCGGGGAGAGAACAATTATTTTATCCCATATAATTTGCGTCCAACATTTCATATAGAAAACTAAAGAAAAAACAAAACACTGGCTTACAAAATTTCTACAGTTTTTTAATATTCACTTTTTTTTCTGTTTCATGACTTTTCTGTCTGAAATAGGAACACACACACCACAAACACACAGTAAATGGTATGCTTGAACAATTTTCATTAAAAAGCCATTTCCTTTTAGGCTGTGATTCATTTTACTTTGTCTGACATAGATTAAGTTATTAAGAAATTAACTAAAATTGCCAGCATGTCATTCAATTTCTCTTCTTTTACTCTTTCCTTTTTTCTGTACAAAAACAATTATCTACCAGGTGAAGAACAGTCGAAATTAAAGAAACAGGGTTTCCTGCTTTCAACAGGTATTTCCCAGCACATTTTCTTTTCCTAAGTAGAAGAAAACATGCTGTCGAACATGCAAAAAAAAATAACGAGTGTCTTCCCTAGAAATCATATCTTTAACAGAGGGGCCAGCATTAAGAAATGAAACCAGTGTGTTTGTGGTTTTTTAAATATTATTATTAGTGAAAAATATAAAAAACATCAAAATGATTCTTTAGTGATGCTGAAATAAAAGAAAATCAAAGCCATGGCAATTTCCCCTGCCAATCAAAGGATTCTGTCTAGATTTCCATTGTTTTAGAAGCCCGTATTGGGGAGATCAATTTGAGTCCGTTGAGAAATATAGCCTAATAGCCTTTTTTTTTTTTTTTAACATGAAAGAGCCCTAAAATGTACAAAACAAAATTAAAAGCACTAGGACAAGGACAAACAACTCAGACTGCTAATGAAGTACAACTAGGGAACGCTGGTCAAACAGAACCAGCCTCAGAAGTAAACTGCTTTCAGCTGACCATTTGCATTTTCATTCTCATTTCATGGTGGCAGTGACTGAGATTAACTAAGAAAGACATTTGCATTTTTGCCTGTGAAGTGTGCTTGGTTGCTGCTCTCTGAAGGCCAGCCTCCTCATGTTGATAAACAAGCTGCCTCACAGTGCACAATTGATTTTAGGCCTTCAGACCCAGGAGCTTAATCACCATTATCAAAAAGCAGAGGAGAGAAATGCATTCAACTAAGCCAACTTTCACTACACAAAACTTCTAAGCAACAAAATTCTCATAGGAGAAGTTAGAGTTAAGTTCATGAATTTTGAGACATGTTAACTCACATTTAAATGTCAGTTCTAGCACTACCGGCTCTTAGGGCCTTGGGTAATTCATTTTAATTCTCTGAACTTGCACTGGCCCATATGATAGCCATCAGCCACATGTTGCTACTGAGCACCTGAAATGTGGCGGCTGTGACTGAGAAGCTGAATTTTAAATTTTATTTCATTCTAATTAATTTAAATTTAAAAGCAGATACTCTGTTCAATTATTGGAACAACTTTTAAGCATGTTGGAACAACTTGAATATGTAACAACTCGGGTATCTACTGTGCATTTTATGAATTCTAAATATAGATCAAGTGTTTCCAGTGAAAACTTAGCAGCCAAACTGAGATGTGTTCTATGTATAAATAGGCTCTAATTTAAAGACTTACTATAAAAAAACGTAAACTACCTCATTAATAATGTTTTATATTGATTATACATTAAAATAGTAATATTTTGGATGAATTGAGTTAAAATATATATATATAATTACAATTTCTTCACTTGTTTTTTTTTTATCTAATTTTAATGTGGCTACTAAAAATTAAAAATTACATATGTGGCCTGTGTTATGTTTATATTAAGTGATGCTGCTCCAAACCTTAGATTCCTTATATCTGTCAGACAATAGATTAAATAACCTACACTGTAGGGTTTTGGAAAAATTAAAATGTGCATACAGAAAGGATATCCCTTAGTGTCTCGCATACCACTCGACAAATAGCAAATTTTTATTAATTCTACTACCCAATACGGAGAATGGCTTACTTACCTTGAACAACTATTAATACCTTAAAATTCTAATAAGCTATCTGAATTTTACAGACCAAGTTTTTTTCTCTTTAATAATTTGCAATACAAGATCGTTATGAATTCCTCAAAAAGTAAAGGAATTAAAGAAATATATCTCATCTTCCAAACAGCATCCCTCCACAATTCCTAATCTCTTTGTTATATCACATGCATTGTCATTCTCATCTCCCCTCCCCCCATCACCACACACACATCCGAGCTAACACTATTATATCTGGTCATGGAAAGAAGGTTCTTTAAAGCAGCTTTTGAAAATCCTCTAAAAGCCCTAATGTTGCACAGTATCACAGAAAAAGAAAATATGTAGAGAAACCTGCAAATTCTTCCATTTGGTAATAAGGTCATCTTGTTGCATCCCATTTCAACCGCATTTGGTTTAGCTTTCCCTTTTTATAATGCAGGAAACATCCAAAATCCTAAGAAAAGGAAAGGGTGGAGAGACTGAATTTCTACCAGGAAAGGATTTTCCAGACTTGGCTTTCAGCCCATCTCCTTTTGGAGATGCAGAGCTTCTCTCATTCCTTGAAACCCAATGGCACCACTG
>NW_006439192.1:6648327-6648606 GCF_000325575.1 Pteropus alecto
CTAAATAAATATTTCGAATAGGAGGGTAAACTGTTAAATTTATCCGAGCTGGATTAAAAAGTCAAATTCTGCCCTTTCTCCCTACCCCCAATCTCCACTATCTCTCACCCCATTTACTCAAGCATAATATTTATTGTTTCCCAACCCATGGCTTTCTCACCATTGCTGAATTTCTCAAATGATCTCTCAGGCTCCAATCCCTCTCCCTCTTTCTTTCTCTTAATAATTTTAGGTTTACTTTGTACCAAGAGTTCCTTTACACTCTTCACTCATCTTTCC
>NW_006439192.1:6648627-6687021 GCF_000325575.1 Pteropus alecto
AAATCATATGATTATGAAATCCAAAAAATTAACATTAATACAGCACTATTTATTAATCTACAGATCTTATTAGAATTTTACCAGTTATGCCATGGATGCAATATAGTTATTTGACCACTTTCCTACGTTTGAAAACTCAGGCTGTTTCCATTATTTTTCATTTACAAACTATACTAGAATAAATGATCCTATTCATATGTATCTTTATATTCTTGGAGGTAGATCTTTTGCATAAATTCCTAAACATGGGATCTTGAGTCAAAAGATAAGTGCATGTGGTTTTATGTATTGCCAACGTCTCCTTCAGTGTAAGAAGGGCCAAAGCGGCTCAAGTAGGAAGAACAGGTTGAGCCCAGGAAGGAACCGGGTAATAGGAGGGTATTTCTGTGAGTAACAATGTCCTCGATCCTGATGCAGAGTCCAGATCAGTGGGAAAGGGCTCTAGGCAGTCAGCAAAAGCTGCTCCCTACTGCTGCACTTTCCGGAGCTGCCGAGGCCAGTGGCTGAGCCTACGGTAAGTAGAAAAGACCCTTGTGAGATGAAGCCCTCTGGGTAGCATCTCTGAGACTGACAAGAAAGCTAAGGGGGAACTCCACTGACTACAGACCAGGCTCCTACTCTCTGTTCTAGACACCGAAAAAAAGCCCCCAATTTGTGAACTCACCCAAATGAAGCCATGGAACCTGCCAAACTTGAATAAGTTTGGGGGTCTTTGTAGTCTTAGCATTCTGCTGAGTGTAGACATTGAGCCTTTACTAATTTAACTTACTAATTTTTTAAAATACATCTTACAGAAGAGTATTAGGGAACACAATTCATACCTGTGATAGTTATAACCTATTAAATGGTAAAACAATAAGGACTGGAACTTTTCTATGCACCCTCATCAACATGTCCTGTAAAGTGCTTAAGAAGGGAGTTGAGATTATATATAGTGGAGGACAGGCTGGGCCTGTGTCCTAGTGGGAAGACAAGAGAACTAACTGCTGGAGTGAATTCTAGGTTCCTTTGGCTCTTCAACTGCCCAATGTGGACTCAGCCAACCTATTAAGAACAATCTTCTAAATGGATGTGATTCCATCATTTAAATACTTCCATCCTCTGCTACTCAAATCACTAGGAATGAAGGTCCAAGTAACTGGACACGACATCATTTCAGAGGCACCTCCATCCTCCTACTCAAATTATTTCTTGACATCTAGATGCCTATAATTGATTGAAAAATGGGAAAGCTGGTTAAGCCACAATTTAGAATAAACTTTCTTAAAAACTAATCCAACAGACAAAAACTAATTATATGGCTAGTTATGAGAAATTTTTCTAAGTATAGGGAGAAAGTGAGCAATATAAAACATTTACTTTTGTGGGAGGCATCAAAAAAGATGGTCAGATAGAAGTAGTTACTGATAACACTTCACTAGTTTGCCTCAGGTCAACTCTGTTGATTCAAATGAATGGAGACAAACGAGCTTCCCACCCATGGTCATTAGCAAGACATCTGTTTCTCCCAGTACTTATAAATTGGTTTTATAAGTGTTTTAAACTGAACTAATTTCATATATGAGTCTCGATGCCACTAATATCATTAATTGTATGTGGTTGCCTGTGGATATCACGAATTGGCAAATTATTTTCTGAACGTCATTCGATTAAAAATATGGGTATTACAGTATACCCATATTACAGTGTGGTGTATGAGGGAGTGGTATAAAACTAATTTATTTAAAATAAATTCAAGTTGCTTCATAACCATCTCTGAAAGCTTTGACCAATGTCCAATATTGCAATGTTACAATAATTAGAACAAAATTTTTCCACTAGAAATGAATTAATAACTGAAGTTTGAATATGCAGCATGCACTAATTCTGGTTTTTAAAATCCCTAATGGGCTTCGTATAGCAACTCAATTTGGCAAAGTGAGTAAAATCCTACATTACAGATAAAGGTAATTAGAGATGAAGAACAAATTCTTTTTCAATGCCCTGCATGCATTTCGGACACTAGTTTCTTCTTCGGAAATGGGAAACTAGCGAAGGGACGACATACAACAAATCAGGAAAAGAATAACGGAAAATCATACTATCAATCACAAAGGGATTTGGGGCTTGAGAGTTGTTAAAATCCTTCTAGCTGTTTTGACTTTCCAAAATCTCCCAAGAAACTGGACAACTTACATTTAATGACTCTCTCCAGTTAGAAATAGTCTCAATTGAATTAGTTTGCCAAAATGGGGGAAGACAACTGATGGTCTCAGCGACTAAAAGAAAACCAGTAGATGGATGTCTTAGGGGAAATGTGCCATTTTTCACGTGACTACACAAATATTTCCATAATTAACAGCAATCACTTCAAGTCAGTACATATTTCTAGCTGGTACATGAAAAATAAATCTAGTTTATTACATATATTATATATATATATCATTTGACTTATTTATGTATATTATTACATATTACACATTATGTGTATTATACAAAATATATATATTCAATAACATAATTACATTTATTACATAATACAGTATTTATAATATTATATTAAATATATACCTCTTATGTCGCTGAACTTCAGCTAGCCAAACACAGATGTATCTCAAAGTGATACATTTGCTATAATGATGAGATTTAGTTTGAAGTCTAACTAGGTACTCGCATTATGTGTGTGCATGTCTGTGCGTATAGAAAAATATTTATATTATTTATGTAAAACATAAAAATATCATATTTAATATATAATTAAGTATAAAATGAGTACACAGACTTCAAACTGAACCTCATCATTACAGTAAATGTGTCACTCTGAGCTACCTTTGTATTGGGTTAGCTGAAGTGCAGAAACACAAAAGGTAGAAACAGAAGAATGAAATGAAGAAAGTGAATTTAGGATAAAGGTTTAGCAGAGGTGGAATGACCTTAAAGGTCACACAACCCATGGCTCACCTCATTTAAGCTTAAAGTAACAGAACCTACATGTAACCCAAATACGAACGAGGCAACCATATGAACAGGCTGCAGAATCAACTTGTTTCCCAACTCCATGTTTTTCGCACTGCAAAAGCCAGCCTGTTTCCCCACAAGCACCTCCAGAGGCCCCTGAACATGATAGATTACAGCCACGAATGGTGCTCAGACTACCAAGGATGTCGTGTGAACTCACGAGATATTTCCTTTATGGTATTTACTTTTATAATGGGGGTTAGTTGACTTGTACAACAATAAAGAAATGATTTCAAATTCCTTCACTCTATTTTCTCTCAGCTTACGGATGATAATTCTGAACAGCTCAGTTTTCCCTTAGGGTACTGGGCATTGGTTTGGGAGTTTTATTCTAAACCCTCTCCCCTAGAGTAACTAGAAGTAGCTGATCTTTGGTTATTTCTTCCAATTACTTTGACTCACCTTCTAGTCACACTTTCTTCAAGTCCTATATGTTGGTTATATTTGATAGATGGAATGAAATGCAGCCCTATTTCTGATGATAATGACTTTTAACAGTTGTCAAGACAGATTTAACAGAAGGCTACAGTAATTCACAACTCCCAAACAGCCTTTTCATCTTTATATAAAACTTCGGGGCCCCATGAATAGTTATCACTTTGAATTTTTCCTTAAATATGACACACTCTAAATTCCGACTTATATTTCTAATGTTTCTGTCTCTAATATTTTTAAGTTTAAAGTGTCATAGAAAAAGTTATTAACTATATAATCACAAGACTATATAGTTATTAACTATATAATCACAAGACTATATAGTTATTAACTATATTAACTATATATCTTGTGATTATATAGTTAATAACTTTTTCTATATATATAGTTATTAACTATATAAACACAATTTTATATATATAGTTATTAACTATATAAACACAATTTTCTTACAGATTCATAGAACCCTAGAAATTGAACTTACACAAAGCTTCATCTAAAACAAGTTACTACTTCTTATAAACAAAACTACAGCCAAACAATCAGGATAACGGTCACCTCCCCCATGCTACAAAATGTCCTAGAATGAATGCTATAGATAAACTGGTCTCCTCCTGCAGAGAATGGGCTGGGAAAACCCACAGGCCTTTTCCTCATCCATGTTGAATTAAGCTATCAACATTATCAAGCAGTTTGACATCCATCCTGTTACAATTTGGGGTTCGTGGGCTACAAAAGTGAAAGTCTTATGATTATATAATTAATGATATTGTATGACAGTAGAATTTAAAAAAAAAAAAAACAAGTGTCACCATTTATCGAGTGTATCATTGAGGTGTTAGTAACTACTGCAAAGTCAACGAGAATGAGTGTGCTTTGAGATCACAGGTCAGGAAGTATCAAAAGAAGTATACGCAGCTCAAAAGAGGAAAACTGATTAAAATAACTTTATTATAATATATAACTCAGAGGAAGAAATGTTTTACTTATAGAAAATACAAATTATATTATAAGTAATTTTTCTCAGATTTTTCCTGCTGCTCAAAAATAGATGTGGTTTATTTACCAGTGGTAACTAAAACAGATAACTAAAATTGTCAGAAGATAATATCTCCAACTCATTGCATTAAACTGGGGTTTAGATGGATAGTGATGGTAGTGGCATAAGAAGGTGATATTTTTGCCATTATTGGAAAAAAAACTGTCACCAAAAGTAGTGATTCTTTTTTAAAAAAACAGCTAAAACATTTTGTAACCTGTACGATTTAAAGAAATATTTCATATATTTAATAAAAGCCGCTCATATCCCCTATGAGTCTGTAATTGTTTATACGTATAATTTCTAAACTCGGTACAATTATTTAAGGAAAAAAGTACACAAAAGCATAATATAACCTGATATAGTTTCATGTGCTCTTTATCTTTTTCTATTTATTCACAGAACTTGCCAAGGCCAAGATTTTCTGTTGGTATTCTCACTAAATCATTGTTCAACTTAAAATGATTTGGCCCCAATAAGACTTTGTTCAACTTAAAATGATTTGGCCCCAATAAGACATTGTTCAACTTAAAATGATTTGGCCCCAATAAGACTTCCCTTCTACACCTATAGAAACTACCCCTGTTAAAAGGTTTCAAGATTTTTGGGGGGAGAATCTAGGTATTTAAATGATTCTGTAGTTCTCAACATTGGCTGTCTCTGCTAGAATTATCCGGGTAGCTCTTAAAAAATATTTATGACTGGACCCTATTCGAGTACAATGAAAAAAGAAACACTGAAATTGGGGTATCGGCATCGGTGTTTTTAAATCTCCCCAAGTGATGCCAATCCGCTTCCCAAACCTCTGCCACAGGCTAATTTGTGATGACATGGCACATTTTAGCATCGGAGTTTAATCCTGCATCCCAGACGTCATTACAAATAAAGCACACTGCTAAATGCTGATGGTTGATAAATGATTCTACTACGAATAGTTAGAAATCAATCTTCATGTTTATATATTGGGGATGAAGAGAGTCAGAGAGACCTCGAAAGATAATGCTCTATTAAAAAAGAAAAATAAAGATTACATAAGTAAATTTTCTCAAATTAAAGGTATTCTTCCTTGTATATGAGGCAGTTTTGCTTTAATGTGTTCAATTAAAACTATCTTCATAAATATTTTCATTAAAATATTTTGAATGTATATTTAGAAATTCATTTTTCTTTGGAAATCAGTTTTTTATTTAAAAGAAACTCACATATTGGTTTTAGCCACTCCATCTTATGCAATCTTTTCTTAACTGCAGACTGTTCCATTCCCTTGTGAAAAAGGTTTTAATCTATACCACTGACAATTTCAAGAGTGAAATCTTTCCCAAATAACCTCCCAAGAGCATTAAATCATCAAATGAGTAATGTTTGTGTAAACCACGTGTAAACTGACAGTATTTGTTTTAGCCAACCTGGGAGTTCATAAAACATTGAAAGTGTTTGGCAAGAGTAAAAGTCTATTAAGATAAACATACTGATGTTTCCGTATAGTAAAAGAATTGCCAATAAAAGGGAATCTTTTATAAGATGGTTCACTCTAAACTTTAAAAATATCCATAATCGGTACATTCAGAAAGTTCCATTAATATTATTTCAAGTAGCTGACCTTATGTTAACTGATGAATATGACTGCTTCAGGATGAGACATCAAAAAGGAAGTATGCTGTTGTTTTTGATCTGTTAGAGCAGCAAGATAAAGTTCAGAAATCACATATTTTAAAGAAAATAGGGAGCATTTTTACCTCGGAAATTATAGTACTGAGTCAAGTTTAGAAAATTCTCTTATATAACAACTTTGGTAACACAGAGGTGTCTACGCAAAGTTACATATACATGGGACAAAAATACAGAAATCCTACCCTCTCCCTGATAAATTTTCCTCCTCGCTGAAGAGACCTCATATGTGACAAAAATTTCTGATAATCCATTTATGGAAGTGACTAGAAATGGTATTAAGGAGGGTCATGGAGTTGTATAAGTTTGGTTTGTTGTTTCTCGTAAGAGGAAAGGAGGCTACTGCACTACATTTACAAAATTTGCAAGTAAATTTTAGCAATAAACAGGTGTAAAGAAAAGAAAATTATGCAGTGAAGTTGTTCAAAAGAACTGGTAGCCAGAGCATACTGTCCTTTGGTCTTGGATGCTGCGGTAACGGCCATAGGAGTATCCAGAGAGTGGTCACTGTTTCACAGGATATTTAAAAAGAGGCCATGATGAATTTTTTTCTTATTTAAGAAAACAAAATGCTTTTTGACCAAATTCCTGACTCAACAATGTGCTCTGAGCCTTTGGAGATCTACAACTGCTCTTTACAACTGAATCCTGCTTAGATACATACTAAATGATAGAAAATAATGAAATATTTTAGTGCCTAAAAGAATAACCAAATTCACGTGAAGGGAGGGGTCCTTAAAAGTAGATATTCAAGAAGTGATTAATAAAACAGAATGTAAAAGTAAGTGTAAGCCCTGATTTAGGATACTATCATAACACCATTCCCCAAACAAAATGAAGGAAGTAGGCTAGAAATGGAGAAAATAATATCCACTGAGAAGCGTCAAAGGCACAGCAGGATTTATTTCCTGTAATAATGAAGATGCACACCACAGGGACAGTGAAACGAGGCTGTCATAGAACTCAGCTATAAAGCATGTTCACAGGGGAACATCCTACAAGAATCCTTTACATGCCTATAAGAGTGTCTTCATGGAAGATAGAATAGCAACGCTAGTTTTTGAAAAATAAGAAGGAAACTTTGACCAAAAAAAAAATATATTAGGCTGAAAGAGTAATAATTACCCATTTAGTGAAAGAATCATTCAACACAATGACAAAGAAACAGATCTTTGATAAATGGTGCCCCTCCTATCCGCCATACAGCCAGGGAGTTGGCAACGAAAATGTCTCCTCTTAGTTTAATCAGGGCAGTGCGAGCAAAGAGAACACGAGGAAATGCAGCATTGTCAGGAAACAGGTAAATGTTCATCAGGACAAGGAGTTAGAAAGCATATTTGAAAAAAGGGCTTCAGTATAGAGAGAGGTCTGCCCACGGGAGAAGATACACAGAAATGTGATCACAGAACAGAGATCTAAAGCACGGCGAAGGCCTAGTGAGCTTGTGAGGAGCTGAGTGAGTTCTGGCTAGGGGAGAGAAAAGACAAGGCTTTGTGCCGGGAGTGACAGGTAAAAAGAATCTAGCTGTGAGATATAATGAGTTGGGAGACAGGCACACATATGCTTTAAATAAATACCATTTTGGAACTTTATTTGTTAGGCAATGAGGAAGCAGAGAGGGAATTTGGGAAGGGAGAGACATAAGGGTGGAGCATAATCTGGTGAAAGATGAAATGAATCGAAAGGAGAAGGCGCCCAGGATACAAGTCCACTTAAACGCAGTCTTTTAGGTGGGAGAAAACTAGGTGTCAGTGAGACTGCAAAGAAAGGGCAGGACTAAATTAGAATTTGCAGATTTCTAAAGATATAATTTGTTATAAGAAGTATCAAGGAGTATTGCCGAGCCTACATGAACTCCATTCTGGATGACAGCAGGTAAAGAGAGTCACCAAATAGAGTACGTATTCCCTGTGACTTGGTCCGGCATCCTCCCATAACAACTCCCCGCCCCAACACACACTCAGAATTTCACAGATCAATGCAGGTGCAGGAAAAATATTAAGAGGGTCAATGTGGATCTAACGTATAACACAGGACACGATGAACTCTCACTAAATACTAAGTCATTAAATACCAAGATTTCACTACTGTCTTTTCAAAAAAGATCCTCTATCACAGATATTTTATAATTACACATAACTTATAAATTTTTAATCATTTATAAAGAAAAGGCAGCTTTCTTCATACATAGCAGCTGTCTACGTAGCAACTGCATAACTGAAAAGATTATGTTCAATTTCCACTATAACAGTACCTAGAATCCCGAATTTTTCCTGATTATACAAGGCCAGGTCTATAGATTCTATCTTCTCTTTCTGTTCTGGCTCAAATTTGCTCTGCTGGGGATCTTTTGCCAATGGGAGAGCCAACGGCAACTACAGCCTGAGCTTATCTCTACCCCAATGGCTTTGTAAAGCAAACCAAAGTCATTTCAGAAGTGTGCATCACCAGAGCATTTATATATGTGTGTAGAGGTAGAAGGGATGAAGGTGGGAAGAGTCACCATCATCCCTTGAGTTTTACTCTGGAAAGCAGACTTGGTTATCAAATGGCCATGGAGGACTAATTCTTCCACATTTTACATTTGAAATCTGTGTTCATTAATCATCAGTATGACCTACAACAAAATACAACGCTGACATTTTTTTCTCTTTATTGCAAAGGGTCAGTCAGCCTGGGAGCAATTTGCCACCCACATAAAACTTACATTATGTTTATGTTCTTGAATAGTTTACAAGTTCAGCACTATATCTCAAGAATAGCTGGTTTTTATTCTCAGCATCATCTCTCTTCACTGTAAATACAAAGACAGCAAATTATAAACGGACAATTGAGTGAAGTCCCAAATACTGGAGTTTATCTACCATCTTCTTTCGAAAACACCCAGGGAATGAGGTCTTAACTCACCTCCATAAGCACCAGTCACAACTTTAGAAAACAACTGAGCACATAAGCGTGGGGTCTGCACAGCGTCATTAGAATTCAGGAGATCCTCCTTGTCTTCCTCAAAGTATCTCAGTACGGTGAGAGATGTTGCTAGAGCACTACAGGGTCTCCTGGGCTGGCACTCACAGTAGGGAGCCCAGGGTAGGGCAGAAACTGGATTTCTTCAAGGCTGCGAATCCTGCATCTTTCTTAAGGCAGATAATCACTCATTACCGGTGATAGTAACTAGGACCTACCTTACTGAACAAAACTTAACATTAGTGGATCGTCTTTAAAAGATCACTGGTTCTCTAGGTGCTACACAGCCTAGAGAACACATGAAACTCCATCTCCTAATGCAGACATCCACTGAAATTTCTGACAAATAGATTTTTAAAATGAGAAATTAATCTGCTTATGTTTTCCACATCAGAAACTTCAAGGACTTTTTGCTAGGTATAATGCAGATGGAATCAAATTAAGGAAAGTATGACTTGATGAAGACATATTAAATGCAAAGGAAGTATATGCTGGAAAGGTTGTAGAAATGATCCCAGAAATTAGTTTTTCCAATGCCCATTTGGTAATAGTAGCAGGGCTGGTATAAGTGTGGGTGTGTCGCGAGTCACGTGTGACTGTCTCAGTATATCTGGGGGGCATGAAGACTGGAGGAAACTCTGAGCAGGGATCTGACAGCAGAATTCACTGTTAGATTAAAATTGACTCTCTGGACATGAAAAATGGAGCAGAGTCCCACCTGGACGATAAGTAGAAGAGCTAGACCAGGTGAAGGAATGGGGCAGTAGTCAAACTAATTCCTGAAAAACACACTAAATATAAAAAGAACTGGCAAAGAGGTGAAGCTGTCTGGTTACTCCTGCTCAAACTGCTGAATCTCTAAAATGTGCCCTTCTTCTTTAACGACTTATAAATTTGAAGAGTATGCAGTACCATCTCTGAAAGAGCACACTGCAATTGCTAATCTTTGAAAAGCATAGATGCCCCACCTCACATAGGTAAAATTTTAAAGAAGTGATTGTCTTCCTAAAAAACAAACAGCAGCAACAACAACAACAAAAAGACAGTTTCAACCGGGTATGGAAGAACTTATTTTAAATTTATTATTTTAGTAGAACTCAAAAGGGCATTCCATCTCTGAAATAAGAGTGGAGGGTCACGAAAAGAAACAGTCAAGAACAGGAGAAAAATAGAAAGCCCAGTCTACATAATCAGAGACCACAATAAAGGCAGTGAGGAGCAGCCAGAAGTGTGGAAAAAAATCAAATCAGTAAAATAAAAGCTTGAGAAAAAAGTCTACCAAGACTCAAAGGGAGGGATAAAGAGATAAAGATTAAAAAAGAAAAATTAAATGACAATGCAAGCAGGCACAAGATAGACAATATGCATTATAGGAACATCAGAGACTAGAGTAGATAGAGAAAAAGAATTATCAACGGAAAAACTAAAAACTCTCCTTCACTGAGAAAAAGCTCTGAAAATACACAATCCATTTACTGGTCTTTAAAAAAGTATCCTAAAAATATATATTCCTGCCAAATGATAAATAGTTGCAATGCTAATTTATTAATTAACAGTCATAGATAACTATCTCAGTTGCTATGTCATGCAAAATTCATCTAGCTTCTCCTTGTATACAGATGTACATGGGAAACCACATTATAACTCAGAAGATTGCTTAGTGAGGATGAAATTAAAACAAGTGAAGAGAGACAAATAAATCAAAACTTTAATGGCACCCACAAAAAAGTAGCTGGATACAGCCAGCTCAAGATACATATGTCCATACTCATGGCTCAAAATGTTTGAATCCACTGGCAAAAGCACACCCTAACTTGGAAAGTGGGTGCACTGCCACTGGTCACGTGGGGCTCCTTGACATCCCTCGTCCATGCATTGCAGTTTGACTGACACTGATGGGCTATTTATTAGCCATGTTAATGTAATCTACAGATTCCAATCAAATCTTGCTGGACCACAAACAATTCTGACAACCCCCAAAGGAAAAAAGAAGTCCACATATCTAACCTTTGATTTATTATTAGATGTCAATATTTAAGACCCAGAGAGCAAGCTTACTGCCATCAGCGACATGTTGCTATGGGGCAAATCAGTATAACAACTTATTCAGAAAGTTGAAAAATTTTCTTGAGATGGGTGATTAAATGGGTATACATTGAAACCTCTCTAGCTTGTCAAAAAAAATAGGTATTTTATTTTCAATTTCCATGTACCATTGACAAAAAAATTGATAATATATTAAACCACAAAGGAAATCTTATATCTCTATCCACCACACCTTCCAAAAGATACAGTCAGAACATGAACATATCTCATTTTTCTGACCACACATCCCTAACCCCTTAGAAATTATAAACTATTTGTTTACAAAAGTGCTACAAAAAAATTCAAAACTACAAATGGAAACTATTTATAATACAGATACATTAATGGATAGACATAAAATTTAAGGTGGACAAACAAACCTGCAGTTAGAAGCAAATCAAACTTTATATACCATCTTAAGCCCTACGGAATGAGTATCATGATACCTACTTTACCGATGAGGAACCGTGGCACAGTGATTTCCTCAAGGTCAGAGAATAAATGAAGATGAGGTTAGATCTCAAAAGCTCATGCTTCTTGTCAAAATATCATCTGGACTCGAAAATTAGTGAAAACAAATTAAGTAAGCATAATTTCACAGAGCTGAAATGTGAAAAAAAGAAAAACGTATCTAAGAAAACTAATATCAATTTTCAATTATATTGCCCCAGAGAAAAAAAAATAGCAGGTCACATTCTTCTGCATGAAAGACACGATTTGCCACATTGATTTGTCACAATGATATTGATTTGTATTTATGAAACTATTTTTTTCCAACATACTCTGTTTGCAATTAGGACACACTAATTTATTTATAATAGATGATGGCTTATGTTATGAACTTCTAATCCAAAATGCTAGATTTCTTCCACTCTAAGTCTTTGGAAGAAGGGGTGGTAGGGAAACCAGGAAACAGAAGAGGATGAAGAGATATTTGGTCAAAATAGAGAAGGCAAAATGGGGGAGAGCGTGAAAGATGAGTGCAGGCATATTTTCTTGTTTCATTATATTTTAGTCAAAAAATGATTTTTAGACCTGATAAATTTAAAATACTTTTAACAATGTATTAACTCATTTTGGCTACTAAAATTTTTTTGGTTGTGGTTACCTATGATGAAAATATTTATCTAGTGTTTTAGACACAAACAGAAAACTGTGACATGGTAAAGTTGTGTTAGGGGACTAATAATGAATATTGTTATCAAACTCTGCCACTAAAAGACAAAATGGGGTTTGTTACAAAGCCCTGAGATTTGAAGATTCTCTTCCAGGCTGATAACAGCGCTTGTCATGAATCCACCTGTCATCAACATCTAAGCTGGACACATGCATGCCTATACACACACATGCACACACCCACAAACGCACTCACACACTGAACACTAGAGGTGCTAGACGTCATCCAATATTTGCTAAAGAAAACATTTTACTCTTGGCTTTTCACCATGTATTGTCATGTCTTTAAAAACTCACAGTCACATTACAATCAGAAGAAGCCTATATATTTTGATGACTAAGACAATTTTACTCTTTAAATGCCAGTTGGTAACCAACAAGAGCTTGTGAATTTTACAGACACAAGATTTGGGATTCTCAAAGGTTAAAATGAACTTCCATTCAAACCATAATTATGCTCAATCAGTTAAGTAGTAAATGAGTCCCTTTCTGAGAAAACTTTTTAAAACCTACAAAGAATTGATGAAAGTCCATAATAAGCATTAAAATGCCAAGAAATCTATAAAAATGAAATAATTTGGGTGTTAAGCCCCATATTTCTCCCAGAGTTATAAATAAAATATACGAGGAAGATGTTAATTCTATTTAAGAAAACTTTTAAAGGCTGTGAGGACTCTTGGTAAGAAGTTTCTGATCCAAGCTTAAAATGGAAAAGAAACTGGATTTATATAAACCAACAAATACCCTTCAGTTATATGGAAAATTTTCAAATATTACCAACATGGAACGGTTATGATATGAAAGTAAAAATAAATATCGACATTAAGTTAAGTATGTCTTTGCTAAGTTTTAGCTATTAGTTTTCTCTAACTTCTCTGGGGAAAATATTTCTGAAATTAAACTTTTGGAGAGCTTTCCAAACATTCAGGAAACTCTTTAACACTGTGTTTCACTGCAGAATTCAGACAGACCCCCAATGACAAAAGATGGATTACTTAAGTCCATTACAGTCCTCACTACAAACTTTTCATCCTAACAAGAGTCAATGTAAACATCTGCAGGGTAAAGTTGAAGCAAAGAATGTCAGTACTTAAATAACACTTTCTGAGTCCATCTTGAAACACCAACATGTTTCCTCATGGGTGTGTGTGTTAACATGATGGAGAGCAACCAAATGATTCTATGATACACAAATCTCCAAACTTTGATAATTGTTTTAATTTGCCCTAGTTGATTAATTAAGAAGTGATGTTTTGATTTTGTGTCCGAGGACTTTAAAGACTTGCGTCCAGAAGGAAGGTTGTAAGACACTTGATACTTAGTTACTGTAACAAATGCAGTAGGTTGCATCCAGGGTCCATCTTTAGGCCAAAAACAGGTGTACCCTCAGCCACTGGGAGTACCAATGGCTGACAGCTTTTAGCTGTTCTCTCCTCTTCCAACAATTGCTTTAGGCCAGAGTTCCTCAAACTGTATCACTTCTGAGAGCCTTTCATGGCACTCCTTAAATTAAAAGAGATACCTAACCTACTATTTATAAGTAGGTTAAACAACTTAATAAGTATTCAAGGCCTAATCACTTATCACCCACTGAGCACTACAATTTTAAGCCTTGGAAGATTAGATGCTACCACCCTCATTTTCTGTTCTGCACTGATTTTTCACATGGTACTTGCTTTTGCTCATGCTGGCTGCTGAAACCCTGGTTCTGAAAGGAAAATAGCAATTGAATGTGGAAACAACTATCTTGAGGTAACAGTTCCTTCAAAGTTTCTGTGAATCCACCAGGGACCACAGAGCACATAGCTACACAGTTTGGAAACAGGCCTGGGCTGATTTCTACTCAAAGTAGCATCCCCTCCCCATGGAGGCCAGGGTTTGGTGATTGTTGGGGACAGAAAAGAAACAAAGGGGTATTTTTAAAGTCATAGGCACTTGCCTCAATTTGAGACAGGTCTTAAGCACCATTCTAGTTTCAGAGCTGCAGGGGAACCACCTTGGGGCCCTTTTGCGGGTGGGATGCCTCCCAACTTCTCTCTCAGCCAGTCTGGCTCCCGTCACATCTCCCAGAGCTGACTCCCAGTGCACTCCACAGTAAACATCCTGGGTGCTGGTCTTGCTTTCCAGCATGTGCAACTCAGGGAATCCAACCTAGGATGGTCACTTAAAATGAAAATTTAAAAATGGAAGAAAATATTACATTCTCCAGCTTGACAACTGAACTAATAACATTTAAGTAATATTCTTTTTTAAACATTTTTCACTTTTGTTTTGGGCTATATAAACATTCAGCAATTCAAACTCACTTTTAAAAAAAATCCAACAATTTTTTTTAAAAAACAGCATAGCATTAACTCCATTCCACTGCTGCTGTGTGTTCTGGAGTTTTATTTCAGCAGCGGGTGGACTGACCATATGTTACACCTCTACAAGACTACACCTCACGTTCAGCTAAAAAGAGCTCCCACACTGTGTTTGCCAGATTTCCTTATCGACAGCAACAATACAGAAACTTCTAAAAAACTCTCTTTACAAGTTACAATTTATTTTAAATATATCCATTCAAAGGGAATCCCCATGAGAGGAAATATGTGTCCATCTTAGCCCCGCACCTATAGCAGTGCCCAGCAAATTACAGACACTACATACATGTTTGTTGAATAAAGGAATCTCTAAAATCCTGTTTTCACACTCTCTTTAAGGATGGTTACTTTCCTAAAATATAAGTACAGGACAGAACTCTTAAAAGATCAGTTGTGATTATTGTACATGTATATGTTTTAAAAACAAAGCTCACACTAACAGATGTGCTCTGCTGATGAGAAGTAGCAGGCCACCACCCGCAGTAATAGAGTAATATATCCATAATGTACCTTAGAGGCACATTTTGATGTTCAAAGTTAAAGAGATAAATAGTGATTATTTTTATCGTAGTCACAAGTACAGTACCATAAGTTGGAGAGTGCAAGAAATGACTGCCTATAAATTTACTGTACGTTATGAGCCACTGTTTTAAATGGCCATGAAGCAGGTGTCTGCTAGACACTTGTACAAAGCTAAGAGGTTCATAAAAATATAAATGAACAATGCAGCACTGTCTCAGTTCTTATAATTTAAGATCTGGCAGGACACAAGGTTTTACTTTTAATTTGAAGAATATACTAAACCACACCAACCACTTCTATAAGGATAATTACACACAGTCTATCAATTTGTCATAATAGCTAAGTAAGATAGCCCATTATATTATTATTATCATGGCTATTCAGAAGAAAAAGAAAAATTCACCCCGCATGTGAACATTATTTTCTGATAAATTTGTGGCAATTTTAAATCATTGTAGTTTTTGCATCCAGAACAGTAGGGAAGGCTCATATTATTCACTCTTATTTGTCAAATGAGGAAGTTACAAACTAGGAAATTTGCTGACAGCCACAAGTCAGTGGTAAAATGAGGATCATCCAGGAATACGTCAAGAGCTGAAAAAAATCAACCACCTAATTCTTACTCCTAAGGTCTGTTGACTTGTTTGGTTTGTATTCTTAAATCTTCTGTACCATAATCAAGGCTTATTATTCAATTGTTCTTTTAAAGCCTAAGGTCATAATTTTTGGATATAAAGCCACAGGCAGAGTTTCATCATCACTAGGTTGAATGGAAAAGTCTATTATTAATTTAAAAAATAATAATTTAGTAAGTATTTGTACTGTTCTACACTCGGATGAATAAAACACAATCCCTTAAAATTTAGTACAAATTACAGAAATAGGTAATCTATAAATTTCAAGTTTAATACAATAAAGGCCATATTTTAAGTGCTGGCTTCAGAGAAGAGTGATTCACTCTGCTCAGTGGAATTACTGGAATTCCCAGTGGTGCTGACCCTTTGAAATGGGCTTAGAAGGTTAAGTAGGGCTTTTCACAAAGAAGGCACCAAAAGCGAAGAGGGAAGCCCTGACCCTCCTAAAGCTGAAGCCAAAATAAAGGCTTTGAAGGCAAAGAATACAGTACTGAAAGGCATCACAGCCACAAAAAATAAATAAATAAAAAGATATGCACATCACCCACCTTCTGACAGCTCAAGACACTCTGGCTTGTAAGACAACTCCAATATCCTCAGAAGAGCAGTCCCAGAAGAAACAAGCTTGACTGCTATGCCATCGAGTTCCCTGACTACTGAGTCAGCCTTGAAGAAGATAGAAAATAGCGCTACGCTTGTGTTCACTGTCAATGTCAAAGCCAACAAGCACCAGATCAAACAGGTCTGAAGAAGCTCTGTGGCACTGACATGGCCGAAGTCAACACCCTGATAGGGCCTGATGGAGAGAAAAATGCATATGTTTGACTGGCTCCCGACTATGAATTTTGGATGCTGCCAACAAAATTGAGACCATCTGAAATGAGTCCAGATGACTAATTCTAAATATAAAACTTTTTCACTGTTAAAAAATAAAGAAGACTAAGTAGGAGCTCATCAGCCTGACACAGAGGTCAGTTAAATTTGTGTCTTGGACAAAAGCATATGCAACAGTACAGAGCTGTGAAAAGCTCTGATCCATTTTTGTGGTTGGAGTGCAAAGCACACGGTGGCTACTGGTGGGAAATGAAACTGGATGAGTAGATTGAGGCCAAATTACAATATCAAGGAGTTTGTATTTTATCTTAAAGGCAACAGAGGATTGCTGCTTATTTGGGGGTAAAATAAGAATGAGGGTTTTAGAAATAGATTTCTGGTATTGAAAATGAATTACCATGGGATATAGGAAGGCAGCCTAATCTTGCTCTAGTACCTAATATTATAGGATTCCATCTTGGATTTATGAAGTGATTGCTTTTGTGTGTCTATACATCACTTTGGCAAACAAAACAATGATTTTAAGCATTTTGCTGAGAAATGAAGTGTCCAGATCAAGAATCTTCACTGAGGGGAACATTGTGGTGTGGGGCTGGGACACAAGCAACTGTAATTCTCAGTTCTAAAAACTAGCTCACTCTGGTTTTCCAATGAAGCTCTTCTTAATTCTTTCAATACAATCTTAGCTCCCTGTGGTTTGGGTGAAAACCTGTTTCTTACAAAATACAATGCTTTAAATTTAACCATGCTTAGAAAGGATATCTTTTCAAGTTGGTATGCCTGTGTTCAATAGTTAAGTAAGCTTTAAATCATTTCAAATTGAACCTAATATAAAAGGCCAAATATTTCAGAAGCCAGGGCAGTCTACTGGGCAAATATTTATACAATCTTTAAAATATTCAATATTTATTCAGCCGGCCATCATTTGTCATTTTCAAGACATCAGTCAATGTAAATACATGCTAACTGGAAACAGGTGGTAGAGATGACACTAGAAGAAAAGAAACTCTTATTGTGGTAACTGTCCAGGTTTTTAATTCCCTGACATTTAACATAGTATAAATGAAGTATTCATTAATAGAAGTTTCATTGTAATCTCTTATCAGTTGCACCAAAACAAAAGAAACCCCCAATGGTTGTCAAAATTTTGTGTGCAGGTATGCAAATTTAACATTGTCCCACTGCCTACGATCATCCCCTTACATCATGAAGGAAATCTGGAGAGTTTCCAATGCTTTCCTTTGGAGGAATTATTTGTACAGGTCAGTAAAAAAAAGATCTAGAAACCAGGAAGTTACAATAAAGATCATTTTTAGTTTTTGCTAACACTGACTTTATTTAGTAGTATCAAATATGTTCTTTATAAAGACATATTTGGCTTCCAACACTGGAAAAAAAAAAATGAAGAGCATAATTAAAAACGACCTCCTTCCCAAACCTACCAGTACAATCAACTTTTAGATGCTCCCTATTATCAAGCTCTAGAAGACAGAGACCACTTAAGATTATTCTCATCAGTTAATATGTCTGAAAACGACTTTATTCTCCATAATAAGAGAAACAGTACATATTCTGAACTAGTAACAAGGCTTCTTTGAACACACATGCATGCACACGTGCGCGTACACACACGCTCACAGGAATCACCGTTAGGCCAGGGTGGATTGCCCTTAAAAGGAAGAGAGCAAAGATGAGCACTGAGAGCCCTCCATTGCGGAGTAGTTCTGGCTGGCTCTAGCATAATAAACTGCTGTTTACTTTTTGGATTCTATTTATGCCACATGCACATTGTTCATCATTATTAAATGATCCTTTTTTATCTTTCTATGACAGTTACATATTTTAACAGGTGACAGTTTGCCTTTATAAGCAGCAAAACACTGGTTTATTAGTATGCTTGTGTGGCATAAAATAGAGTTCATTTTTTACTGAAATAACTGGAGGAAAGAAACATCAATTGTGCAGAGTTGTGAATAGCTCAATGGGTATAGAAGGTACTGGCAATAAATTAAGATAGGTTTGCTTTATTTATGAGTCTTAGGTATTCCTTCACAGTTGCTACTGTGCATGAATTTTAAGTGGCCTTTGATGGGCATGTCCATCTGAAGCAGCATCATAAACTCTTACATAGTTTCACAATTAATCGCTTCTCTGCAGAAAACTCAAAGAGTGTAAGTCTAACACTCAGAAGATTTTCCCTGACTCCTAACCAGAGAAGTGCAGGCTACCTTAAAAAGAGAGAAAGAAAGAGAGTCGTTATGATAACCCTGAGTCACTGAAATGGCACAGTATGTTGTTTGTTGGTTTTAGACGCTAGCAAACCCCAGCCCAGCTCATTCTGGAAACAGCCAGCAGTGTCCTGCATGCCTTCTTAGAACAGGGTCTGGGGATATTCCTCAGCCTGGTGATTAATGCTATAAACCTGGGGTATCCAAAAGAAGACACCACTTCTGGCAAGTGGCATTTAAGAATCACAACTGCCACAAATTCCAAATGCCATTGTTCACATTTACATTTAATAATACAAATAAATAAGTAAATCCTGCCTGTAGATAATACGTTCCTATACGTGCTTTGGGGAGGAGGCAAAGAGCCCATCTAGCACAGAAGGCCATCATCTAGTACTGCCAACGAAGGCTGAGTTAGTAGATCATTTCTATAGCTGCTCGTAGTAAGCACCTCATTGGGTAAAATATGGCCCTTTCAGATGATGGACTGTTCCAGAGGTGGCTGCTGTGCGCAGGTGCAGTGCAGGGCTAGGATAATAGGCCTGGCTGGTAGCTCAGTTATTTGTTTCTCATCTGACAGGTGAACTGTTCTCTCTGCATTCTCGAGGAGACATAACTATACTTGTCACTCCAAAGGCAAAACTCACTCAGGTATAACACTGCCAAGTTCCTGATGCTTCTGAATTTTCTCAGGGGTCAGAGACTTAGTAAATCAACGTCAAAGAAGGAAGCATTTTCTCAATTAAAATCTTGAGGGACGTCACTTATTTGTATCTTAGCATGGGCTTGGGAGAACATGATAAGGATTTTCTTCTTAAGTTATAAAGAAAAAAATCAAGTCAATTCCCAGCATCAGATAAAGCTGTCTTACTTTTCACATATGCATCCGTCTCTGCTTTCTCACCCTCCTGTCATCTACCTTTTCACCAGCATCCACACACAGGGGCCTGTAGGATATGTCTTATACAAGTTTTCATTATAGCACTTAAAAAAAAAAGATCAGTCAGCTTTTTGCACTCTTCTCTTTCGCTAAAGTTGCTTCTGCCCTTTGAAAATATGAACGCCCTTGAGTGCTTTTTATATTTTCAAAGGGTAAAAGTGCTAAAGAGCACTTCTCTATTTCAGGGAAGAGGAAAAAAAAGTAAATCAGCCTGTCTAAAGTGTTCACTTGGAAAAGGTAAAAATGAACTCCCAATGTGATGGGGAGCAGTTACAGCACCTAGATTTATATCTCTACCACTCTGGAGTCCATCCATGGCTGGAAAACAAAACTCGAGGCAGCAGCCTCCGTTCAAATCTTTGTGGTATCTGTTTCTAGTGGAACCAAATCTTCTCCAAACTGCTACTGTGATGATGAACATGTAGCTGGTATGAACTTCAACCCTGGACAATATTGTAATGTGGGGAAAATCTGTGTCCGCGCCCTGCCCCCTCCCACCTTCACCAGCCCCCGCCAAACACCTGCTCTCTCCTGTTGGAAGCTTGTCTTTGTTGTGTCAGTTCTCTTTCGGAAGTTCACAGACTTGGTTTTATGCATGGCTGCTGCATCTCTCCACACTTCCCATCCCACTATTAGAAAGCACTTTATAGAAAGGATTGAATTGCAGAACTTAGCACCTCAGAACAAGCCAACAGTCACCTCTCCCAAGGACAGTGCATTTTCCCTATCTCCTTGGAATATATGGTTTTGTCTTTTACTAAATGCACAGTTAGCCAGGGAGAAGATCATTTTAGGGGAAAGGGTCTTGCCCTTACTTTGCTGCCTGGAACGTCCTCTGTCTCCAGAACATTCCTACTCAAAATTGATTACTCAGGTAGCTTGGCTATCAGTTCCTCTAGGTAAACTCCAAGATTTGGGGGCTCTTGGCTGTGCTGCCAGAGCACCCTGTGATAGCTCACTCCCAGGATTTCCCATAATGCCTTGTAAAGTTTATTCTGACATTTCCCTTAATGGACTATAAGATCTTGATGGCAGTTACAGCAGCTTCTGCTTCTAGATCTCAGTTTCTAGCACAGTGACTTGAACACATGAGTACTAGTAATAAAATAGATAAAAAATTATATATCAGACTTATTTTAAGTACTGTACATGTATTTACTTGATTCTCACAATACTGCTATGTAGGAGGTACTATTACATAAGCCCATTTTACAGATGAGGAGACTGAAACAGGGAAGTTAAGTAGTTTTCCTATGACCACACAGCTAATAAGTGCTAAAAATTGAATTCTGCCTCAAATAACCTGATTCTAGAGACTGTGCTTTGCCACTATTCTTCACAGCCCCTTTCAAAAATAATATATGTACACGTTTAATATACTCAATGTTTTTCAGAAGAATTTAAAAAATATTCAGATATCACTTCAAATCTGTATGACCCAAGAAAAGTTAGAAAAGTTAGTTAATGCCTTTTAATATTATTTCCTTCCCTGCAATCCCCTTTGAGGACTACATAAAAAAGGTCCTGTAATCTGGCTAGCATTATGCATGGGTGTGTTAACCACATGTTAATTCTCCTGCCCAAACCGCCCTCAGTGAGGTTAATTCTTTTAGTGAGTCTCAGGCAATAAAAGTCTAGTTAGAAATGCAGGTTACTAATTTTACCTGAGGTGATCATTTGGCCTATAATTAATATTTTCAACTATTATTAGTTTGTACATCAACGCATGCACAATCTTTGCCCAAAGCAAGGTCAATCATACATTGACTGTAGCAGAAGGCTTACTGTTGCAATTTTCCTTTGAATGCATAGGAAACATCAGTTAGGCGCCAACAAGTGAAAGACCATCGAAGTTAGGGTCTAGTCACCAGCCAGCATAAGGCCAACAGAGTGGGTCTGCCGGCCGACCAAGGCCCCAGAGAGCCAGACTCCATCATCTCCGTGCTCACTGTTTAAACTATCAAAGGAGAAACCAGGACCGGTACTCAAGGCCATTTACACATTAGGAAAAACTATTATCGACTGCTGATATCAGAGAAAATAGCCAAAGACAGACCAAACAGATGACTTTCAACACACATTTGCTTAGGAAATCCCTACCATGGCTAGTGACTAAGTGGCTGGGAAAGCTACTTTGGAAAACCAACTATAGCTGGCTCTAAAAGGAGTATTACATCCAAAGAATTCTGGACAGTTATGTGAATCTTCATTATAAAGTTGGAAGGCACCTTGATAAAAGAACACATATGTTAGAACCAAAGTGACCTGTGCTCAAATCCCTATTCTTCCGCTTACTAGAAGTACGGATTTGGGAAAGTATATTGGAGTTTGAATTTCCTTATTTGTAAAACAGGGAATAATGCCTACTTTTTGGGTTGTTGTAAAAATTAAAGTGTGTATATATTAAGCATCTAGCATAATGAGTGGCACATAGCAGACAATCACACTGTCATATATCTTATCCAGCCAGAGCTCAGTTAACACACAAATATTAACTTGATAATTATTCATCCATTCATCTGTTCACTTATTCCTTGAATTACTAAAATGTGTCAAACAACAAGTATACAAAGATTTAGAAAACAACAAGTCATCAAGGTGTTTTATGAAGAAACAGACATTCAACTCGCTACAGAGACAACGACCAGACACAAAACTCTGATACCATTCCATACACACACATGTAGAGAATGCAGTTTTGTAGGTTAGGAGCTGCAGAAGCTTTCACTTTGAAGGTGAGTAGTTTGACTAGGCAGGATGGTGGCAGTGGAGGGATAGATTAACTGAGAACATGTTAAGTCATGGTTCTCCAAAAAATATGGTCTTCAGAATTTTTCTACATCTTAATTACTTCAGATACATCTTATTAATAAATCAGTGTAAGAAGGAGGGAAAAGGACTAGGCAAAGACTAATTGCTCTAGTCTTAATTAATTTGCCTATGAAAGTTCCATGATGGTTTGTTTCCATACAACTCCAAGAAAAAAATGCAGAACATAATTTGAGCGTATGTAATGATGTCATTGCTCTCGGCCACCTAGAGACAAGGATTTACCACAACTGAGACAGCCCCTATACACAAAAACAATAAATATTTTAAATAAATGTATCCATATTTATCTAAGTCTATAAAAGTCAGAAGAGCTCATATTAGCCAAGGTCTGATTCATTCTGATACTGAAATAAAACCAGTACAGTAAATCCTCACTTAGCTTTATCCATAGGTTCTGAGACTTGAGTTAAAACAATGTATAACAAAAACCAATTTTACCACAGGCTAACTGATATAAGCGAGAGTTGAGTTCCAAAGGCGTCTCATCAGCATCAGTGTTATAATAACATGAGGTTGAACAAAACAGCATTATCCAGGGACCTGCTGTATGTAGTAAGAGGAATACCGGGAATAGGAAAACCATCCTTCAAAGCTGTCTTGCAGAGTTAAAACCAACACTAACAAAACTACGTCTGTTCTGAATATCAAAGTAGTAATCCACTCTTTATAAACCTAATACTGAGAGATAAAAAATGATTTTGGTGTCTTATTTAGTTGGCTCGATCTAACACAAATCGCTACTATATAACTCTTCTGAAGAGTTTGCTGCCATTGGTTTTAGGGCACTAAAGGGGTGTGTCCACTAGCTCTGGCTAGTTAAAAAATAACAGTTGTTTTCACATTATCCAAAGCATTGAAGACATATAAAAGAGACACTCAGAATCTGCTACCAAGAAGTGAGCATTCTGAAAAGACTGGAAGAGCAGAACTAGAGTATTTGGTTTAGTACCTGGGTAACTGGTTACTTCTCTTTCGAAAACATGAGAAATAGAAGGGACCAGCAGAGAGCTGCAGATGATCAGAGGCACCATAAGGAATACGACTTCTATCTGGAGAACTCCCCTGAGGTGGTTACTTTTGGGGATTTCTGGGTTTTTTTTTTTAATACTTTCCTATATTTTCAAATTTCTTACAATAAACACATAATATTCCTATAATTCGGGGGGAAAAAAAATCCTTTCATCTAAAAAAGCTATTTGGAATAGATACAAATAAAGCTCCACTGGGCTCCTTAGTTGTGTTAACCCAAACAATTAGCCTACGCACGACTTACAGAGTGGAAAGAGAGTGCCAGCTCCTCAAAATTGTGCTGTCAGCCTGGCTGATTCAGCGGCTCAGCTTCCTGATGTTCTCCTACCTGGAAGTTCCCAGCAATAAACAGTCAAGCAAAGGAGATTCTGAGAGTCCAGCTTTATGACTTGTATCAAAGAGATCCCATCCATACTATTTTGGAATGCTCACTCCAAAACTGTAATCATCTTAGGATGTGTTTTCCAAGGCCATTCGTTGGCCACAGGGTTATGGGTAGCTGGCACACTCTTATTTCCACTCCTTTCCCATATGAAAGGACCCTAAATCCAAATACCTAGGACCCTTAAGTTCTCTTCTGATTATACAAATTCCCAACTATATAGCCTCATTCAATCAGAAACCTCGTATGCTTTTTTCCTAGAAAAATTTCCCTGACATGGAACCTTTAAATACATATGCCAAGTTCTTTAGCTAATTTAGAGTGTAACAGCAGCTAATATTGTAGAAGTATGTTATCATTCTCATAGTTTTTGTACTTTTTTAGGTGTGAGCAGCACAGATAAATTATACACCTAATTGTTAGAATAAGAGAACATATTTATAAGCTTACTTGAAGATTTTGGGTTGTTCCTTATTATTATTATTATTATTATTATTATTATTATTATTATTTTGCAATTAGAACATTGTGGAAACAATATAGCAAGCATAGCCCCATGCTTGGTATTGAGGAGACACAATAGAAAAGAAAACTGTTTCTGACCTTAGAGGGTAAAAATCAAGAGTAAGAGAGATTTACAAAAAGAACTAAAACATGGTCTGCTTGGTGCAGTAACAGAAATGACTTCAAGGTATGCAAATATATCATTCAGTAAGAAGCCATTAATCTCTAGGAGTCGGGAAGATTCATGGACAGTGGTCCATAAAAACAGTTCTACTGAACAAGGGGAACGAACAAAGGCACAGAGATGTGAGTCAACACAGTGTACTTGAGAAGTGCTCAGTGTCTGGGTATGATGTGAACATTATTGTTGGCAACTGAGTCAACTCATATAAGGGTCTTGGACCTGCCGCATGTGCTCCTCTTCACCTCTTTTCCAGTATCTTCATATTATTCAAATTTCTGAACAGTGTCTGACAGTTCAGCCCTTTGCCTATAGAATGGATAATGAAAGGTGTTCTGGAGTAAGCACAATGATTTATCAAATATCTATTAAGTAAAAGACACCATATTATGTTCAAGGGTACCAAATATGAACAAAATTCTACAGTCGTTTTCAAAAACTTACATATAACATGAAATAAAAGAGAAACATACTGAAAACGATAGTGCAAGGCAGCACGTGAGAGATATAAGCACAAAATGCACAGGACGAAGGAAATTTTGGACAGTTTTGAGGCATAGCACGGAGGCCAATTGAGTAGAGGGTATATGTAAAGGCAGTAGAAAATAAACCAGAAAAGTTTGCTGGAACTGTTTGAAAAACATTTAATACCAGCCATAAAATCCCCATGCATATACGAAATTGTTATACATTACAAAGGTGACATTGCAAATCGAGAAAGGAGGAGGACTCCTCAGTGATGGTTCTGGGACAAGTGGTTATTCACATGAAAGAATGAAATTAAATCCCTAACTCAAATTCTACATACACACACAAAAATCTATTCTAGGTAGATTAAAGGCATAAATATGAAAGACCAAATTATAAAATTTAGAGGAAATATAGGAAAATATGTTTAATGAAATTTAGGAAGAATTTCCTAAGCACAACACAAAAGAGCTAAGCATAAAATGACTGATACTAATTATTAAATTAAAATTAAAACTTTAGTTCATAAGAAGATAACAAAACATTCAAGTTACTATAAAATATCATGAAGTAAAAGATAAGTAAAATAAAAACTGGGTGAAGAAATTCTAATCACACATAACACATTAAGGATTATTAATGCACACACATACACATTTACAACTCCTACAATTCAATAACACAAACAAACAACAGAAAAAATGAGCAGAAGACTTGAGTAGGTATTTTATGGAAGATAAATAGCAATGAAATACATGAAAAACCCTTTTAACTTCATTAGTAATCAGGGATATGAAAATTAAGTTCACGCAGAGATAATCATATTATATCCACTAAATTAGCAGAAATCTCCAGGCTTGGAAATATCAAATGTTGGCGATGTGAAGTGATGAGAATTCACATGTTGCTGAAAAATTATTTGGCCTTATTTAGAAAACTTAACATGTTCATGCCCTAGCTCTTAGCAATCTACTCTCAGATATATCAGTAACACTAGAAATGTTTCGTGTAACCCATTTATAGAAACACATATGTGTGTAATCTAAAATTCTTAAGAGAAACAGTGTAATTCTGATGTAACATTAGACATATACATGAATGTTCCGAGTAGCACTTTTCATAATAGAAAAAAATTTTGAAAATAACCTAAAGTCCAGTGATAGCAAAATAAATAAGTCAGTTATGATTTAGTCACACCATCAATTATTGTACTTGAGGGAAGTACATCAAAAATAGGACCTGCAATAACATAGATGAAACATAATACTGGGTGTGAAAAAAAATAGGTGAAGACCATGTAGACTATAATTCAAATGTATCTTTTAAAAAATAAAAAGTAAGCTGTGTTTAGGAATACATACGTATTTGTTTAAACTATAAAAACAAAGGAATGATATGTACAGAATTGGAGCACGGTTACTTCAGGAGAACCTGAAGGGTGGGTTAGAGGAGACACACACAGATACCTATTGATCATGCTCTCTGCTTCTTACATATGGTGGCAAATTCATAGATATATATTTTAATTTGATTTTTTAAACAATATTTATTCATATGTAACAGTTAATAAATCACAAAATATTTTACTGAGTTTGTATTTGATTTCACAAATAAGGAATCACTAGCAGTTGTCAACAGGATAGTAATATTGGAAAAGCTTGCTTTAGGAAGAATTCCTGTGCTACATTTCCTAACATGGCAGAGGTGTCCCAGTCAACAGCTATGGTGCTGACTGGGACCTTGCCCTACACTATAAGAGGGACTACAATGCCTACATCCTTCAGACACTAAGATCAGTACAAAGATATCAACCCACTCATAAATACAATCACTTATCATTTATATTTGCGCTTGGGAGACATTAGATGAGGATTAAAAGAAAGTAGGAATCTCTGTGGGCCCTGTGCTTTTGTCCAGAAGAAAACTATATGGTACAACCTCCGGCCGTGGGCTCCTACAAGTCTCCTCCCTTACTATACAATGTTTCTTACATAATCTCACCCCTTTTGTTAAAAAATCTCAGTTCTTCCATCCTGACAGGAAATGTCTAGCTCCTAAAGCTTGAAATGTTTTGTGCTGGCATCCAATGTCACTCACCCACGTCACTTGAGATCCAACATGGAAAGACAAGACCTAATGCGGAGAGAGAGGCAATTCGGGAACGGGCACCTTCGTCCTGTACACTTTTGCTATGATAAGGATTTTCAAATACCTTCTCTAACTCTAAAAAAGAAAGATCAGTTTCTACATTTATATACAATCAATGCACCCATTAAATCAGGAGGTCTCAATCTTGGGTTCCCAAATGAAGGAACTTAAAAAAAAAAAGAACCATGGGTCCTCTTCCCTGAGATACTGACTTAATTGTTCTGAGATGAAAGGCCCTGGCATTGCTGATTGAGAACATCAGCATTAAGCTGTTTCTCTTCAGAACTTAAATTATACACATAATGTATTTCTATAAACAGGAGCTACATTAAACATTTAGTGCTCATCTTTCAATCTACTATGTTTCAATAAAACTGTTTAAACACAAGTTAAACTATTAAATATCAGGCTAGTGCCTAGGCATACCGAAAGCACCTTTCTATCATTTTCTCACCTAACCATGGGTGACAATACCACAGATGTTTGCCTTTCTATGAGTTAAAAAAGAGGCTGTGGCAAAAAAAGGGGGGCGGGACGGTGCTGACCATGGATTTGTAAATTTAAAACTTGACCACCATTTTCAGCAGCAAGATCCTTCACTGATATTTGCTAAAAATAACCAAACCCTGAATATTTTGGCACTTAATCTCCAAGAATGAGAGGTTTTAAAACACCCTATTTGTCTAACACTTCCCCTGCATGGTAGCTTCAATGTGAATAATAATCATGACAGAGTCACCAGAGTTAATAAGTTCCAGCTCAACTACAGGGATTACTTTTTGCAAGTTATCGTGGCCTTCAGAGATGCAGAATTCACTTTAAAATTAGGAACAATAGAGAATGCATGAGAAGAAGCAACTGAAGCTTTTAAAAATATATCCACTCTCTGGATGCAGATTTATGGCCTTTTGAGGGCATCATTGGTATGTTGCTGCCAACATCAAAAGCTTTCTTCTAAGAAGCACAAGTAAAATGCTCATGCACCTTAATATCTGCTCCACCTACTTACTGTCCCATAGTGCCCAGCCACTGCAAGCATTTCAGTAACACTGCCTCACAACAGACTTGGCTAACCATTCAAACTGGAAAGTGTTACCTTCTCACTACATGTGAAAATCCAAATTTAAACAGAGAAAAATAAGAATTGGAAGTAATTTACTCATCCAGAGAAGAATTAGTACCTGTGTAGCAAATACCACTCAAAAGTTACCTCTTTGAGTAAAGCGCAATTCTATTCTAACTCATGTCACTAACACCCCATATTTATTAGCAGATGAATACATTTCTCCTACATATGATTATATTTAGAAAATATTTAGGATCTACTAAGGATTCATACTAAACAAATTTACCAAGGATACAAAAGTAATTAGAACGAGAGCTTAAGACACTCTAAATTTCCTACAAACATAAAACACCTATAATGTAAATCTTTTATAATAGTAATTAGCTCTACTACACTGAACCAACTTGAGCCCTTCCCATCATGGCCCCAACGGTCTATGATTAAGAACATAGCCAAAAGGGGAAAAAAATCTATCCTATTTCAAAGGCATTTAGAAAAATGTAAACGTTTTAAATAAAAGGGAAACATCCTTTAACAGAAGGGCAAAATGATCAATAGTCTTTAGTCTTCTGGTACGTTTTTTTTGGTTGTTTTTTTTTTTTTAATTTCTTTGTACCTCTATTGATTACCTTTGTTATTATAGTTCCAAGAAGAGGCAAGAACAACACTGAAAAAATGAAGATCTGGATTTGTGGGCAAGCACTGACAAATGTGACCTCTAAAAGCCAAGCAAGCTACTTTGCTTTAGACCTTGGTAGTTTATGTAGAGATTTGGGCTTTGGCCAAGAAATATTAGGGTCCTTTTCAGCAATACAATTTTATGAGTCTTCCTTACATATGGGAAACAGAGGTACATAGAAACTCAGTGATCAAATTAATGTTTATCAAATGTTAAATAAAAGACCACTTAAATGTTTTCTATCTTCTGCTTTTAGACAATGCTCCTCCACAAAGGTTTATACAGAGAGCTCAAAGACAATTATAAAAAAATGAGGATCAACTGGTTTCCCAATCCTTTAAATAGCAACAAAATGTAAAAGAGTTATTGCTTTGAGACAAACTGGAAGACTAAGTGCCCTATCTTGTGAGTTTTGAGTCAAAAGTGTTTGTTGAAATAATTTGAGAAGAATTAAAATCTGGAAATATAACATGAAATTTCATATATATGGTTTCTATTTAAAAATAAAGTCAATCTAGCAAGAGTGAGCCTGTGCACCCAACTAAACGATGAGTTAAGTGGAGGGGTCCCTAACCCATTCTGCCGTTTTCCACTTGTCGCACATGTGCTGTTGTACAGGTATGCTTTAGTTTGCAACTACTAAGAGAAACTAATATATAAAATTAAATCTTTTGTTGTTGGTACATTCTTAAAAATGTGCAAGCCAAGTCTTACCAGCATCATCCCTAAAGTCCCACTTACTTGTCCTGAATATTCTACTTCTAGAGCATCTTTTTATTGAAACTTTAGATACATATTTAAAATGCCAAAAAGTACTTCCTGAAATGATAAAAATACTGGGAATAATTGGTGCTGAAAACAATAGATAGCATCATAAGACATTAGAACAGGAGAGAATTAATTTTAGTCATTTCTTCTCATTTCAGAAATGAAAACTAGAGGAAAAAGTGACATGTTGAAGGACATGTGGTCATGAATTGTCCAGCCCATGACAACGCTTAAATGAAGGAGTTTTGACTTGAGAAGAAGCAGGGAGCTAGAGGAGACTGCGAACTGGGGGTCAGATGGAAGATACCATGGAGAAAGAGAGAAATGGGAGTACCTGAATTAAGAAGCTGATTTTCAAGACAAAATGTGTCTACATCTCAAGTTTAAGTGCTCTTAATGCCATTTAAATTAATAGCACAGAACCTTAATGATATATTTGCTATAATGATGATATATGACATTCTACTAATATGTAATACATACACACAGATACTCATGCATTAAAGCACTTATCACTTTGACAATTATTAATAATTGGTTGTACAAGTGATGGTCTTCTCTGCTGCAGGGTGTGATATGATAGAGCTGTCTTTTCCACCCTGTAATCCCAGAGGTAAATGTGCATCTCAACCTGTCTGCTAAACTTTAGAAAATATCCAATGTACTTTTTCTCCAAGGTGAAAAAAAAATTAATGACAAAATTTTTATTCACCTTTATTTCTTTAAAGCAAACTCCTAAAAGCTTACATCCCACCCACACACCTCACACTGACAAAACCTGTGAACCTCCTGATTGCGTTTTTTGGGGGTTTTTTTTTGTTTTTTGTTTTTAAAGGGAAACAACTGTAGAAACTTCCTGATGCAAGCTGCTGGTAATCACTGTAGCTTCTGGTATCAAGACTGAGGGAGACACAAGGGTTGCCTATTTAGATGAAGGGTAGTTAAGCTTTTTCCAGTTCCTTTCAAAAGGCTTATAACACACATTTCTCTGGCAAAGGATTTTATTTTGTGGTTTGTATTTTTCCCCATCTCTTTTTTAAAAAATAGGTTAGATAATTCTTAAAGACACATTGTTGAAATTTCTTATTGGAAGTCCACTTGGAATGTCTTATTGGAATGCCACTTATTGGAAGTGGCATTGTGCCACTACACTACTTTAATACACAAATTAAGAGAATTTAATGTTTTTCATATCTGTACACAGAAAGAAAAAATAAAACACATGCACTCGAAATTAATAATAAGGACAAGGTATTTAGTAAACTATGCAGATTAAGGAGCTAGTGTTATATTTCTAAAAAGTGTTTGGTATCCATAATGACATCATTAAAAATAAAACCACAGGCTTAATTTGTGATTTTATCTACTTTAACTAATACTTTAATTCCTTTGATTTTTAAGAAAATATTATTGCTTAGCAAGTTCCTCAAAATATTTCACATAATACTATTCTATACTACAGTATGCCATTTTTAATATATTAACAATTTTATTTTCTTCCAATTACTCCTGACTCATTTCTTACAGCCTCTTTTTCCAGGTGGAGCCATTTCTGTTTATAACCATGAGAAACATAACACCATATATAGACCAAGAAGACAACACAGGTATCATTCAAAATGTTTATTCATTTGTTTCTTCTCCGTCACACATGCTCATGCATCCACAGCCCTGTCTCAAATGTAATGTGAACAGAATGCTGTATCAGCAAACTTAAGTGTAATCAATCCATTTGGTAACAAAAGAGAATCACATGGTAAAAAAAAAAGTCAAAAGGCTCAGACACCACTTGGAAACTAAGCTCCTAATCCTAGCACTATTTATCGCTGCCTGGCCTTGGTTGAAAAATCTCTAAACTTTAATTTCATCATCTGTTCAACCTCAGGGTGAATGTGAAAATACAAAGCAATCACAACTGTCAATGTACCCTGAAAGTGTCAAGTACCATGCAAATAAATTGTTGTTCAAAACAGTCATTCATGATAGTGTCACATCTTACACTTAATCATCTTTCTAGACTAGTCCATCTAGGAATATAGGCTTCACAATCTATTGAGGAAGAGAAATGTAAAACCCTCTTATTTTTCTCTGGCAACTAAATTTTCCTGAATGTTTAATCACAATAATAAGTAAATTTTAGAAATTTTAGCCTCAATATTATATATACCTTAACATAAAAAATTAAAGTAAAAAATACTATTTAGTACGTGCTATTGGACAAGCACTGCCAGGTACTGAGTAATTAACAGTACACGATGGGCCCCGCCAAGTAGAGATAACTGTCTTGTAGCAAAGACATCCCTAAACACCAGCTCCACACCATGTTGTAACTACGACCCCGCTGCTTAAGGAATATCAGTACCTCAGATGAACGTTGCTCTTTTTTGTTTGTTTGTTTTAACCAAATAGTTTTGTTCTACCTTTTACTTTAGCTCGAGCACCATTCTCTCATTATCCTGAGCTCTGGATTATTTTAAGCGTGGCTACAGTCAAGAAATACAATAAAATGAAGAACATTAAAAAGTGTTAGCAGAGCCTCGTATTTAACAAAAAATCTGACTTTGGGCAAACTGTTCAAATTATGGGGGACTAAGTTTCCTCTATATTACAAGAAATTACTTGGATACAGACAAAAGTCTTCAATTTCTTTAATATAAAATTCAAGACTTTAAAATATTACATCTCTCTTTACAAATACTGGAAAATATTATATTGCGTCAGAATGGTGCTCCTTGAATGTCTTATCAGTTTTATGAGTGGCTGCATGTTTGTCTGAGTTAAAGCTGACAACTGTGTTTGCCTAGTCCTCTACTGGCATTTTAAAAATAGTCTTACATTGAATTCCACTTCATACTGGCTTCCAAGTGAAAAATAATATTGAAAATCAAAAGCGTGAATTACTATCATTCTTGGCTCTGCTACACAAAGTGTGGTCCATGGATGGTATCATTTGGAAGCCTGTCAGAAATGCAGAATCTCAGGCCCCTCCCCAGATTTACTAAATCAGAGTGTGCATGTTAACAAGATCTAGTGATTCAAATGCACATTAACATTTGAAAAGCACTGATTTGTAAGTTTCAAACATTATCAGCTTAGCTTCCATAACCCATGATCATTTATTTGGTTCCCCTCCTCTCCCAGATTTTATTAAATTAAATTCAAATAAGGATGATAACAACTAAATAAGTACTGTTTGCTGGCAGAAGCCACCAATCACTTTCGAACAACTCTAAACAACATGCCAACAATATATTTAGATGCAAATCTCCTTATTCAATATTTAGTAAATACATTTGCTTTTATAGTAAGTTATCAAAATTTATGAATGATATTAAACATAGTTATCCTACTGTGAGTTGGTCAGAATGATCGAGGGAGTGAGAATGATTTCTTCACTTTGGCCTCTTGTATCTCCTGCTTCCTATGCCTGCCTGCTAATCACCTACCTTCTGAAATGTCTGCAATGTCATTTTCCCTTGGACTTACCAGATTGAAAAAGTACAATTTCAATTTAGGTAACAACAAAGCATTTGAGTCCATTTTTACTCAAGTTCCACAGTGATGCAGTGACATTTCTCCGTGTAATTCCTCCTACCACTACAACACTGGGTTGAGAAGGGATACGTGTGCTAAGGCCTCTCTCTTTCTGGGGAAGAAGGCTCTTTTGCACTTCATGAACCAGAAATTAGGGGGCAGAAAATCAATATCTGCATTAAGTGGAGCTGTCACTGACCTCACTTGGAAGACAGCTTTCGGCTTTGCAGATTCCTTATTTATGAAGGAAACTGTCAGAAGGACCTGGTCATATAGGAAGGGTATACTCCTCACCTTACTCTTATCCTCCTGGAAACAATATTAGAAACTATTTTGTGTCTTACAGTGGTCTGCTATCATATGAGAAGTGTAATACATGTTTATCATTTCTACTTTAGCCCCATAAACACAACTTTAACATTTCTGTCCCCAATTTCTAGTTCAGTGAAGTCAGAAGAAAGAGGGTGTTGAGGACAAAAAACATGGTACACAATCATACTGCACACAAACCCACTTTCAAAAGAAATACTCCAAAAGCACAACAGAGTTTGCAGATTTCTAATGCAGTTCAAACTGAATACATTAACATCGCCTAATTCTGAAAATTATCTACACACAGCATGTGTATGTGCACAATAAGGCCATACGATGCAATGTGGCACAAACAATTAAAAGTTCTCTTCAAAGTGGAAATGCAAAATAGAACGAATATCTATTTTCTATAAATGAATCTAGCCATCTGCCTCACAAGAGCAGCAGCAGGAGTACCCAAAACAGCAGAAACAGCAGCCTCTGGTGTTAACAATCTATTCTCAAATCTCATGCTCCACATTTCCCCAGCAAACAAGGCTAAAAATACAAGACATGCAACAAATAGTCTCTTGGGATCTGCCATTCCATGGATGGTGTATTCAATCAGAGTAATATTTTCTGTTGAAATTCAAAATTGAAAAAAAGCAAGCTATCATATTAGAAACTGGCGTTCAGAATGTTAAGCATGAATCCAATCCCAAAGTATATTAAGCTGAATGGTGAGAGGGTGGTTGTTTTCATACAACACAAATCTCTGCGATTTATCTGAATATATTTATAGATTTATTTAAGCTACTCTAAATTCCTCTACAACTCTCACAGTTATAGAGATATAATTTTAGCACTTTTGTTACCAAAATATAAGGGTCATTTTATTTTCAGCAGAGTTTAGAAAATGAGCCTTGCTGTAGGCTCTGTGGTTGGTTCAAATCCAGGCTCCTCCATAGACTAACTTTGTGGCCTTGAGCAAGTTATTTAACCTCTCTGTGCCCTTCATTTCCTACCTTCAAAGTGAAAACGATAATAATACTTATCTCACAGAGTTATTTTAAGGATTGAATAATATGTATAAAGCTTTTAGAATAATCGATGGCACACACTACATATAATTACTGTTATTATTTCATATTCAAACAAGCTGCAAAAATGCTTTTTCTTAAAAAATAGGCATGATATAAAATAAGGTAGCGACGCGATGGTAGTTCTCATGCCAACATTGGCCATTTAGCAAATGAAGAGATGAGCAGATAAGTATTTTTAACTAGAGCATAAAGCTGAGGATTACAAAGTTTCCACTGGTTATTCCATAACACTGTTAGTTCATGGAGGCATTAGTACAAGGGGGACAGAAGACAGTAACATAGCTGGTCAAGTGGCACTGCCTGAGGTATGGGATAATCGGAATTACTGGCAACAGTGTAATCAAGAAGCAGGGCACATCTGGGCTCTCTGTGAACGCATGTGCCTATTCATTAAAGGGATATCCTGTATCACTACCACCTATCTTACAAGGATGTTATGGAATATATCTTTGTACACCTGTCTTTGGGATTATGTTTTAATACATGGATCTGGGTCTCTAACCTTTAATGTTAAAAAGGGAGGAAGAAAAGGCATAAGGGAGAGGTATCAAATATTCACTATCTCCTGAACACCCAATTTCTTCATAAACCTTGAACGATGGCATCTTTTTAAATGGTGCACTATATTTGGTAGAAGGAGAATCAGAAACAAATTTACAAGTCACCAAGGAGATAGACAGAAAACTGCTTCCTTAACTAGTAAGAAAGCAAGGTCCAGAACTACCTGACCGATTCAGTCATAAGGTTCTAAGAGAACTCACGGAGCCTTCGTGGGGCTCCCTAGGTTTTCCCACTCTATGGGGCACCACTTAAAGAACCACAGACCCACAGATGGGTCATTCAAATAGTGAAGAAGAACGTAAGGGGGGGGCATTAAAAAGGGTGACAAGTGCTGCTATTATACTGCCAGGTCATAACGGTTCATCTCTTCTTCAGAACTGAGATACATGAAGAGATTTCTTGAACAGAATACTTTGTCAAGTTGGAAAAGAAGGTGCCACTGGTCTGCTCAAGGTGAGAGCACAACCCAAGTCAGAAAAAGACAAATCCAGCAGGAAATTGAGAGAAACGGCTCTTTTCTCATAGCCGTATGGAGAGACAGTTTTTTGAGGAAAGGGAACAGAATGAGGAAGGTGGGTGGAAGTGGGCTATAACATTCATCAAGAAGAAAATGACTATAGATTTAAATTGTATAAACTAGGTAGATAAACTGATGTAAGTATATGTAAAGCACATGACCCTATTATGCCTATAAAATAAATGTGTACTTACCTTGCCCTTAATACATTGCTACGGTTAGTGAAAGGAAGATTTCATTGTCCAGGAAAATTTTTAAAGCAAGTAATTGTGTGAAATCTTGGCCTGTCTATTATCTTACTCTCTGCCTTTAGACTAGAATATTTTATGTACAGTATCTAATACACGAATCACAACCAGATCAACAGCAGTACTCCTTTTTTCAAAGAACAAAAGCAAATCAGCATGACAACATGATGTGGATTCAATTAGCACTTGGCAGGTCACGAATAACTTTTAAACAACCTTCTTTTAAGTTGGAAAGTGTTAAAATATACGGTAATCATGGCACCGAAGTGCCTTCTTTATAGTATGCCACCAGTCAGGAACATAAATCTGAAGAGGTAAGTCTTGCTTACAAAGCAGGAAACCAGAACACTGCTCCTTGGGCCACTACTAGTCTCTGCACACTTCCTTACCCCAAGCATCTTCCTCTTTGATTATATTCAAACCCAATCATCAGAAATCCCCTTCCAATTTTCAGAGGGTTTTAGATTAAGTATGGGAAAGAGAAGAAGGATGGGAAAGAGAAGAAAATGAATAAATAAACAAGGAGTTGGTGCAATCATCTTGAAAACAAATAAATGATAAATAATTGTAGAGAAAATGCTACTGAATTGTTAAATATTCTTATATCATCAAAGCAAATGACATAATTCATATATCTTGCTGATTAGAGAAGGCAGAATATCTTGGTTCAAATCAACATGAAAAGCCTTGCAGAACAAAAACTATTTACTTGCATAAATAAGAAAGACCTAGGGCCTACCATAAAGAGCCTGATGAGACTGCTAGGCAAGCATGCCACAAGAGCACACCTGATCTTGCTTTTAATAAATGGCCACCTCCCTGGGCTGGGAGAACTTAGGTAACATTGAAACACACCTTTTGTTCTGAAAACTCCAATTGTGCCCACCTGTCCAAAGCCAGGTGCGTCTGGCTTCACAGGTTTCACAGCCTGCTGACTGTGGAATCTCTGACAGATGCTAAGGGTAATGGGCTTCATGCCCCAGAAAGTAAAATATTACAAGGGAAATATTAGATTTAGTGCTCTACTCCATGTGTCTCAAACATTACTATGATCTGTACAACACATTTGTTGTAAATAAGCCTGCAGAGTGTACAGTATGTTTTCCAGGAGACCTTTAAAGAACAGCTTGCAGACAAGAGGTGCTAGCCTTAGTTTCACAGCCAGCAAAACTCCAAGCAAGAGGCTTTTGGCATGTCCCCACCTCTTGTTTGGGGCTGGCTTCAAGACAACTCCACCAACCAAAGTCCAACCAAAGTCTAGGCATGGAGCCAGTCACTGTTAGGTATTCCATATCAAACAACAAGGAGAATTCAGACATTTAGATCAATATTTAGAAAAGAAATGGCCTGCTTTCCCCCCATAACAGTATATTAAAATCAACTCTGAGCTGATTTTGCAAGGAGGCATTCTCTGTAGTAAATTAAATGGCTGAAGCTTGTGCTTCTTCCAGCAAGGAAAAGAACTATGCTTCACCATTAACCAGTGTGTACAATCACTGAGGCTCATGTTTAAACCTTTCCTGCTTTTTAAAAAGCCTGCTCCATTTAAAAAAAAAAAAAAAAAAAACTTTTCAGGAAATAAAATGCAAATCATCATTGAACAGAATCATCAAACAAAAAGCCTCTATCCACCTTTTTTTTTTTTTAAACTACTCATTCCAGGCAGCACGACTGCTTTTAGCACACCATTAGCTTTTATAAAAATGAGATTATATTAGCTTTTTTGTGATCGTCCCGAATCCTTTCCACCCTCTTCTGTCTCCTGGCTACTCATATGTTTACGATAGCCAGTAGAGCAGAGGTTAGGTGGTCAAATCAGTTCCACCTCTCGACAGACAAGCGTTAGGTAAATCATTTAATGTAATTATATATTCTAAGCCTAACAGATGGCAAATGGGGAAAGAGAAAGATAAACAAGGGCGGGAAGGAGTAGCTTCCGAATTATCTCAAAGGTAAAACCACAATACTTCAAGCTATGTGTGAAATTGCCTCTGATCATCTTCAAAACAAGTCCGCGGGATTTATCTTTAAGTTCATGCTCCCTGTCCTCACTCAAGGTGGAGCTGAAACCAGTTGCAGTATTTCACTCTGCTGGAGTCCAGAGGATTCAGGAAAATGGGGTCTATGTTTTCAAGTGGAAAAGACAGAGCTTTCCCTGTTGCCCCGCGCTCTCCAGCTCCCTAGCCGGAGTAGGCAC
>NW_006439192.1:6687041-6688040 GCF_000325575.1 Pteropus alecto
CCAACAGCTTCCCAGGGCTCGGCACTGCAGGCACAGTTACACGCGGATGGTGCACACCGCTCTCCCCAGCTCCCGCACACACGCGGCCTCCTCGAAAGAAGCCCAGTGCTGCCTAGGACCACGGGCTAGTGTCGCTCAAGGTGTGGCCAAGCTTAGCAGACTTCAGCCCGGGTGTTGCCCCCGAAGGGAAAAGGAGCCCTCTACATTCAAGCCTACCCTACGGAGACTCCCATCACCCCCAGGAAGTCCCTGGCACCACTATGGGCGCCCACCCATAAAAGATCTCCCCTTGGAAGGAAGTGGAGAGAACAGAGGAGAGCGAGACTGGAGGGAAGAAGTAGGTACTCCAGTCTGCAGCAACTGGGGAGGGATTGGAAAATGGAGCAAGCGCGGAGAGTAAAGGGTAGGGGCCCTGTCACAGCAACCTGTAGGATTGTGGATGATCGCAAACTTGGGGTGGAAGGCAGTGGTCCCGGCGGAGATGCCCACCCTGCTGGGCTGGGCGCGCGGAGAGGTGCAGGTTGCAACTTGGGAAGCCAAAGCCGGAGGTGTAGGTCCCGCTTGGTCTTGGTGGCGCCCCCTCGCCTCGCCTCGTCCCCAGCCCCGCCGCCCACTTTGCCCAGCGCTTACCTCGGGCAGCCGCAGCCCCTGTCGCCCAGAAGCAGAGCCCCAACCAAGGAAGCCACCAGTGCGCTCCTCCGGCGCCGCCTCCTGCGACAGCCGCTCTCGCCATGCTCCTCGCCCCGCTCTGGAGTACGGTTCCTCTTCCACGCCCGGGAGCGGCACGGCGGGCCAGGGGCCGAGCAAGTGGGTCCCGGGGTTCTTTAGCGAGTGACTCTGCTCCACCACCGCTCCCTAAAGCAGCCCAGCAAGGCGCTCGGAGCCGCCGCTGGCTAGGCACCCAGAGAAAGAGCGCGCCCCCATAACCTCCCACGGCTATGCGACCGCTGCTGCCACTGGCGCTGCCGGAGTCGCTGGCCCTCCTCGCCGCTCGCAGCG
>NW_006439192.1:6688233-6741090 GCF_000325575.1 Pteropus alecto
GCCGTGAGGAGCGGGAGGCGCAGGTGAGCCCCGCGGCGGCTGCGCGCGCTCCTAGGTTTCTCCTCGCTCGGCAAATTGCCTCCGCTCCTGAACGCAAGCGGGTTCGGAGCCTGATTCGCGAAGACCAGCGTACGCCTCAAGATGTGAGCAAAGCCGGCGGGCCTCTTGGAGGCGAATCCAGCGCAGAAAGATGTGGACGCCTCGGCAGCCTAACTCGGTAGTCTGCTGCTTCCACGAAACCTATGTTTTGTTCAACTTTGAGCTCTTTCAAGGTCTTTCTTTTCCTACTTCCAGTTTTTAACGGCAAAAAAAAAATTCAAAGAGAAAAAAAGACTTACATGCCAAGTGGAGAAAAATAACACTAGAGTAAATCCATTATTGCAACTATGCTAAATATGCACGCATATAAATAAAGAGATGGGAAAATTAACAACCATGGATGCATTAAGGGGTATATGATCGATTTTCATTTTTACTTCGCTTGTCTGTGACTGTTTCCACGCCAGACTCCCCAACTTTTCAGAAAAATCCCTGTTTCCGATGACTCCTATTCTGTTTGGTTGTCTTAATCCGGGCCCTGGAAATTGCCTTTATCCTAAGTATCAGAGAAAGAAAGTCGTGCTGAGCCTTTGATGGAAGGAGAGAAGACTTTCTTAAAGGTGTAGGTTGTTTTGAATAGACTGTCAAATATTTAACTGCTTTTGAAAGTACCTTATAAGTGCCTCTCATTCCCCTCCACCCCCCATCAGAAGAGTAACTAAAGAGAGATGTTAGAAGAGTAACTTAAGAGAGATTCCGTTAGTCCACACAGTTTCAGAGCAAAGGACACACCTGAGGACTTGGCCGAGATTCCAAGGCTCCAAGGTGAGAGCACCGCATTCTCCAGCCCCTCAAATGGTGTCAGAACTCAGTCAGAATAAGTGTCCCCTTTTGCCTGGTTGACCCCAGTAGAAAATGGAGTCTTGGTTTGAAAGACAACCTTCCAACAGTTCCCCACCTCCCCACACTCAATATTGATACAAGTTCTTTTTAAAAATCCATCTTTTCTGTCCACATGCTGTTTGCTCCCAAATACCTTTCTCTGGAGAATAAACAGTTTAAAGGGAGGTAATCGTTCTGGATGAGGTAATTGCGCTAACTTGCTTTCTACCAAAGAAAATGAGGATGATAGGCAGAAAGATTGATCCCCTGATAAGCATATGTGCCATCCCTCTCCTGAGTGCCACCAGACATGTGAATGTCACTGGAAGGAATCGATTGTTTCCTACAGTCTTCTTGCAGCTCAATAAAATGTTTGAGACCTGGTCAAGACAACCAAGTTCTGAGGAAGGAATGCTTCAAAGCAAAGACTGATGTCTGGTGGCTAGGGACTTCCCTGAAGATCTCTTTAGAATCTTGGTAAATGAGGGTTTTGTCCGTTTACCTCTGAGAAGGTGAACTGAGAATTAATCTACCAAATATGCTTTACCTGTCTTCTCGAAAATAGTGATTCATCCTCTGACTTTCCTTATTCTTCAAGGCTATGTAGCGGTTCTATCACAAATGAGTATTAAAAAAAAAATAGTAAAGAAAAGAAAAAAAGAATTACTGACTATGTTTCCAAGATACTATTACAATATTACTATTGTCCCAGGAGGCAAGCAAAAGCTAAAACAGTTTTATTTTTTAAAAATCTAAGAAATAGATGAGCTAATATTAGGTTAATAATTCAAGTAAAATTGCAAAGACAGATGAGAGAGAAGGAAAAAAACTAAGAACCTTAGATTGCATACCTTGCTCAAGAAATAGATCTTTTATGTATATTATTTTTTTAGAGCAGAATCAAACCCTGGAAGGTAGGTGATATTATCCCTGTTTGGCAGATAAGGAAAATCAGACTGAGTATAGAAGTGATTTGCCCAGGGTCCCATAACTAAGGGGCTAAATAAACATCAAGAATGAGAAACCAACACTGAGCAATTCTAAACCCAACATGAAGGCTGAGATAGTGTCCATTCAATCAGGTTTTCCAGAGAGAGAGAGAGACATTCTACTTCATCCTCAGTACTATTTAACTAGTGAATTGGCAGAAGTCAAATCTTCAGCATTTACCTCACATGTTACATACCATGTATTAATTATACACCATGTAGTAATTATACACCCTGTATTAATCTAATTCTTGCTATTTTAAAACATGTATGAATTGTATTCCATTCCATTTAGACATATATCCATATCCATCACTACCCATGGTCATTGTATCTGGCCAAGGAGCAGAAGCTAGAATAGTAGAACTGGCCTGAGAATCAGGACTCCAAGGGTCTAGTCCCTGCACTGCCAGGGACGTTTTGTCTGGCCAGGGACAAGTCAACACCTCTCTCAACTTCTTCCTCTGTAAAATGAGAGTGTTTTACTAGGTGATTTTAAGATCGATTCTATTTAAGATACCTCATTTTCAACTCTAGTATGTTATGATTGTGAGTACTTGATGCAAACAAATTGGACTTAAGTCACCTTTTCTGGAACTGAGACAATTATGTTACATATGCGTTGTATTCTAGAGAGATTATTTTGGATTAGAGCCAACCTGTAAGTATTAGGTGTAATCAGGTAATATTAATTTAATGTATAGACTTAGTAAAGTGTTTTTCTCAATTCTTTGTTGTTTGAACTGACTACACTTGTTTTCTAACACGATATATATAAAGGTAAAGAGGTAGAAAGTTTCTATTTACATTGCCTTCTTTTTATTGAGATATAATTGACATAACGTTAGTTTCAGGAGTACAACACAATGATTCAATATTTGTATATATTGCAAAATGATCACACGATAAGTCAAGTTAACATTCATCACCACACATAGATATAAATTTTGTTTGTATGATGACAACTTTTAAGATTGACTCTCTTAGCAACTTTCAAATGTACATTATTAACTATGGTTAATAATAATAGTATTATTAACCATAGACACCATGCTGTACATTACTTCCCTAGGACTTATTCATTTTATCACTGGAAGTTTGTACCTTTTGACCACTTCCAACCACTTTGCCACACACATGCCCTACCGCCAATACCCTCCCTCTAGCAACCACCAACCTGTTTTCTGTATCTATGAGTTTTGTTGTTTTTCTGTTTTTGTTTTTGTTTTAGATTCCACATATAAGTGAGATCATACCGTTTTTGTCTTTTTCTACCTAACTTATTTCACTTAGCATAATGCCCTCAAGGTCCATCCATGTTGTCACAAATGGCACGACTTTCTTCTTTTTTCATTGCCTTTTGATCATTTCTAGCCAAGCTAGTCTCAAAAAAATAGAAAATATTTGAGTCAAGTCAAACTTAGCGGGGAGAGATAGAGATTGGGCATGGAGAGATATGTCTTTCTAAATATAATGAATTGTTTTTAAGTGGTTTACTATAATCCCTTAGGAAAAGCTGTGTATTTGCCTGAAAAAAAAAAGAAAAACATTTTAATGATTTATCCAAACTGTTTGGTATAAGTAGTAAAACTCCAAGAAAATCTAAAGATGGTAGAAATATTTTACATGAATAAGGGGGAAGAATTTGTTGTTCTAGTAGATGCAGAAGGAAGAGAGTAGAAAGCTATGCTTGCCAAGATGTGGCCTTTCTCCTTGGTGTTCAAATCACGATTAAGGTTATGGAGGCAAGTGAATTCTTTATGAAAAATGGTGACGTGATTGTAATTTGAATCTAGATTACTAAAGACAAAACAGACACCCAGAAGAGAGAGAGAGAGAACCTTAAACGTGAAAGATTTCAGAAAGTATGGAGAAATTTTGGACTGCTTTAAACAACAGAACTGGATCCTTTTAGGAGAAGGGGGTGCCTCATTTAAAATCTGGACAAAAGCAAGGTGTCAGAAGTCAGTGAGATCAAGATCACTGATAATAGAACACAACTGTAGCTGAAAAGGAAAGGAGATGGACTTAGGAACATTAAATGAAGACTTAGGGGAAAAGGGCTGAGAAGATTTCACGATGCATTTGTGCACCATACTTTTAGTTAACTTTCTGGACTGAACCAACAGTTTTAGCTATAACCATTGTAAGAATCTTTCTTCTTCTTGGGCCTTTTTAAGCTACACATAGTTCCTTTCCTAGGCATGGATTGTAGAGAAGCAATCTTCCCATACGGGGGATGCTAACTAACATTGTAGCTTTTCCTCCTCCTTGAACCTGATTACTACCTATGAATACCCAACTAACAATTTCTAGCTCTGCCACTGCTGGATGTTTCTGATAAAAGCCACTGTCTGTATTAATCATGCAATTATGATAATAAATAGGGAAGATGAAAAATCAAATGGACAAAAGGACAACAGCTGGCAACTTCAATTGATGTAGTTGGCCATACAATTAAATGAGATATTCTACAAGGGATATTTCCATTGGGAATATACTCTGTGCCAGTCATTTCTCAAGGAAGGTCTTGTTTAATCAGAGCAGCACATTTCAGCAATGCATGTGACTTACAGAGAGTGTGCTGAATTTTACTCACCACTGTGTGCTCATAGCTCCGCTCATGATTCATGAACCTGCTGGAAACAGAGGGTGGAAAAAACTATGTTAAAAGCTCAGGAACTGTGAGTGCTTTACATTCAATGTTCTATCTGTGTACAATAATCCAGGTTAACAACCTTCCCTGTTAAAGGAGATATGGGATCATTTGTTAAGTAAACTCTCTCCCACACAAAATTAGAGAAGTCTATTTTAGGTATTGGGCTATGAAGACGCAATAAAGAGCAAAAATCCAATACATTTGTTTAGAAAGGGCAGCAGGGCACCAAGATAAGACTCTAACTAAACAAGTTTTTCTTGACACTGCAAGTGTGCCTTCCCCCTTTTGTATCCTGGGAATTCTTCCTGGAATCAGGCAACTTGGAGCTTCGGCTGCAGTTGCTGACACAGACGAATGAAAGACTTTAAAAATAATAACAAGAACACAATTCTTTGGCAGTAAAATTAATGCGTTCACGCTTTAAAAAATAATAAACTGTGATGAGAAAAGATGAGATGTGTTAGCTCATAAAAGATAGTGTCTGATGACAGCGTAACATGCAACCCCTGGGTTACCTGACCTTGACAGTTTAAGCATCCCAGTACTTCGTGGTCTTCGTGATAGTTCAGGGATAGCTTGGTATCTTTCCATACTAGGAGAAAATACTGTCAAATGGAACATGCTGCCAAACCTTTGTGGGGTGTATATTTTTGACAGGTTTTTTCTTCCCAGTTTGTCTCTATTTGTTCCTCTCACATCTTGCTTTAAGACATCAATTATTCATTCATTCATTTGTTACTCTGTACCTACTCTGGTAGGCACTGTGCCTGCTGGAAGAGACAAGGGAAAAGACATCCAAAGATAATTAAAGTTATAGTTTAAAAAGAAAATTCAATTTAAAGTCGTATGACTGCCATGTAGCCTTGACTAGAAAACACAGGTAAACCACAGAACTACATCCAAATAGAAGGCTGAAGGTCTGAGACCGTTGACCTGCAGGCTCTGGTCAGGAATAGAATTGATAGTCAAAAATGTCACGAGTGAAACAAACTCCTATTTCAACATCCCCATTCCCTCGTTACTCTTACAGGATCCAGGATTGTTTGGTTTTCCAAGAACTGACACAACTACCCAGAGTAAATTGTTGTGAGAAAGTGGGGTTAGATGCAGTTTCTAGTATACAGACATGAATAGGGCCAGCAGATATCTTTGTACATTAAACCTGCCGATTTTACTGCAGAACAACGGCTAAGGAATAGATGGATGCCATCAGGTGAATATCTGTATGTCAAAGTTGGAGACTAGAAGGGAATATATTACCTGTTCGGAGTATTAGACCCAAAAGAAGAAAGAGGTGTCTGGCCTCTAGAACAAAATGTGACAAACAGAATGGTAGTGTATACATTTAGGGAATGGCTTCTACTATCAAAGGAGTTTATCTAAGAACCTTTACCAAGCCACTTGTATAAATACCAACTAGAAATCACTGAAAAAGAAAAGAATGTCTTCTCTGAAAGGTAAAAACAAAAGAAATAAGCAATGTAAGTTCTCTTTCTTTCTTTTTTTTTTGGTTTGTTTTTTGCTCTCATTTTTCTTTCTTCACTTCCTTTGACTCCTCTTCTGGAATAAGATATTATAAATAAACCCATGTCAGTAGGAGAAGGAGGACAACTCTAGCAGATTTATTAAAGCGGGGCTTAAGTAACTGTTACATGATTTCAATTGAAGGTGTACAAAGAGCAAATTCTAGCTTAACGAACAGAATTGTTTCCAATTTTCAAATATGTTTGACTCTCGTAGCTCATGTCCTACTGTATCTGCATTCCTTTCTCCATATTTATAGCAAAAAAAGTTCATATTTATATATGAATTTGTAATTTATTATGTCTTAAAGCTCAAGCAGTAGATTTAAAAGCATTCATTAGTAAATGGCTGTCATGCATTTTGAAGGAGAAAAGATCTGCTTTACATGTTAAGTGGTATTTTACTGAAAATAAAATTTAAGAGCGTACCATTTACAATTTAATTCAAACACATATTCCACTCATCTTGTCAGGTATAAGGATGACTTCATTCCAATTCAAGTACTAACTTCTTTAGAGACAGACTATTTGTTCTAGAGTAGATTTTGGGGATCACTAGAAGGCCATGATCATTATTAGTACTTCGGTAAGAAACTAATCCAAACAGAAAATAAAGTTATAACTTTTTCGATTCTCCTGCAAGCAAACTACTAACAACATACTTCCCTGCTGAGAAGAGAAAGCAAATTACACATACATATGTATATGTATATGCATACATATATATGCATATGTATACATGTATATGTATATGTATATGTATATATACACATTACACACTGGGTATCTGGGTAGATATATCAGTTTATTTACCTATGCATATGAACTATTCATGTGTATATACACAAATAAATGAATATATATCTACACATATGTCACATGTATGTGTATGTATATGAATGAACTAGCACAACTACCCAGTGTGTGTGTGTGTGTGTGTGTGTGTGCATGCACATGCGTGTGTGAAACAACAGAGCTGAAATATTTAAAGGTAATCTTTAAGATACTGAAGAAAAAGAGGTGACTTCTAATAAAAATGATCTGGTAATTCTATACTTTAATTCTTCTCTGCTCTAGACACACAGAAATAAAAAGCAATATATCAGAAAGAAAATAGAAGAAACCTAGGCCTGGTTCAAAACCAAGACTAATATCTGTATGGATCAACAGAACTACTAAATGGTGAGTGGGACTAAAACCATGTACTTTCTGGGCTCTGGCGTTAAAAGCAGGCAGTGGTAGATGGAAGTCTGCATAATGCCATGTAATAGGGAATAAATGGCTCCATGCTGAATGGGATATCGGGGCCAGGTGCACAACTTAAAGAGATTGGGATGGAATTTCCTAACTCAAGAGAACGCCTGAAAAAAATCCGGCCAATCTAAGTCTGCTGTTTAGGGAAGCGGAATTATAAAGTCACAGCGTTTTCACTGGGAAGTGAATCTAACCATGTATTGGCTCAAGTGCTGCATGTGATATTTCTCAATAATACTATTCAGACGTCCTGAATGACTTTTTTTTTTTTTTTTAAATAAGACCGAGTTTTAGAATTAATGTCTTGTGTTTAGACGGAGGTAGCCACAAATTTCAATTCAAAGTGGTAATCACAAAAGAAGAGAATTGATAGGACAGGAGAGCAGAAAAATAATTTTCTCTCTTAAAATTATCTTAAAATATCCTAAAACTCTTGAAGATAATATAATGTTAAAAATATGGAAAAATAAAAAAAAATTTGAATATTAATCATACTTCTTGGAAAAAATATCACAGAACTTAAAATATATTTATTTGGAATACTCCAAGTTATAAAAGGAAGAATTACATTTATTTCAAAAATTTAAAAAGCAAATACAAAAATTGAATTAAAACAAACTGAAATGTAACAAGAATTGGTGAATAATAAATAAATACAAATCTAGGAATTGGACAATATGGTTTTTGAACAGTAATAAAAATAAGGCTCAAGGCTGGAAAGATCAAGAGACAATTCGTTAATTTAAAAATAACACTGAAGAGACATCAGATATAGAAAAAATGCAAGTACAATTTCAGACATAAGATAAATAAAGAGACTGAGGCTGGACTGAGATACTCTGACAAACATCTAATAAGAGTTGAAGAAAAATATCATAAAGAAAATGTTGAAGGAATAACTTTTTAGGAGCTAGAAGATGAAATTTTACAGGATTAAAGACATAAATAATTATTCATCTAAAGATTACACTAAAATTACTCAGTATAAAACAAAAATAAATTGACATATCTACACATTATAGTGATATGACAGAATATCAAAGAGCAAAGGATATATTAAAAAATCTATCACATATTTTTTAGAAATACATATTACTTAGAAAAAACAGATTTAACATCAGCCACCATGGATGGCTAAAGACCACGGAATGATATCATCAGAATATCACCTTGAAATAATAATGTAAAATGTAATTAATCTATAGTATAGAACATTTAAAGGGATTTTTCACACATAAAAGATTAAGAGGCTTTACTAAATAGAGATCAATATATTAATATGATTAATGTTTTTAATGAATTACTTGAAAATATAAAAAATTTCACCATTGAACTAGAAAGTAAAAATAATCCATTGGAAATCCTAGATCTAAAGAATACAGTAACTGAAATTAAGAATTTATTGGATGGATAACATTATAATAGACATAGATCAGATAATTGGTGACATGAAAGAGAGGTTAGAAGAAAATATCCAGAAGAAAGCATTGAAAAAGAAACAAACAAAAATAAATGGAGAAAAGGTCACAAAAGACATATAGTTTGGGATTTCAGAATCAGAGGAAAAGAAAGGACAAAGGGCAGGTGCAATATTTGAAGGGATAATGCCTGAAAATTTTATACAATCAATAGAACTCATTAAGACAAAAATTCAAAAACTGCTAAAAGCATGAAGCACATTAGAAAAGAAAACCACAGCTGGATATATAAAATAAAACTGTTGGGGGGAAAAAAACAATAGATTTTTTTTTTTAATGGAAGCCATAAAACAAAAAATTTGCAGAGTAATGATAATCATTGTTCACATCTCAACAAAGTGGTGGTAATGGAAGAGTATCATCAAAAGGCTGAAACAAATGTCAACTTAAATTCTATGTTCAGTGAAAATATTCTTCAAAATGAAGGTAAAGTAAGTAAACATTTTTACACAAACAGAACGTGATATTTTATCATCAGCTGATACAAATTAATGGAAGTACTACAGGGAGTTCTTCAGGCAGAAGGAAAATGATAACATGTGAAAAGACAAATATGAAAATAGAAAAGAAAAGCAGTAAAAATGGCATCTTTAGTAAAATAAATATTGATAGTATCAAACAATGAAGTCATAATGTGTTTAAAATATGTGTGTATATGTATGTGTGTGTATATATATATATTTTAATAATGGGCAAAACTAATCCATAGTGTTAAAAGTGAAGGATGAAGGAAGGCATAATGAATGAATAAAGGAGGGCAATAGGAGAATTTATTGGTGCTGGTGTTGTCTTATTTATTGATCTAGGTGATGGCTTCATGAAGTGTTCAATTTGTAATAAATCATTATGCTGTACAATTATGATTTGTTCATTTTTCTACATGTAAACCATACTTTAATAAGATGATTTAAGAAAAATTATGTCAAAACATCAAAACTTCATGATATCAAAAAACAAACAGCAAAATGGGGAATATTTTTGCAATTTATATGATAAAAGTTAATTATTATTTTAATAATAATATCCTTCTATTATTAACAACTAAGAATAATTTAATAATTTCATACTCAGAGAAAAGCCAATTATCCAAAAAAAGGAAATCCAATGGAAAATAAACACATGAAGAAATGATCAATCTCATTAACAGTCTGAGACGTGCCAATTAAATCTACAATGTTAACCATCTTTCACCCATAATATTACAAGATATAACACAGAAATAGTGATAATATGAAGAAATGGTTACTCTTGTATTTTACTGATGGAAATTGAAATTACTATATAACCCTTCAGGAAACTTTTTAAGAAAATATATACTATAATCACAATTTAATAAATTTATCTTATAAACCTGAAAATACTTGTATATAATTTATATGTATGAAAATGTTTACTTTTGTAGGGTCACAAAAAAAAAAAACAACAAAAGTTTTGTAAAGCCTATGTGAATTATTCATCTACTAGAGGAAAAGTTGAATAAATTGTAGTTCATCCACATTGTGGAATGTGATAAATCTATGCATATAGACCTGAAGGGATATCCAATATATCAAAAATTATTAATTTTGAAAAGTGAGCCATGAGCAGTATGGATCTTATTTTAATAAAACTATGAATCATCTAAAGAAAAAAATATATATATAAATACGTAAAGTATTTGTGTATTTTTATAAGCAGAAAAATGTCGAAAGCAAGTGGGAAAACTTTGAGAGTGGGAAGAGATCAGTAGCTTTATTTTATATATCTTTACATTATTCCACTAGATAAAATAAGCATGTATTTACTTTTAAATTCAAAATTTAACAAAGAACATTTAAGAAAAAATTATTTTCTAATTATAAAACTAGTATAATTCAGACACTTAAATGTATATGTACCAGAAACAGAAAACTACCTACCAAATTAATTCCATATGAATATAATTATGAAGCTCTAAATTAAAACAAATGCACTGTATATGTGTGTATATACAATATATATTAAATATATATAAAATACACATACATATAATATATACACATATGTAAATATGACCAAGTTGGGATTTTTCAAAACTGCAAAAAGGTTTAATCCTAGAATGTTGATGGAAAAGGCAGTTTGTTTCCTTTCCTGCATGCCTTGTTTTGATCCCTGCATAAGCTGTGGCCTTGGGCCTGAGTATTTCCTTACAGAGAGATAAGGAGATCCACAATCTGTGCTGGGCATATCACCCTGTTTGGAAGTATATTTCCCTGTTCTGGCCTTGATGTGTGCTTCTTTTTCTGCTTAAGCAGGGGCATCATATATCCTTCAGGCCTCCAGTTTTCTGTATTTCAGACCCCACAGGAGAGGAGTTGGGATCCTTTGCTTGCAGGAGGAAAGAGATGTATGCAGACCATTATCCTGTGTCAGTTTTGGGAGGAATCCCACTGGCTGTGGCGGCCCAATATCCACTAATGAAGCTGATATTGCTCTGTCTCTTCTGTTTGGGAGCAAGCCTTGTTTTATCTAAAATCTGTGTGACTTGTGTCTTTCTTGCAAACAGAGTGAGTTAACATCTTGGGACTGCTGCTTCTGGTAGAGTGGGATTCCTCCCCTGAATAACAGTGATAACAGCTGTCACTTACTTGACAAAAATGTTATAGTACTTGAAACCTTGCAGTCATCTCAATAGGTGCTAAAAAGGCATTTCCTACATTTGCTCATTTTTCATATATAGGTTGACTAAAAATAATTAAACTATAAAGAGTAAGACACTCTTATAATTGATTATTCCGAACACAGAGCCAAAGTTATAAAGCAAAATAGATATCATTCTCATTAAAACTGTGAATGAACTGGAAGGCTGTCACTCTGTTAACCTAAAAATAAAAGGCCAAAGTGAGAGGCAACAAGCATTTGAGATCCAAAACATAGCTATTCTAAAAGTACTGATTCAGGCAGAAACCCACATAGTGTTCCAACTAGGGGATGAAGGTAAGATATTTTTATGAGAAAGGGAAGAGGAATAATTACATGAATAGAAGGAAGGAATTTCTATAGGTGCAAATAAACTTACTCTTTAGCTATACATGGTGGTGCTAATTCTAAAGAATGTGTTTAATTTTCAGTCTGGTAGTCGGAATGTCTGCTTTCCTGGGAGCTTTGCAAACACTTTTTTTGGAATACAGTATTGGTTTGGCCAGTCCAAAGTTTATTTTGCTCACTTTAAATATCCAAAAGATTTGAGGAGTAAATTTTAAATGAGGCCTTCTTGAATGTAGGTTTGAGGATCAAAAATATATTATCTATGCGGTTACAGAAGATTGAAACCATGAAATTAACTTGTGTTAGATGGGTACTGTCCCAGGATATGTAGCAATAGGAAAAAGATGTCCTCTTTGGAGAGCAAACTCTTGAAAACAGGGATTTTGTCCCATAAAATTCGGACATATATGAGCTGACAATCTATATGACAAATACCAGGAAAAAAGCCTCAATAAGAGTGGATCGACAGAATCAACGAGCTAAAGAATCACATTACTAGAAATTCAGATATTGTGATTTGTTTATAAAATTTAAATAAGCCTTTTTATAATATTTAATGAAATAAAATATTTGAAAACACAAGCAAGAAACAAGATGTCATACAAAAAGACTAAATAGATATGAAAACAGACTGACTAGATTATTTTCCTCAGGAAAGTTGCAGGGTATTCTATTTCAAGGAGTGTGTCATATTTTTCTCCATATGTATGTAATCCTGTACACAATTAGTAGACAAGAATTATTCAATATATTTTTGTAGTTGATATAACTGCCCAAAATATAACAGAGGAGTTTAGGGCAAAATTTAGGAAAATAGAATTAAAAAACAAAACAGTATACAATCCATAGAGATACTGTTTTATCTACCTTCAGTGGGCTGTAAAATACAACAATTTAAGAGTATTCAAAAGTTGATAAAGAGACAAACTGCCTATGGAGGCATTGTCAGCAAATCCTATCTAAACAACAACAACAATAACAATGGGGAAAAAATACTTAAGACTGAATTAAAAGAGCCATTTCAGGGATCTGAAAATGGAGGGAAGTGAGAAAATCAAGAAGACAAAAAGGAATTTGAGGTAAGAACAGTGGGTATCTATGGCCTTCTGGACTGGGGAAGTTCCTATCCACCTCCACAGCTTAATTAATGAGAACTATAGCTTTACCAGCATAGAACTGCCCAAATATCTTGGCAGTTTTGCTCAAAGAGTGGAAGACTCTATTTTGGGCAGTGGTGACATCTTGTAGTTTTGTCTATTTTAAATGACAAACTCGATAGGAAATGAATGGGAAACACCTGCAACTGTGCTATCTCAAGACTGAAGTCCCAGTTGTGGCAAACATAGTCAGTCAGAAATTAATGCGAGATGCTGGAAAGGTAAGAGCCATAGAAGTGCCAAGGTAAGTTTTCTATATGTACCTTGGTGACCGTGAAGCTATATATAGGAGCAAAGGAGATCTGACAGAATTCAGCAAAAAGTAAAAGGCAAGAGAGATGTGAGAACTGGCCCTAAATTTGAATGTGATCCCCAAACCATGAAGAGATATAACTATATAGGATGGCAGGCTTATGGGCTTCAGGTGTTTGAATATAAGTTCTTCTTAAATCATGGGCTAATCACTAAGCTATATAAACACAAGGGCAAATGCTAGGGAACCAAATTGAAAAACAAATGCAAAGATCAAAAACTAAGCAGAAATATCACTCACACTGAGTGGGAGACAGATTTCACAGCCTAAGTCTAGGCAAGATACTAAAAGGAAATCAGAAAAAAATAGAATAAAAACAGAACAAAACCCAGGATGTTGCTACACATATTTTTTAAATGTCCAATTTTTAAACAAAATGTTGAATAATGCAAAGAAACATGACCTATACTCAAGAAAAAAGACAGTCAATAGAAGCTGACTGAGTGGGCCAAAATGTTGGATAGCAGAGAAAGCTTTTAAAGTAGTTATAAATTTGTTTGAAGATAGTAACTATATTTAAAATATTAAATTAAAATAGAAGAAATTGACTCAGTAAAGAAGAATTAAATGCCAAATATGAAACAGAGCTATAAAATATAAAAACTAATTAGAAATACAGTTGGGACAATAAAACTATAAGACGTACAAAAAATAAATAACAAAATGTCGAAAATAAGTCCCAATCAATAATTACTTTAAATGCAAATGGACTGAACTCCCCAATCCAAACACATTGAATGCTAAAATGGATATAAAGACATAATCCAACAACAGACTCCTATTATTTCTAAAGACACACATAAGTTGAAAGTACAAGGATGGAAAAAGAAATTTTATGCACAGAGTAAGAGAGTAGAGGTGGCTAACCTAATATCAGACAAAATAGACCTTAAGTAAAAAAAAAAAGTTACAAGAGACAAAGAAGGACATTATATATTGATAAAAATATCAATTTACCAAGGACAAATAAAAAATATAAACATATATGTATCAAATATCAGAGCTCCAACATATATGAAGCAAACATCGACAGAATTTAAGGGAGAAATATACAGCTCTATGATAATAGTAGAAGATGTCACAATCTTATTTATCACGGATACTAAATAAGAAAATACAGGACTTGAACACTGTAGACCATCTGAACCTAACAAACATATACAGAATACTCCACCCAACAACATCAGACTATTCATATTTCTTATGCACATACAACACTCTCCAGGATAGACTATATGTTAGGCCACTGAACAATTTTAATGATTTAAAATGACTAAAATCATACAAAGTGTCATTTCTGATCAGAATGGAATAAAAAAAGAAACCAGTAGCAGAGAGAAAATATGAAAATTACAAATATGTGAAAGTTAAACAACTCAAACAAACAATGGGTTAAAGGAGAATTCATAAGTGAAATTAGAAAATCTTGAGACAAAAGAAAATGAAACACAATATACTAAACTAATGGGATGCAGCAAAAATAGTTCTAAGAGGAAAATTTATAGCTGTAACGCTAATATAGATTATAGGAGAGATCAACAGAATAGAGAATAAACAATAGAGAAAAACAATGAAACCAAGAGTTGTTTTTTCAAAAAGTTCAACGAAATTGACAAACCTCTAGCTAAATTGACTAAGAAAAAACTCAAATAACTAAAATCAGAAATGAAAGTGAAGACATTATTACTAACATTACAGAAGTAAAAAAGGATTATAAGAAAGTGCTACGAACTACTTTTTATTTATAAATTGGATAACTTAAATGAAATGGACAAATTCCTAGAAAAACACAGACTACCAAGACCGAATCAGGAAGAAATAGAAAATTAATGAATAGATCTATATTTAGTAAAGAGATTGAATCAGAAATTTAAAACCTCCCAACAAAGAAAAGCCTAGTACCAGATAGCTTCACTAGTTGAACTCTACCAAATACTGAAAGAAGAATTAACACCAAACCTTCTTTAATACCTCCAAAAAAGTTGAAGATGAAGGAATATTTAAATATTCCTTTTAAATATTTAGACAGTAGTACTCTGTCACCAAAGTCAAATAAAGACACCATAAGAAACGTATATTTTTTAGTTTGATGTAGTCCCATGCATTTTGAATAAGAACTCCCTTTTTGTTTAAATAAAAGCTTCACAAATAATTATTGCTATATCCTTTATTCTTGTTTCTACAGACATCCCAACTAGTCTGGGCTCTCATGACTTTACTGCATGATTTTGCCCACAGTCTCTTTCTGGTCTCCACTATCCTATGGACTATTTGGCAGGTAAATCTTTCTGAATTTCAATTGCAATCTTACTTTCTGGTCTCAGCATATAGAATAGTTTCTTGCTTCTTATCCAGTGAAAATAATTTAAATTGGTATTTTATATGTGTAATGCTTCAGGTTCTCAAAGATTAATAATAGGATATTATATCAAATAATATATAAACATATTAAAGTCCAGATTCTATACCTATGAACTCATAAATTCAAATAGTAGGCACATTCCCCTTTTCTCTTAAATCGTCATCTTCTCTAAATTTCTTCCTTATGAGTTAATACATTGAGGTGAATTTTTTTATTTTTTATTTTTTAGATCTTTAATATAACTAGCATATACCTCATAAGGCCTAAGAAGGAACTACATCTTTCCTAATGTGGCAAAGAGGTGCTTCTTGCTTTGATACAGCCAATTATCTTGGTATTTAAAAAATATAAATATTCACAGGACATATGACATGACAAAAGTTCACTGGTGAATTCCACACTATAAGAATCTGAAACTGTGAAGGTCAACCCTTTTAAGCAAAATAATAAAGACTATGTCTGATACATAATTTAAAACCCATTTTCAAAATGGCATTTTATTTATTTTTTTGTAAATAACATTATTCTATTGCCAACAAATTTTAAAAAGTTTGACTCTGTATCATTGGGTAAATTATCCCAGCCCTTGGACTATGGTCATTTGATTAGAGATAAAGCAATACCTTGATTGTATTGCTATTAAAAGAGTTATTTTTGGAAATATGTCTTCTCTTTGTCCATGTAATCATGAGATGGGCTTGTTGTCCATACAAATGTGACAATGATTATTTTGGTAATAATTATGATCGTAAAGAAATATAGGGTATTAGAGAAATTTCTGAAGATTGATACAATTTTAGAACAAATAAATCGAGGATATGGAAACTAAAATCTGGCTTAGCTTTGTAAAAACCATGTTATTTAGAAGTATTTCCATTAACTGCTTACTAACTATCATGAGACAAAAATAATAATTTTGCTACATTTAACAGTAAGAAGTTGCATTCATTTTAAAGTGTAGCTGCAAGGGTCATCTGCACCTTATTTTTGTCTCTGCTAATCAAAGTTTCACCTTGGTCAGGTCAAGAACTTATTCTCAGTGGTTTGACTTGAAATGATTTGGCTGTTTTGTATTGTAATTTCAACTTCATATGAAACTGACAGATAAGAATGTTCAACTATTACAATGAATAATAGAAATAACTAAATAAATAATCCTACCTGTTATTGTGAGATTGTGGTGTGGTGTGGTGTGTACGTTGGAGATTTCTGATTAGTAAACTCCATTCTGTAGGCAGTGGTTGCTTTGATGGCATAGAACAGAAGATGTCAGAGGACCTTGGGAGAAAAATCTGACACATCATCGTAACATCATAAATTTCCAGGGTCTTTCCACTATGTAATCAAGCTGGTCATTAAAATTATTATTTCCACTGAATATTTTGGAAAATATATAAATGCATCAGCAAATCTTTTAATTCACATATTTCCTTCCTTTGCTGTTGTTCGAGTCATCAAAATTTTCTTGTATTTTGACACTACCAAATACTGATTTTGAAGATATCACAAATGTCATCGACTATAGTTGAACTATTTTCTTTTTAAAGGTTTCTTTTAATGGCGAATCTAAAATTTAATGGCTAATCTACATGTTGAATTTTCTGATAAAATGTTATGGTAAAATAGTTTCCAATGTTATATTTAACTAAATTCTTAAGTGGGAAAGGGGATTCCTTTTGTAGGATCTTAAAGATAATTATTATTCTTTATAAAAATATACCTGCATCAATTAAACTCATTAAAACAAAAATACAATTAGGTTTGTACAAAAATACAATTAGGTTTGTACCAAATCTAATACACTTGTATTGTGCTAAATTTCTTTTAAACAAACTACTTATGTGTTCTTTTTGTTAGGTCAAAGTGGTTATAACCTTATAACTTAAAACAATTCTATTGTACATTGTTTGAGTATTCTGTCAAAGAATGAATGCATTTAACTTGGCTATAGCCAGCACTGCTAGTGCTGTATTATAGAAAAATATTTTGAACACTTAACCAATTGGTTTTTATTTATTTATTTGTAACACAAGGCAGGCAGTGTCCCTATTATCATGATAACCATGACAAAAATAAAATGTACTCCGAAAAATAAATATAAATAAGGCAAAATTTAAAATACTGAGAAAAAAGTCAGATCAAAGCTACTTGGTAAAAATGAATTGTATTATTCATGAATATTAATTAATGTAAGAGGATTCTGTTTCTTGAGAAGTGTGAACTACAAATTACAAAACAAGAGAGGGAAGGATGGTTGGGTGGTGGCTGTGAAAAGTGACCTGCTCATTTCAGATCTTCACTTCTCATATTATGGACAAGAGAAACCAGGTAATCCTTGACTGACAACAGGAGAGAGGCCTTCAGGATTGAAATAGAGTATGCATAGTTGGAAGAAAAGCTTGAACACAGCATGGGAAAGACCATGCTAAACATAAATCTACTGTAAACTAGTACAGTTTTTTTTTAATCTGTAGAACAAATATGACATTCTTTGAGTATCTGACATCTGCTTGGTGGTATTTTTTTCTCCCTGAATGTAGTTATTTAATTACCAGCATGTAATTAAATGATGCAAAGCATTCCAAGGTGCCAAGTTACAAAATTGAACAATCTGATAAAAATGCAAGTTTACTGATGGGCTATCAGCAAGTTATACACACACACACATGCACATGCTTTGCCTTATTGGTGTGATACTTTGAGTTCAGACCTCATAGTACCAAAGGGTATAAAAATGTCCACACTGAGTCAAACCATTTTTTCACACTGCCTTTCTGCCGTGGTACCAACTGATATTTTGGGAGTATTTCCCTTCATGATTCCATTACCATGATCCAAATAAGGCATGAGAGCAAAACTCTGACAAAATAATTCATCAGTGTGTATGACTCTCTGGTGAGCAGTCACAATTGCTAGTGCAAAACTTGTCAAAAAGACAAATGATTCACGTGCAGTGAGAGTTGAAATGAGTTAAATGGTAGTACTGCTACTAAAAAGATCTGCCTTCTGGCTATTGTCGGGTTTTCTCCAGCTTCTGTTCTAGTGATGTGGGAGTGCCTGGGCCTAGTTCGATTTCAGTTAACATCTCCTTGTTAATGCTTTGGTTCCAGTTTGTCCTCATAGAAAAATTTCTCCCATATGTTTGGGTGGTGTCATGTTAAAGAACCTCAAATACAGTGACAGCTATGCTTATTCCATTGTGCAATGGAGGTGGATGGAATTCAATGAAAATATACACTGTGCAACTCAATTTTTAAATGCTAATCTCATATTATTCATGCTTCCTGAACAACCAAGTCAAAGGCATGAGTTAAATCAGACATAATTCGATACCTTCACATGCAAGAAGACATAGTTTAACCTTGGTAGAATCTTGAAGAATTGAAGATTTGGTAACTTGAAAGTTATTTAATTTTAAGAAGCTGTTTTAAGCATACAATCAAGATCCTTAATTGATTAAATAAGTAAAAAGAGCTGATTACAAGAGTTGAAACATTAGTGATACCATAGAAGCTGAAGTTAGATACTCCAAGCAAGTATTATAAGATGAACAAGAACTTCTTGCAGCAATTATAGATCATCTCTGAAAGTAGAGTTCAGCTTGATGAATCAACTGATTTTATATCTGAGTCAGATATGTGGGTTAGTGCCAGAAGAAAAAGAGAAAGAATGATCCTGAGTCATTACAACTAGCTGAACAGGGGATGGACCTATTCGATCTCTTCAGAAAGTTTTTATTTATTTATTTATTTATTTATTTATTTATTTATTTACTTACTTACTTATTTAATTATTTACTTGTTTACTTATTTTTATTTGATATTAGTTTCAGGTATACACTATATTTGTTAGACATTTATATAATTTATGAAGTGATCCCCACAATTATCTAGCATTCATCTGGCTCTACACATAGCCATTATAATATTATTGCCTATATTCCTTATGCTGTACTCTATATCCCTGTGATTATAAAAGTTTTGTATTTTTAATTAACTTAAAATACAGTTTAGTACATGAAGATAAATTTGTCCCTGCTGTGCTGCTTAAAAGATGAGATTAAGTACCCAGTGAAAGAAAATAAGTTTGACGAGCATACAATAGTCCCCCATTTATCTGCAGTTCTGCTTTTTGCAGTTTCATTTACTCTTGGTCAATCATCGTCCAAATATATTACATGGAAAATTTCCAAAGTAAACAATTTATAAGTTTAAACTGCACACCATTCTGAGTAGCGTGATGAAATCTTGTGCCTTCCTGCTCCCTCCACCTGGGACGTAACTCATCCCTTTGTTCAGCGTCTCTGTGTCCTAAATACTATATGTCTATTAGTTACTTAGTAGCCATCTCAGTTATCAGATGGCCTGTTATACTATCACAATGCTTGTGTTTAGTAATGGCCCCAAAGTGCAAGAGTAGTGATGTTGGCAATTTGGATATGCCAAAGAGAAGCCGAGCTGGATAGCGCTTTCTTTAAGTGAAAAGATGAATACAGTGCAATAAGATATTTTGAGAGAGAGACCACACTCACATAACTTATTTCGGTATATTGTTATATTGTTCTATATTGTTATTATTGTTGTTAATCTCTTACTGTATCTAATTAATAAGTTAAACTTTATCACATGTGTGTATAAGAAAAAACATAGTATATATAGAGCTTGGTACTATACATGGTTTCAAGCATCCATCCATTTAGGGTCTTGGAATTTATCCCCCATGGATAAGAGGGGACTACTATATATTATATTTTGCATCATCAAGAACTTCTCACAAAGATTCTGCCTAGAAATTAAAAGACCATTTTTCCAGTTATTTTGACAGTATAAACAACATCAGGGACAATGCTCAGATGGCCATGCTTCTGTGATTTTTGTGACAATTTTGTTTCTGTAAACAGTTACATTTTTGTCTGAAGCTCCTATAGGAAGAGCTCTTCCTTTTGCAATACCAGCAGGATGAAGTGTGGCCAGCTCCTAGTACAACGCATCATTTATCTTGCTGATCTTACACTGCAGGTCCTGATACCATCTAATCCTAATTGTTTCACACATCACTTGCATCTCTCCATGTCCCCCCTTGCACCTGACCAGTCTGTAACATGTAAAACTTCTGCTGCCTGAGGGTAGGACAGCCCTCCTGCTAGTGACAAATAAATGGTTTCTCTTTATTGCTCCACTTTGTGCTCTAAACTTCAAGATTTTCCTTCATTTCTGGACATACTATTCCTCTTTTCCATGTAAAAATGAGGGGGCACTTCATGGTCATATGAATATACATGTTTTTAAATTGAGAAAAACTGGCCTTAGGTTCCATAAGCATGAGAAAAACTAGAGAATTTTTAGTTAGCCCTTTAATGGAATCCCCAGAGAGGAAAGCTTGAGAAGAGTCAATTTGTATTTTTCAGTTGACTGGTAGTGCAGGTAGGCCCAGTTTTGGTTTTGTGTGCTTAATGTCCCTGCCAACTCAGAGTGAATTTGAATAGATATGTTAGTGTTGCTTTGTATGATACAAAAAGCGAGATTATTTAGAAATGAAACTGGGGCTTCCTCCAGGTGGTCTGGATGAGGAAATAGTGGGGCCAAGTTGGGGTGGGGAGACTCCCCCAAGCTAGAGGAGCTGCATCCAAGGTCAGCTTTCTTTAGGATTTATGAGACCTTTCCTCTAGCAAGGTCACAGAAACTTACAAAAGTCACAGGTTCCAGGCAGCAGGCAACTCAAGGCAATTCCTGTAAACTGCTGACACTCAAATCTATGCTGTCTGGAGTCCAAGATGTTTATGTGTCCCCTCACTAATAACGTTGCTTGCATGCTTGCTCTGTAAAAAAGGAGGTTACAGAGCGGGGAGACTGTCCTCGTAAATGCCAACCCACGTGGAGTGTCTGTGTCCTGAATGCTTTATTGTGGAATAATGTGGGTGAGGAGCCTGTGACTTTTCTTCTCCGAATTACCCCTGCCTGGTAAAAATGGGCCTGATTTTGCAGAACAATTTGAGAAAGAAATGATGCACATAAGCAATGTGCATGGTATGTTCAGAAAATATATAGCTCTGAGGCCTATAATACCTATTTTTATTTCACCAAAATTGCCTCCTTTCAGGTACAAGCATAGTCTATGCCTTATAGGTACATGGATTTCCTCTGAAAGCTGAAATAAGGCAAATAAGCTGCCAGGATGACCCAAATCCCCAACAATGTGAAATGATGTGTTGGCTGGGTTATAGAATAAATGCATCGTAAACATGAAGCAAAAGGGCGCTTCAAGGAGGATCTCATCTTGAATTCCGAGAAGGCTACACTTCCAGTGGATATACTGATTCTGAAGAAATGAGGTATAATGAGCTACAAGAACTAATTTGCTGACGGAATTCCACGGGAAAACCATAGTCAACGTGATCTTCTTCTCCCCTTCCAGGACCATTCCATGTATGCATTTTGTCTCTTGTGATAATTTTTTTTTTTTTTTTGCCCAAGAATGGCTTTCATGTTGAAATTTAACCCAATTTAAATTATAGATTAACTTAGTTTTAAAAATATTTGATATTTACAAAGCACTATGACATATATTATGACTTATTGGCACCCATACTAATTTTGCAAGAAATTTTAACATTCACATGTTGTAGTACAGGAGACAAGAATTCCCTTCTTATTATTTGTAGTATTAAAGTTTTAAGATGGTGAGTAAGTGATTTTTACTATAATTCATGGTGATGGGTGGTCTCAATTTAAAGGTTTCTGCTTCAATTTGAATATTCTCCCTTTATCCTTATTCATAGTGTACAACCAAGGCTTTCGTTTGGCTTCATAAACACTGAAACACAAAGATCAGCCACATGTTAAATCAAATCTTTAACTAGGCACCACTACTGATGTTCAGAATTGAAGGGTTTTGCTCATGGATAGATCCATTTGTTTACTTATTTTTCTTCAATTCATTTATCCACCTATCATCTATCTATTCATTCATCACTCTCTGTCCAATAAATATTAAGTGAGTGGCTACCATGTGCTGGAGTTTTCAAAGTGTCCATGATAAAATATCTATTCTCATTAAGATGAAGTTCCAATAGGTGAGAAAGAGACATTAAATAAAGATATGTTTCTTACACAGCTGGATTTGTGGACTAAAATCACAGCTTCTGTACATATTATTATATAACATAAAAGTAATGAAATTACAATTGTAATAATTGCTGTCATAGGGTGCTGTGAGTGTATATGAAATAAGGAGTTAGTTTGGGATTAGAGAATACTTCCCTAAGGAAGAGGGAGTTAGTTGTGCGAAGTCTTTGAGGAAAGAAAGAGATTGACAAAAATGATAAAAAAAAATGTTTGGAGCACACTGAGCCAAGTTATAAAGAGCTAAAACTTGAGAGGTGTACATTATGTAGGTGCAGATTATGTAGGAACTTTTAGGATATGTTAAAAATTTTGGTCTTTAGAACAATGGACCACATTTGAAGGGTTTTAAGCAGGAAACTGATGCGATCAATTACATTGCTTTTCACTTTCTCTATTTATTAATATTATTATTTTTCTATTTTTGAAAATGTAATACTTTAAAAGATTAGTCAAACTTTAAAAGATTTTAAAACATTATACAGTGAAAAATTTCCCTTTCGCCATATTATCCCACTGCCTTGTGCCCCTGAACAGAGTCAACCAATTTTACTACTTTCATTGAATCTTCCTAGAGATACCTTTAGTGTGGATCTAATTTTATAAAACTTTTTACTACAGTAAACATTAAACATTTATAAAAAGTGTAATAAACCTACATATAGTCATCCCATGCCTTCACAAACTATCAAATCAGAGGCAATCACGTATGTCTATAATTCCACCCTCTTTGCCAGTAACCCTCTCATAAATTATTTTGAAACAAATCCTAGAAATCACATAATTTTGTCTGTAAATGTTTTAAAAAGCATCCCTACAAGGACTCTTTTTAAAAATATAACATCAACCATATAATCACACTCAAGAAAAAAATAAGTTATTATTATAAAATTCCCAGGGTCTTAGCCTGGGTTCCCCAAAATAGCAGGACCTAAGACAAATATTTGTATGCCGTTAGAAACTGCCGTGAAAGGGGAGGAGGGTGTTAACACAAGGAAGTACATTAGAAGTGACAGGAAGTAGACAAGTGGAGGGAACAAAAGTTGACTCTCATCAACTAAACAGTTAATGAAGACATTTCTCTTTACAGAACTATTCACATTGACTAAAGAAGGAATGATAAAATTAAAATATTACCCTTCTGTAACCTCCACAAGTTAGTGCCTCAAAGTAGTGGTTTTCAATTGCAATTACTATCATAACAAGAGGGAAAACTGGAAATTATGTACCTCCTATTGGAAGAACACACCACCACCTATGAAGTAGTCTGGAAAAAAAAAACAACCTTGAATATGATAATTACCAATGCACATAAAATACAGAGAACCACAGAGAATGTTAGCATTATGATGAACATCACAACACAAATCCATAACAAATTCTACAGGAAAATATGACTGAATTCTACAACAATAACATGAAATGCAAAAAAATATAGAGATAGAGGATGAATCTGTAAATTAGAAAACACCTAAGAGACATGTTAACCAATCACAACATATACACCTTGTTTGGATCCTGATTCAATAAACAAAGAGTGAAAATAACATAGAGTTTGTGAAAAGTGAGTGATGTATCAGGTGCTGGATGTTCCCTCAGTCTGTCTAGGAGGCCACAGGGACAATAGTTCTTGGGCCTGCCAGCATCTTCCTGAATCTCTCTGAGGATATTCTCGCCTTGAGAACAGTCCAGAAGTCCTAGGAGACAACTCTCAGCCTGTTTAGATGTGGCAGAGTATAAATGCCCAGTTTCCTTGAGCTTCTGTGGGGCAATTCCGACATATGCCCCACCCGGTGTCTCTGAGGGTCTCCGGTGGACTGCGGCCCACTTTCACACAACAGTACCTCTCCATCAGCACACTCTGATTCTGCAGTTTGCTTCCCTTGGGATCTATGCCAAGATGGATATGCAGCCAAACTACTGTGCTTTAAAATCTCTCGAAATATTTCCTCTCTGAATGGCTGTGCCAAAAATTGAATTACAGTTATTATTTATTTCATTTTATTTTGTTTATTTCTGGGATAACTTTTTAAACTTAATTTTGTTTTCTAGTTATATAATACTGTGCATGATTTCAAAGTCTAATTTATAAAACAAGGTATATTCGAAAAAGTTTAGCTCGAACTGTTTTCTCTTTTACCTTATTCTCACCTACCCCCTATAGGCACCACACACGCACACAAATATGTAGTCTCTTCTACCTTAGATAAGTGATAGCAAACTGTATATACTTTTTAGTACATTTGAAAATGCTTTTTAAATTGGCACTGGGGCAGTTCCTAAGAAGACAACCTGTCACACCAGAAGCTGCTGTACCATGAGAACAGGGGATGTGCGGATTTGAGGTATCTGTTAGACACAAAGCTGAAGTTCATTATATACTACAGTGAACATTTGTATTGTTTTATGGCTCTTCCTAATGAAATTCTTAATTGCTATTTATTTGCTCTTCTTTGTTTATGCCTGGTTTTGCCAGATAAAAATGCTTCTTTGATTTGCCAGAGTTAAAGATTACTCTTTTGAATTCTGATAGGGTTTTATACAAGTTTTTATAAGAACAGGCTGCAAAATTCCCATTGGCATACATATCTTTTATGCTACATGCACGCCTCATGCAAGAAGACTTTGGCTTTCCAATGTATTAGCAATTTCGAAACGCTGTTTGCTCTTTTATTATTTTCAATTTAATGTACTACTTTTTGCATTTAACAGAGTCCAGTAATAAGTGAAACTGGATTAGTCAATTTCACTATGGATTACTATTCAATTTAAGTCAGTTTTCTTTTGCTGGTTCTCAGGAATTAACATAATGAAGTAAGCCCTGGCACAGAAAAGAAAACAAAGGCCATTTTCCAGGTTATATCTTCTTTTTTTAATTTTAAAAACACATTTTCTTTCAATTGTGTCACAGAAATTAGTGTTCCCTGATCACTGCAGACAAAGTACAATTTCAGATTTTTTTGTCACACTAAGTCTGGAAAATGGAGTTGGCAATAGCCAGAGGAAGCGAGGACATGCCAATGAACCTGCTGATTTGATAACAAACATTTCAAAACTGGTAGGTGTGTGGGTGGGGAGGATCAAAGAAGAGATCCTGGGGTGGAGGATTAAGAAGCATCCATGAATGGACAGTATGGGGTGTGGAATTGGGATGACTGAATTTTAATGTGTGAATTGCTGCACTTGAAGTATGGACATTTTGTGAAGCCTTGTGTAAATACGCACCTAATTAGGTGTATGAACCTTTTTAAATAGTAGAATGCAAAACTAATGTTCTTACTACAAATCTCATTTCAAAAAATCAAAATCATTCCATCTAACATTTTTTTTTTGTTAAAACTACCAAAAACTTTTTTGAAACTACCAAAAATTGCAACATAAAAATCAATAAATTAGAAGACAAATATTATTAAAGAGTCATTTCTGATTTCCTTTAAATAGTAAGTTTCCCTACCATTCTTAATTCACCCACATTTGATTTAGCTACACCATTATACATAACCGTTAAGTAAAAGTAGGTATATTAAAAATAATTTTTATAGCTTTGTCCACATGAGATCATTAGTGACCTTGCAAAGTCGACTGCAAATATTTATAGGGTAAGTAGAAGATGGTGAGGAAGTAGAGAAAGCTGATATAATTTACTCATGCTTTTATTAAAATAATATTTATTGCTCTTTTAGGAACTCTGAGTACGTATAAAAAGGAAATAAGATGGTAGTGTGAAGGTACAACAGGATCAAAGGACAGTTTTCTGGTGAAATTTTTGCTGTTGGAATACAATTTATTTTATTTTTAGATACTGAAATTTTAAGTTAAAAACTTTTATTTTGAATAATGAAAATGCATTTTTTTACAGGCAATATTTTCATTTTGATAAAAAACAAAAAATGAAACCAAGATAAAAGTGTGGTGTTTCCCCCTATTTATTCTGTATTTTGCCTGTTGGCCTCCAACAAGGAACCACATGTATCATTTTTTTAATATCTTTTCTGATTTTTCTTCATGCAAATATAAGCAAATATGAACATTTGTCATCCATTATGTTTGCTGGTGTAAGTAGGTTTTTAGTAATGTGGGATTCTATAGTGTGGTGATTAGGTCTCAGCCCCTAAGTGAGCTTATGCCTTCAGGCTGTGAACTTCACACGTGTTTCTCAGTTTTTCTCTCCTCCCTTAGGTCGGTAAGGGTGGCTGAAGTGGGCTGGAGTTGGGTTTTTTTCCTTCCCCCAGGTCATCTAGGTTTGGGTAATACCCAAGCGGGTTAGGATCTAGTTAACTAGTTACTCCTGAGAGCAGGTTCCAATATGTTTACTATTTATTTCTTAAAAATTGTACATCCTCTGATATCTAATATCTAATAGCTTCATTTTATGAGCATTAGAAAATTATTTTGTATCTTTTTATGGTCTTCATTCATTTTCCTCTCCCTCCTTTCTACCTCCACCCCTCAATTTACTTATTTTCCTTCATGTTTACATTGTACTCTTAAATATGATATTTTATTTGTGCTTTAAAAGCTATCTTTTGCCTCTCAGCTACTAATAATGAGGCATCTTCAAAATTTATTTTACTTGTATTCTATCTTCTATTCTGTTAGCTGTTTTATTTCTCTGTTATCAAGCCATCTTATATTTCCATACTATTTTGTTACCCTCCTTCACATGTTTTAATTTTAGCTGAAGCAAAATATAGTTATTGCTCACCACCAGTCTGTTGCTAAACTTCCCCCAGTGATTTCCTGGCTGACTAAAATCTCTAAAATCATTTAAGTACTGCTGATTGAAAAAGTATTCTCTGAATTTTCCTATTTTAAATTGTTTGTCTGTAGTTATTATATATGACTTATTATATTTTATATGCTTAAAAGATAGCTTGGCCAGATATAAATTCTTTTTGTCTTAGTATTTTTTAGGTGTTACTTCACTGTCTCCTGACATCGAATATACTGTGGTAGAGAGAGAAATCTGATGTTAGCTTAATTATATATATGTATAAATTATATATATAAATACATATATATAATTTAGAATTAACTTTTTTTGGTCTCTTATACGGAGAACACTTTCATTATCTTTAACATTCAATAACTTTACTAGTACACATCGTAGAGCTGACTATTCTGGTCAGTTTTTCTAAGACAAAATGTAGGCTCAAAGTTTCTCTACTTTCAGAAAAGTCTCTTGAATTACATTTTAAAGCATTTGTTTTGTTCCAATGCTTTTGTTGTTTTTAAGAATTCTAAATATGAATACATTGCCTGTCCTTTGCCTCTCTCCTCTATTTTTCTTCTATCTCTTCATCTATTTTATTTCTTTCCTCATTTCTACTTCGCCCCTCCAATGGCTACTGATAGCCATAGTAATTATTCTCCTGATACTCTTTCTACTCATCTTTATTTCTATAGTCCTTTTGTTTTCCTTCTCTTCTTTCTCTTAGTTTTGTCAGCTCATGTTTTACTTCTCTCTATTTTGTGGTCATTTCTTCCTGCACTCTTGTTTTTATGTTTTGTAGTCTTCCTTCTTGCAATGATTGCTTCATAACTCATTTTAATGGTGAAATCTTTGGCAAATCTTCAGCTACAACTTGGCAATATTTTTCTGGTGACTCTTCTCCTATTGGAAAATTTTACTGATTTCTTACACACTTTTAATAGTATTTATATATGAATTCTGTGCCACTATTTTTTATGACTCAAAGTTAAATGGCTTAGAGTTTTCTGGACTAGCAATTTACAGGATATTTCTGCAGTGAGTGGGACTTGGGATATATGTGGTGAGGGAAAGGCTTTACAACTCAAGGATCTACCTTCTGCTGCCAGAGAAACAGACTGTTTATTCCAAGTACACTTCCATGTGCTTCTCTATATGACTTTCAACAGGCCTCTACCTATTTTTAAAATTAGCTTGGCCCAGTTGGGTTTCTGCCACCAGCTCTGGGCTCACAGGTAGCTGTTTCTATGGGATCTATTTCATGGGTACTTCACAAAATGCTTTCTTACAACAGTCCCTGCTTGTCCAACCCCTAAGACTCCTCTTGTTACTTTATCTTTGTTCACTGAGGCTTCTAGATAACCAGCTCTGTTCTCAGCACTCCTATTCAGCTTTTGTACGTTCGGATGCGGCCTTTATCCTCAGGAAGTATATTTTTTCTAGTGCTTTCTGAGATTTCTCACATTGAGATTCCTTACCATTCCATTCACAGCTCACTTCTGCCAGTGATGCCAAATGCCACACCAGTTGAAGTACAACCCTGCCCCGTCCCCAGCAGCTTTCTTTCTTCTTGTTTCACTTTAAATGGAGTGTGTGTGCCCTTTTGTGTTTACTTATTCTTTCATTATTTCTTCCCATGGTTTCCTAGAGGAAAAGGGGAAGATTCTAATTTAAGTTCTTGCCATTGCATAATAGGATTTTTAACTTTTATTTTTTAGTTATTTTTATAAGTAAGGAGACTTGAACACAGTAAAAAGCAAAAGGGAAAAAGCCAAAGGAAGGCCAGAAACTAAAATTATTAAAAAAAAAAAATTCAAAGAAGTTCTTAAGAGATGCAAAAGATTACAGGGTCAATAATACTCACAGAGATATCTTGTCCTCCCAGACTAGAGGGAAAGGGTATTAGGGCTACATCCAGGGGAATATGGAGATGATAGGAAGCATCTATTGTCAGGTGAAGAAAATGAAATTAGAAACTAATGCTAGATGAACTGGAAATTCTCAAAAAATATTTCTTTTAAATGTCAGCTCATGAGAGTTGGGAATGTGGAGATGACACCGAGTATTCGAAGGCTACAGGAAAAGATTTAGAATCACCTGCTGTGGAATGTTAAAGGAGTTAACAAATGATAAAAGTTTTCCCGGACAGTCCAGACAATCTAATTAAGCTTGGATAGATAAGTTAGGAGATGACAAAAAAAAAAAAAAAACAAAACACAAATGTTCATGACGTTTCTTTTCATGTTCAGCAGCTGGGAGTTAAAACAATGGCAGGAAAAGAAGAATGAGAGACTCAGGGTTAAACACTGGTACAACAGGTGTGGTAGAATTTTGTGGGGTGGTGAGACATTCTATAATACTCAAGAAGGCTGTGCTGAAATGGTAATCACGAGATCTGCAACTGTTTAGCACTTCAGCTTTTACCTAAAGCACTCTCCATCAACTACAGATCATGCACAGTTCTGTTCAATCAGACCTAACGATAATAAAGAAGGCTTAATGCAATGTAAGGACAAATTAATTTCTCTTGCTCTTTTTCCATACTTATGAGCATCCATGTAAATATTATCAAAAGTCTAAAATTCTGCATAAGAGATTATGGTTGATAATATTCAATTCATTATTCAGTTAAGTGCTCTGACTTATTTAAATATGAAAATCATTTCAGGTATACAAAAACTAGTTAAAACATTTTGGATCAAAAGAATCACTATATTTGAAAAACATATTCTAGTCCTCTCTACTTTAATCTGAAAAAAGCCAAAGTTTTTTTGTGAGAATGAATTTTGTTTATAGTGTATCAAATTTAGATTCTGTTGTGTGTGTGCACACCCATGTGTGCTTATATCAGAATATTCTAAGTAGTCAGCTTTTATTCAAAGAAGTGCACAAGCCTCCCTTTATTGATATGTATCTCAGGTAAACTGTGAAGTCCTTACCTCTGGGGTCCTAAAATAACCTAAAGCAGACTACACAAAACAAAACCAGCATATGCCTAAGTCGTAAACTAACTCAGCGTGAATAAGCAAAATACTCTAAAACAAAGGTGAAGAGACATTCAAAATCTGACCAAATTCATAGATAAACTTCTGATCAAAACAGAAAATAGTAGGGGGTACTGCATTTTCAATAGAGTAGGTACAAAGCTGATATTCAGGTCACAAATACATAATGAAATTTCAGCTCTTGAATCATAGGATTCAGTTATTTGAAGAACTGGCATATTCTTATAATACTTTACTTGTTCTGTAACTGAGAGAAATTATCCCTACTTAATATTCTGTTTACTTAATTGTGTTATGATCCAGGTTCAGAGGAAGAAACTAGTCATTAACTACTTGCTTGCTTCTAATTTAAATAACCCTAATATATGGAAAGCCAGAGTCCAAATCTATCATTACCAAAAGAAGTGTCACTTCTATGACAACTTTTCATAACAAAAAAGTCTATATCTTCTTATATTGACTTATGCATACACAGAAAAGTTTAAAAAAAAACAGCTATCTTTGAATCTTAAGGGAGACTTTTAAAGCAGCCTTATGACAACGGCTTGACAAGCAGTAGACACAGAAGTGTAGAAGGAAGACAACGTTGCTGATTCCTGGCTGTTGTGATTGCTTGTTTGTTGCTGCCGTTTTGTTTTTAACTTGGGTTAGAGCTTTCTTAAAGAGAGTTAAGGATGATAATTAAAATATTGGTGCACCTAACTTTTTCCATTCTGTAAAAGTTAATAATTTTGCAAGTACTTATTGTTGAAAATTGACTGTCTACAATTCTAGAAGTGAGGAGAGAGATGTGGCAATAGCGTAGGATTAAAACAAAATCTGTAATATCTTATACTTGCTTAAGAAAACAAAGGAAATAAAATCAAGAGTAATTTTTGTCTCCCAGAGAGGCAATTTAGCAGCTTGACTATATTGAAAATTGTGGGTTTAGGGTAAAATATTTCAGATTCAAACATGACGGGAAAGTTACCCAAGGTGCTCTTTAAAACATCTTATACACTGTTTTGCACATGAGTGAATAGTTTAAAACAGTGATTGTTAAGTACAAAAAGCTACAGAGCCTCTATAGGAGAAAGCTGGATAGAGAGATTATACTTGATACATAAAATGTGGAGAAAGAAATAATCTGAGAGAATTTAGAAAATCTTCATGTATCCACCTTATTTCCTCAATCAGTTGAAATTGCTTTTACACACTCATGGGCCGTAATAAATATTTGTTCAATAAATGAATGCTTCATGCCACAATTAATCAAAACACCAGCACTACCACAATGTAGAGAAGGGAAACAAAGAAAGTAAATGGAAGAAGAAAGTTGTGACAAGGTAGATATTATATCAGTGTATCATTTGAATACAGTGGTTACAAGTAGAGACTGCAGTTTGAACCCACCTGTGTTCAAATCCTGATTTTACCATCTATTCTTGTCTGTCACTTGGCAAGCCATTGAAGTCTCTTAACATCGATTTCTTCATCTACATAATGGGGGATAACAATAGCATCTACCTCATTGAACTGTTTGAAGATTGAATGTGATCAGCCATGTTAAGTACTTAGCATACTATTGACATATAGAAAGAACAAATAAATATTAGCCATCATAATGATTGTTATTAATAAAACATTATGTAGTCCCATTTGTTTATTTTTGCTTTTGTTTCTTGTGCTTCAGGTGTTATATCCCCCCAAAAAATCATTGCCAAGACCAGTGTCAAAGAACGTTTTCCCTATGTCTTCTGCTTGGAGTGTTATGGCTTCAAGTACTACATTTAAGCCTTTAGTTTATTTCGAGTGAATTTTTGTGAGTAGGGTAAGATAGAAGTCCAGCCTAGTTTCATTCTAGACTTCACAGCATCATTTATTGAAGACTGTCTTTTCTCCACTGAATATTCTTGCCTTCCTTGTAAGATATTAGGTGATTGCATATGCATGGGTTTATAGTTAATAATACTGTGTTGTAATTTGAAATTTGCAAAGAGAGTAGATCTTAAAAGTTCTCATCATAAGAAAAAAATTGTAACTATGTGAAGTGATGGATGTTAACTATACTTATTGTGGTAACTATTTCATAATAAATACATGTATCAAGTCATTATGTTGTACACATGCAACTTGTACAATATTATAACTCCATTACATCTTAATAAAACTGGGAAAGCAAACAAACAAAATCCACATTAAGATGGTATAAGCTATCTTGCATGGAGGGGATCACCTCAAACCTCATTATTGCAAAATCTTTTAAACCCTGAAATATCTATCAATTTGTATTTCAGAAAAAGAATGTTAACTTAGCAAAATAAGTACTAACATAAAAATAAGTTACTAAGTACATTTACAGGTTCTATATAAAAAAGTTTGTGAAAGCAGAGACATATGGGTCTTCCCTGCTCACTTAGAGTAAAACAACCCTGTGAAGGGGAACAGAGCTGATGAGCATCTGGGCACGCATGGAGGGAGACGCAATAGTTCTCCTGAAAGGGGCTCATTGAACTTAAGAAGAGAATGCTTAAAGTGTTAATGTTGCTCAGATTACATATGAGGAGATGTTAAGTGAAAGGAGAAAAGGAAAACTGTCTTCTTTTGTCAACTGAAGCCTTGTTGGGTGGTGCAAGGTGGAAGGGCCAGTATACAGAGAGGTTTGGGTCCAGCTGCTCCCATTCACTGCTTCTGAATCAACTTGTATTTTTTTTATAATCAAAAGTTATATAAAAGTCCCAGGAACACAGACTCTGAATCACCAGCCCATGAAAGCTAGTAGGTCCAAGGGGAATGGAAACGTAAGATTACACTCATCCTGGCAGTCCGGGGTACTGAAACCCTTCTGGTATACTGAAGTTGACCTAAGATTAGTAGAACGTGAGGAGCCCCATCCTGTGGAAACCACATGCTGACTGGATGCAAGAAAACCACTCTGGCAGGTGCAGCACATAACCTAACCTAGCAAGGGGTTTCTTTGGATGGGAAATCAACCATTTAAGCTTACAAAAATTACCCAGACAAAATGCCTTTCAGTGGCTGAGCAACATAAAATATGTACAGCCTTTGATATGTCGGTTCAGTGAGAGAACTGAATGTTTTTCTTTCCTTATTTACTTCTACATGCAAAATGGTGCATGTCATGGACTGAATGTTTATGTTCCCCGCAAAATTTATATTTTGAAGTCCTAACCTCAATGTAGCACATTTGGAAATAGGCCAGTAAGGAGGTTATAAAGGTTAAATGAGGTCATAAGGGAGGGGCTCTAACCCTCTAGGGTTTATCAGAAAAGGAAGAGACACCAGAGCTCTGTGTGTGTGTGTGTGTGTGTGTGTGTGCGCGCGTGTGTGTGTAATATGAAAACACAGCAAGAAGGTGGCCATCTACAAGCTGGGAAGAAGGCTCTCACCAGGAAATGAATCAGCCAGCACTTTGCTCTTGGGCTTCCCAGCCTCTAGAACTGTGAGAAATTAATTCTGGTTATTTAAGTCATACAGTCTGTAGTATTTTCTTAATGCAGTGTGAGCTGACTACAGTACAGGGGTAAGCACACAGTCTTAAAGCAAGACAGGCCTGAGTTCAAATTCTGAATTTGTAATTTAAAAGCTCTATGACTTTGGGAAAACACACAATCCTTCTATATCTGTTTCTTTATCTGTAAAATGGAGATCATGATCTCTCCTTTACAAGATGCTGTGAAAATTAGACGAGATAATTTTTGTAAAATATTTGTCCTGGAGTAGATATTCATTCATTTATGTATCTTTTCACTGAAAACCACCACTTATGTATCTATTCTGACAGTTGAGATGGAGAAATACACAAAAAGACACAGTCCATATACTCGAAGAGCTCATTCTTTACTGGGGTGAGAAATGTTAGTTCTTTGCATTATTCCTAAAATAATATTCCTAAAGTTTTATGAATGAGCCTCAGGTAATATGTGGAGTACTAGAATTGTATGTAGAATTTTACATGTATGAGATCTTTCCTAAGGAAGAGACCAGAGCTTTCATTAGAGTCTCAAAAAATGGTTTAAAAAATGTGGTATATGCATACAATATCATTCAGCCCTAAAAAAAAAAAAATGCCGGTACATGCAACAATGTAGATGAACTCTGAGGACATTATGCTAAGTAAAATAAGCTAGTGAAGGATAAATACTGCATGATTCTACTTATTTGATTATCTAAAGTAGTCAACCTCATAGAAACAGAGAGTAGGATAATGCTTGCCAAGGGCTGGTGAGAGGGAGCAATGGGAAGTTGCTGTTCAATGTGTATAAAATTTCAGTTATACAAGATGAAAAAGTTCTAGAGATCTTCTGTAGAGCACTTTCCTTTTAGTTAACAATACTGTACTATATATGTAAAAATTTGTTAAGAGGATGAACCTCTTGTTACGTGCTTTTTAACCACAATAAAAAAAAAATGAGTGTGCCCCTCAAAGGTTATGAATTAACTACTGTCTAAGCTATTAATGTGAATAATAATGCTACCTATCTCAGAGGTGAAGATGGTGATTACTTGAAACACTGATATAAACTCTTAGGTAACCCTGCCTTTGTGCCCTTAATATCCAAAAAATATTTACCTTGTTCTATTACCCAAAGAATCTGTTCCTACTGAGAGTTGATTAGGAATAGACTCTGTGCCCGTGCAGTGGTATAAATATCATCTTTGTTCCTCTTGGCTCTTAATTCAGTGACAAGCTCATCTCCCAAGGGCTCCCTGAAGTGCAGCTCTGTGAATCCTTGTGTCCCAGTTGAGACTCCCCCCATTCCTTTTCTACTACTTTTCACAGGATCCTTATTTCCTTTTTTATATTATCTGGAAAAATCTCATCTCTTGCCCTGGGTACTCACCTCCTCTAGAATGGAGCATTTACAAGGCAATGAGAACTTTCTCTTGCCAACACTGGCACATCTCTCAAATACTCCTTGTCTTTCCAGGATGAGGAATAAAATGCATTAAATGGCTACAAAAATCTTATATGCTCACATACATGGAAATTTTAGTAAAATGCAAAGTGAAATCATGATCATCATGATCATCATGATCATCATCACCATCGTCATCATAGGTAATGCTCCCCAAAGACTTAATCAGTTGTGGGCACAAGGTTAAGTGTCATTTGTGGATTAGCTCATTTCATCATTGTGACAATGCTATAATATAGGAATATTATTATTCTCATTTTAGAGGTGAGAAAGAAGGCTTAGAGTAGATAGGTAATTTGAGTGGTGGGTGGGAGTGCTCATTTGAATACAGGCAGCAGAGTATAGAGTACAGGATTCAATCTCTTACTCATTGACAATAATGACCTACTCATTGAATTCTCAGCTATTATTTTCTGGCCTGTAGAACATTGATCTTTAGGCCCCTTTAGGATATATGTAATATATATTATCTATATATCAGGCAGTTTTTAGTGGAATTAGGTTCATGCACAATAACAATTTTAAGTGACAAGAAGAATAATCTAACTCGAAACTTTTCCAGCTGTTTTTGATTCAGAACACTTTACTATTAGTGTTTATGCAGAACGATGAGGATATGAGGAAAAGTGTGTGAGTATCTAACTAAAGACACTAACCAAGCACTACCAAAAGGCATCAATGCCAAAGCGACAAGAGGCAGCAGTTTAGCACTCATCACTTTCATTGTGGTTTGCGTTTACCTTGATTGAAGACATTTCACTGGACTTGGACTGGCTCGTTGCTTTGGAGTAATCACACATGGAAATTTTATTTCCTCCTAGCTAATCAGAATATTGAGACCTGCTAAGAAATCATAAGAAAAAAGCCTTCGTTTTGGGCTGACTTTCGTCAAATTCTGAAGGGTATGAGAACCTGCTGCTTCCTTCTGCGTTGAAATAGCCTATAATACAACCTTAAGTCTACAAGAAAACAGAAAGCAATTTTATATTTCTTATAAACCACTATCTCAAGAACACTGTATATCCCTGGTCACTAAGAGGCTGAATTATTCAGGGCCCGTGTGACATTTGTAATAGGAAGGGCTCGATGCAGCCAGAGAGAAAGAAGAGGGTCAAGATTCTTCTAGTTGCAACTTCCTCCCAAAGCCTGCAGAGACCTTTTTGGTCGGAGGGGACACATTTATCACCCAGCCAAGAGTTAAAATAAGGATCTCACTGAATCTGGATTATACTAAGGTACAAGAAAGATTCTGGCTAATGAATTTAGCATAGGAAAGATAACTTGAAGCGGATGTACCACTCCTTTCTCTGTGCCATCAACACACCCACAGAGAGCAGGGGCAGGCGTGCTTGTTACCATCAGTGGACTTCCTTAATGTTCACAGCTTAGGCAAGATATCTTCCTTATTAGCTTCAAAGTGAAAAGCTTCGTCAGGTTTTTCCACAGCACAAAGTAATATCAGAATTTGTGTCAGTAGTGATAATGGTGACAGATGTTCCTAACTGAATACTGTTTGTGGGTGAAGAGAGGTTATTACTGTCATTATTTCTTTCTCATCAACTGCTTACGACAAACTAGGTGCCATATGGGAGGGTAAGTTAGTTCCCATCCTGCCAGGGCCAAGCGTGATTCTGCAAGGACTAAGCTGAATGGGGATTTTCCCTGGGGTGGCCCACACCAGCAAATGCCTTTGATGCATTTCAGGCTGACAATGTGATTTTCAGCTATTCTCCGTGATGCCTTAGAGCCACTTCAAATCTCTGTCAGATGCCAACCCAGTGGGGACAAGCTGACTTTGGTCTCTTCATTTTTTTCATTTTGGAAGCTCAAAATTCAATCCCCCCTGGAATATTTTCCGAGAATTCAAATCTATACTGGCACCAGAGGAAGGGCAAGAGAGAAGGAGCAGACATCCTACAGGTTCCTGAATTAAATGGAGCTTCTGGCCCTACAATGTTAGAAATTTAAAAAACACTGGGCAAAAGACAATAATAAACAACATTTATTAGATACTTTGTGTTACAGGTATTTTTGTGCTATGTTATAGATAGTATCTCATTTAACCCATATTCCTATATAGAAGGTATTATTATTACCTCCATTAGACAGGGGAGGTAAGCTGGGGGGCCTAAGTAGTTCACCTACGGACACACGGTGGGTAAGCTGCAGAGGCAGGCTTTGAATCCAAGCTTTCTGGCTGGTTCCAGAGTCCACCACATAATTTGTAGTTTCTATAGGCTTTAAACATTCTGGAGGCTGTATTTCTGTTACTGAATTAATAGGACCTCGATTTCATAAATAGTTTACAATTAAATAATAAATTTCTATCATGCTCTTTGCAATAAATTTTTGTCACGATGTAAGAAAATTCAAAGACCCTCCTGTTGAAATACTGGATCTGGCCTTATTATGGAGCTATTGCTCATATTCTTTTTAAAAGCAGTTCTATTTCTGCACAGACATCACAATCTGTATTTGAGAGGCTGCCTGAAAGAACCTTATTATTGCAGCATGTTGCTGACAAGTAATACACTATTGCCATCTATTGTAATGGAGAGTAAGTTGATTTACTGCGAAGGATAGTAAGCTAATAGGAAGCATTCAGTATGCAGCTGAGAACTGCAATTCGTTGTTCTCCTCTGTTTAGGAGCATCTCTCAATAGCTCAGGGCAACCCATGTCCCTTGCTCTCTTGGACAGTATTTGACCTCGAGAAACCAAAACCTCGCCTAGTCCAGCGTCATGAATCTTATTCACTGATGATCAGGCTAAGGAAGATGAAGGGGTTCTTCTATGCTTTTCTTCAAACGCAATGGGAAACATTGGTACCATCTTTTGCAAAAGCAGCATTTTGCAGAAGATCTAATGCAAATAGCATTGGAGCAAGGGAGGCTGGGACTAAGCTGCCAGCAGCTTCTCAGCATGACAGTGAAGGAAATGCCCTCTTGTCCTTTCACATTGGCACCATCTCCTATTCCCCCAAGGAGATGAAAATAACGATGATTCACTAGTTTTGGAGGATTATCTACTGCATCCCATTGCTGCCCTGCTTTCCAAGCTGATCGAAAAACCTTAAGGGGCCCTGATAACCTCTTTATTTCTTGCTGGCCTTAAGTAAATTTGGGATCTACTGACTGGCATTGGGATCACTCACAGGAGCAGCCAACATTCCAGGCTTCTCGTTTCTGATCTGCCATGGAGCAGGCCAATGCGTGCTGCTGATCTGGAAAGCACTGCAAGGCAGCCAGCATCACTATCCATTTAGCCTGTGGCTGTTTAAAATCTGGCACATCCAAGCAAGTCTCAAATAGTATCAGTTCTTCTAGGAAATTAACTTAAATTCCTGTCTATTTATGCTTAACCTCTTTGGCTTGCTGTCTTTTCTCCTGTGCCAGGATACCGTGTGCCTTTATTTTGGTATCACTAGTCATTTCTGTCTGCTTTCCTGCATATAGTGCTCTCTGGTGATAATCAGAAATTCCCATTCCAGCTCATTCCGTGGAACCCCTCTAGTTGCATCAGTTTTTTACCTCTTTTCTTTTGATTCCTCCCATGACCCCTAAGAAAAATGGGACAGAATCATTTAATTGTCAGAACCTTCAACTTGTGTTTTCTATAGCAGCTTTGAACTTCGGAAAATTTTTAAAATGGAGTTATGCTTTTGTGAGGTAACATGGAGTTAATTTGAACAAAGACCCTGTACAAGCAACCCTTTTTAAGAGATGCATAGACTCTGCTGGTGCCTGGGACATGCAGCTCCCTTGCGTGCTTCATTGAGTTCCTGTCTCTTCCCATTCTTCAGTTCAGGTCAACAAATACTACTGAGCTCAAACTACAAATCAGGCATGGAGCTGGGCACTGAGGTGCAAGGATAAATAAGAAATTATCTTTATTCTCGATGATCTTATCTAGTTAGACATGACATACAGATGCCTCCAATGGACGATATCAGGGACAAGATAGAAGTGTACATGGCATGGAATGAGGTTTTGGAAAGTTTCCTGGAGCAGAAAATATCTGAGCTGAAACTTGAAGCTAAGCAGAGTAAGGTAAGTAAGGAATGACAGAGCAAAACACATAAGCAAGTTACAGAGCATGACTAGGATATAAAGCCAGCTGCAAGAGTTTGATATCATTTGACTGTGAAGTGTAGAGCAGGCAGACATTCAAAAAATATTTATTTATGAAAAGAAAAACAAACCCAACAACAATGTAGGCAAGCACTATCTCAGATGCCTGGAAGGATCTGCTTGTCTTGCCTACATCCCAGCCTCCAGTAGCTTGGAGTCTAGATTCCTGGCATTATCATTGGATTACTCTATTTACCAAGCCAAAAGACTCTGGATGGTACCGCAGAAGTCTTAAACATTTGTAAGCCTAGGAATAGAAAGCATAATGAGAAAAAAAAAATGATCTGAACAACATTTGTATGTAGACTTTACCCAGGCAACTTTATTGCCCTCAACTCTAGCAGAAGATGTCAGCTCTAGCTTTAGAAACATTGAGAATTCTGTGAAACTCCAGCTTGCAAAGCCATTACAGGGCTCCACTATCAAATTTGTCATGGATCCACTTTACTTGATTTGGGCAATTTAATCAGCATGAAGATGAATCTGCTGCATATCTCGTATGAGCATGCAGCATTTCTCTTCCTCTCTCTGGAATCTGTATTTGTTGGAATAGTCCCTGACAAGAGCTCTCGCTAGGGATGGAGGTGGTGGTGGGTGGGGCGGGGCGGGGGGTCAGTAGGAAATAAGAGCCAATACAAGCTGAAGCTCCCAACTCGGTAACAGCACATCCAACAAGCATGAGGCAAAGTTTGAAGTGAATTTTAGGGTTGCACAAGGCCTATTTCTCCGTCTGCAACCAGTGGAGAAAATATTCCATCAATTTAGCATTGTGATCATCATTCTTCCCATAAAGGAAAGTACAACTGCCTCTTCTAATGAAATAGTTCTTTCTTCCTGCTTTAATCAGCAGATCGGACTCCCTTTTAGGCTTAAATTATAATGGTCATATAATCTAGAGCAGTAAAAAGGAAATCAGCAAAAATATCTAGAGTTATTATCTAAGCCATTTAAAGAAAACTTTATCTGCCTGCTTTTAACAGATCTGGAATTTTAATATCTATGTAACAGAAAAATATACCCACAGAATCTTGAGGTAAGCAAAGCTTTCTGATAAAAAATAAAATGTATTTTATTTGTTGAACAATCTTCAGTTTGTGAACAAAACTTTGTAGTACTTAGATCACAAAAAGCTCCTAAGAAATACTAGTTCGTAAGGAACTTTCCCTCTGCTGAACTCAGAGTACTTGGTGACTGTACCTTAATTTGTCTATTAATCATGTGGGAATCATGGCATCCTTTGTATTGTGTGTTGAAGTATTATTTAGCCCTTGTATTGCCATTTAACATTTCATGGTTTTATGAGAGGTGGCTCAGCATAGGAAAATGATATGGGTTTTAAGGAGAGAACAATTTAGATTTGAACTGGATAAAAAAAATGTGGATTGACAATTTTATAGCTATGTGCCTGCTGATGCAATAAGGTAACAATTCTGAACCTCAGTTTATTCATCTTTAATATAGAATTAAGGGTACTCGATTTATAGGGTTGTTATAAGAATGAAATAAAATATATTCATAATAGCTGGCATAGGAATAGGTGATCATTAAATTATTGCTATTGTTTTATTTTATCTATTGAAAATTATTACACTTGCTTGGGGAAAGCCAGTTGCCATGTGAGAAGTTCAGCTGCCCTGAGACTTCCATGCTATGAAGGAACTCATGTGTAAAGGCTGTATGGAGTGAGAAAGAGAGTGAATGTGAGAAAGACATGCACCAGACACTATATATGAGTGAAAAAGTCTCCAGATGACTTTAGCCTCATACTATCTGACTGCAACAGCGTGAGAGACCAGAAGCAAAACCACTTGGTGGGCCCAGTCAACTCTCATAACCATAAGGGATAATAATGATATTTTTTTAAAACCACATACACATAAAAAAATTAGATTTCTTTTAAGCATGTTATTTTCTACATGTTTCTTATTTTCAAAAATCTAGCGCACTATCTTATGCAACAACCACTATTTATAGGTGGACTATTATTTCGCTTTTTAATTTTTATTAAAGTACCAATATGCCATATCAATGAGTCTCTGTAATAATATAGATTTTAAAGCACTTCGTTTTCTCTTCATGTATTTTGTATAGAAACATAATCACATAAATTTTAAAGTAGTGTTTATTGTGAATGTATGGTTTGCTAATACTATGTCTAATTCATCTATAAAGTGTAACAAAAAAAAAGTCAGAAAAATCTCACAATAAAAAAATACATATTGGTTTTGGTAATGATTATTTTGGACCTGACTCCAAAAACAAAGACGACAAAAGCAAAAATAAACAGGTAGAACAACTTCAAACTAAAAAGCTTCTGTATAACAAATGAAACATTCAACAAAATGAAAAGATAACCTACTGAATGGGAGAAAATATTTGCAATACATATCTAATAAGGGGCTAATATCCAAAATTAAAAAAAGAACTAATATAACTCAATTGCAAAACAAACAAACAAACAAAAACCAGTCTGACTAAAAAATAGGGAGAGGACCTGAATAGACTTTTTTTTCCAAAGAAGACATACGGATGGCCACCAGGTACATGAAAATATGCTCAGCATCACTAATTATCAGGGAAATGCAAATCAAAACCACAATGAGGCATCACCTCACACCTGTTAGAATGGCTATTATGAAAAAGACAAGAAATAAGTGTTGGCAAGAAAGTGGAGAAAAGGGAACCCTTGTGTACTGTTGATGGGAATGTAAATTGGTGCAGTCACTAATGGGAAACAGTATGAGGTTTCCTCAAAAAGTTAAAAACATAAATAGCATATGATTCAATAATTCCACTCTGGGTATTTATCTGAAGAAAATGAAAACACTAATTCAAAAAGATGTATGTACTCCCATGTTCACTGTAGCATTATTCACGATAACCAAGATATGGAAACAACCTAAATATTCATTGATAGATAAATTGATAAAGAAGATGTGATACAATGGATTTTCACAATGGAATAGTATTCAGCCATAAGGAGGTTGAAATCTTGCCATTTGCAACAACATGAATGGATCTTGAGGGCATTATGCTAAGTGAAAGAACTCAGACATAGAAAGACCAATATAGTATGATCTCACTTATATGTGGAATCTAAAAACAAAACAAAACAAACACCAACCTCATAGATGCAGAGGACAGATTGGTGTTTGCCAGAGGTGAGGGGTAGGGAGGTGGGGGGAAGCAAAATGGGTGAAGGGGGTCAAAAGGTACAAACTTCCAGTTTTAAAATAAGTAAGTCATGAGAATGTAATGTACAGCATGGTGTCTATAGTTAATACTACTCCATTGCATATTTGAAAGTTGCTAAGAGAGTAGATCTATACTCCATTGCATATTTGAAAGTTGCTAAGAGTAGATCTTAAAAGTCCTTATCACAATAAAAACATCATAACTATGTATGGGGATGGATGTTAACTAGATTTTTTGTGGTGATTATTTCACAATATATAAAAATATTGAATCATTATGTCATATACCTGAAACTAATATGATGTTATATGTCAATAAAAAAAGTATACCCTATATTAAGAGATTCCATAGCTTATAGGAGAACATGATCACAGAATAAAAAAAGCCCATTATCATGAGAAACTAATTTAATATCCATTGTATTTAATAATACACAACCCAACTCTATATATGGTTCTTAGCTTGTTCCTAAATGTATTTACTTCCCATTGAAGACTATCAAAGTTATTGGATAATTTGTCGAACCAAGATTCCAGGAAAATTCAGGATGGCTAACAGTTATAGGTATACCTTTATCTTTCACTAACATTTTAAGTTAATTATTTACTCTAGGATACTTAATTAATAATTCTAGTATACTGTTCAGAAATTGTGGCACATACAAATTAATATATATATATGTATATGTATATGTATTTGGGGGTTATTTTCATATTTCTTTTAGGTTCCCAAAAGAGATCTGTGATTTCATAGAAAATGGCATGAAAATTCTTATAGAAACTTGGATTAGGCAGTGCACTTAACTGTCCTATTTAGTCTGGGCTATAGATATTAAGCCAACAAACAAACAAACAAATAAACAGATTTAAAAGGTTATATTGTCTTCATAGCCTAAAAAAAACCTCCACATATTTCAGTTATATAGAATAGAGAGTGTCTGGCACTAAATTCTGTGCAAAACAACCTCATACGAATCCTCACATTTGAGTTCTTGATTAATAATGAACAAATCCTTCAAAAGAAAACTTACTAAAAGATGCAAAAACTCACTTCATGAAGATATTTCTTATAGTGACCCTAAATAAAAACTGTAAATGACCCTAAATAAAAACTGTAAATAAAGGCTGTAATGTTATATTTTAATTCAGCGAAAGTATTTTACCATATCTGGTGATACCAGCAAAAGGGTGAAGATTGATGGGAGCTGGAGGTAAGCTGCTTTGCTGAAGAAGCGGTGAATTAATCTTATTCATTTCCGGTGGTAAAGTAAAAACAGAATTGAACACTGAGATGATGAACTGTATGGAAGATGACAAAAGCCATGAGAGAGAAACCATAGCTGGAGCCAAGAAACTATCACCTGGCATCAGTAACTTGAAGACCAGGTTGAGCCGATGAGAGAAAGAGGTACAAGAAAAAAACAGAACTCAAATGTTATTAGTTGTACAAAACCTCCAAATAGAGCAACTTTTTGTAGGGCTAGGCTAGTGTTTGTGATGTCTCCAAGGTGTTCTGACACCTGATAAATCGATGCAAGGTGGAGGAAATGCATCCTAGGTTATCTCTTTACCAGCAAACGATGCAAAATAAACTTGAGAAAGCCCATAAGAATGAATAATTAGCATGTGCCTTATACTACCCTCAACACGTTCCAATCATTCTGAGTTTCCTTTTCACGTTGGTTGAATAAGATTATGATTACATTCTGATAAGAATGTGGAGTTCTGATTGTCAGCACTTGGACAAGCACATCCATTTGCTTTATATACTGGTTGTCTCAATGGCAAAGTTAACATTCTGATAATGATTTTAAGTCTTCCCTATAGAAAAGATCACACACCTTTTATCAAGCTAGACGAAGGTGCCAGCTTGTGGGCAGGAATTCTCAATAATAGCTATAAATAGTAATAAAGATATTAGTAACTTACATTTGTTAAATGCTTACCTTGTGCTGGGCACTCTGCTAAACACTCATTTCTTTTAATCTTTGCAGCCATATCATGCTAGTGTGCAATAATTGGACTATTATTATCACCATTTTACCAATGGAGAAACTGAGAACTAGAAAGGCCAAGGCCTCATAGCTGGTAAGGAACAACTTTTAATCTTCCTAGAGAGTTTGTGTGAACATTTGCCTACACAAGTAAATACTTGCTTATATAACATATAAGTATGCATACTTCTAGGATTTATATATGTCTGTATATATTTATATATGTCTATATATATTCTAATTTCTCAGTTTCATCATGTTGAACTGAAACATAATCACGGAGTTTATTCAAGTATATGAATTTACCTGTTCATCAACTTACAGAATTAACTCCAAAATTTGTTGCTGCAATAAATTCAGGAAAGAGTCTTAATGAGATTCAATCTCACAAAACCTGATATGTAGATCAGGGATTGGTAAATTTTTTCTATAAAGTGCCAAATGGCACTCTAATAATTACTTTCTATGAAAATTATTATAATTAAAAAAATAAAAAATGAGAATTCAATTAGATGTTAGGTGTTGATTGCTGTATATATTTTATTGTATATGATTATTGATTTCTCCACAGGTAGGATTTTAATTTACATTGTCAATAAATTGGGTTGGATGAGTTGGACTTTTAAGGATAAGATGCTGAGATTATATTTATATTTGGAGGTGAGAAATAATTCTTTGCCTTTTGATCTAAGCATATTTATAGATGCCTTATACGAAAAGTTAAGATTTAAAAAAAATTTCTTGTTCTTATTACTAATATAAAATGGATTTATTTTTATATTTTACATTAAACTTGAATTTCTTTTTCCAACAGTAAAAGAAATAATTTTCATCATTCATGGTGTGCTTTTAAAATTCCATTTGGCTTGGGTAATTAAAGGGCCAAATTCTATTAAGTGTCTGGCTTTTAGCACTACCATTTTTCTTTTCTTGGCATTTTTTTCAAGATCCAGAAGATGCTTAAAGACAGGTAAAAATCTCTGTATTTTTCTTGGAATTAAAAAACATACACTTAATAGTTTCTACAGATTATTTTACATTAACTGATTTAGTGTCCTTATATTAGCGCTCATTAAAACAAACATAACGCTAATATTAAATACTGAAGCTTAAATAATACAAAAGCTGTTTTTAAAGATTTAATATTTCATTTGATAGGGAAGCATATAAAAAATGCCCAGTTTCAGACTTCCTAGGTCTTTTCTGTTAGTTCTCATGCACCCATGTAATGACTTTGGAAAGTAGGACGGTGCAACAGAGAGAAATTAGGCTCGGTAGTAACAGAAGCTTGGATCGGGGTCCCACTTCTCAGCCTGCGATACACCTCAATTTCCTTATGTGTAACCTGAGATCAGTGATGATGTCTAGCATATGCTTATCACAAGGAAAAAGCAAAATGACATAGGATGGAGTGTGAGTGCAGCACATACCTCTTCTCTTCCTGTTGAAATGTAGTGTCTTCCTGATACCAGAAGTCACTTTTTCATTTTAAATTGATCACCATTCTTTAAAAATGAGACTACTAGTGAAGAGTAGCCACCCAGGTAAAGAAAGCAAAGTGAAAAAGGATGAGAGGATGCACCCTGAAAGACACATTTAGGAACATACTGCTTTGCGGAGATTGAGAACACCCATTCTTCTGACTTTTGTGAATCCCTTAGCTACAGCCCAAGACAAACTAAAGATTAAAAGAGGGTAATTACTAATTATTTAAAGGGTAATTGTAATGAGCTGAGATAACAAAATTATCACATTTCAAAGCTCGATAAACCTTATTTTTTAAACAAAGAAAATTATTTCATCAAGTAGTATTTGAAATTGTTCGGGTTAGACTTTGAGCATGATGTCTAAAGGGAGCTCGATGACAAAGTTTGCTTGAATGCAGAAATTTTACTTGTATTTGCTGAAACATCAAGGAGAAGAAAATTGAAGATGTATTCATAAGACAGGAAAAGATCATTTTGTCAAAAAAAAATTGGACATCGTAAGCCCTCATCACATGCCTAAAAGGGGGAGCTTTCGAGAACATAGGCTGAGTTGGTTTTCAGTTTTACAACAGAAATTGAAGTCAAAGAAGAGAATTTTTCATCTGCAGAGCTCCTAATTCACAAGAAAAGTAAGAGTTTCTTTGTAAATTGACTTTTGAGTTTCTCATCTGAGGTGTGAAAGAAAACATGATATTGTTTTCCTATTAAACATTTTTTGCTTGACTATTCCCTATTTTTTTTTCTTTGTCTTTAGAAAGAATAAAATCCCTTGGCCTTATCAGACTTTAACTCCAAGACTTTTTGATGCCAGAGAGTGATTTCTTAGAAAAGGTGGTTAGGGATCCAGAAATGTCACAGTATCCCTCTCTGTCAGATGCAATTATTTTTTCTCAGTGATTTTTCATCTGTGTATCTATTTACCTAATGTCAAGCTATCATGTCAGAACACCCTATAACGAGTTTAGCTGGTGATGTGACTATGTGGGTACCGACTCCCCCTGGTCAATGCTCACTCACTTCTTCTCTTGGTGACTGAAAACAGGCTTCATGCTAATCACTCTGATGGCTCTCCCAGAAAAAGCTTTGCCAGAGTTTCCATTGCCTGCTAGATGTAGGAGGCTCACTCTGCAACTTTCCTGAGGAGTATAGCCTCTTATTGATCATGTCTTGAAAATAAGGAAATTTCTGTAAGTAGATGTGTGAATGTGTGTGTGTGTGAGAGACAGTGTGCTTTCTTGTTGAAATGAAACAGAATTTATGAGTAGGAGCAGACAGTTTTTGCTCCTATTTGGCACTGTGCACGAAAAAGAGGCTTGTGTCTCAGTGTTCTTAGGGACTCAGTTCCAATGAGTTTTGGGTGTGTGTGTGTACCAAGGAGAAAGGATTTGAGAGCATGGGGGAGAACCAAGAGCATTTGTACAGGCAAATTCAGCAGTAGAAAAGAGCAAAGAAAAATCAGTTCTGAGGCACAATGCTTTTTTGCCTTCAGAGATGGAGTGTCCACAGGATGGAAACTACTTCTAAAAAATTTTGTTCTAATCTTCACAGCGATGCTAAGGTCCAAATGGAGTATCATGTTGCTCTCTATAGAGGATGGAGCACTTCCGGGACAAGGCCGAGTTACCAGAGGGGTTACAATTACCTGGGCTTTCTCTTGGCCTCTGGAACTCTGGCTGGGATCCCTCATTGGCATCAAATTCACATTTTTATGCACCATTATATTCTGCGTGGACTAAAAGGCATTTTTTTTCCCCCTTCCTGAATCAAACCACACTATGAGTCTGAGGTTTTAACCTTAACATTCTCTATTTTTAGTTTAATTAAGTCCATATCCTAGGAAATGCTTTCCTGCCAGCCTCAACAATGAGACACTCTTGTCAGGCGGGAGCTAATCCTCAGTGCTCTCTGGACTAGCTCATTATTAATTTTAAAAACAAAAGTAGAACTATTAAAAGTTATTCATCTTTGATCATGTTGGGGTATGTGCAATATATATACTCATTTTTCAGGGTTACTTTGTCATATACTGTCCATATTTTCACATGGAATTTGATGAAGATACCTCAAGCCATGGAAAGTCCCTCTCCCATCTCAGTAATTTGTTATCACTGAGATCTTGGCTTGAGTAGCAATGAATTTCTGGGAGACAGAGGTTACATGGGCACATTTTTACACTTTTCATTACTAGCACGAAAGAAAGAATTTTCCTCTCCAAAAGCAGACAATTGTTTTCAGGCTTGATTCTCTGTAATGAAAGCAAAGCGTGTGCATGCGTGCGTGTGTGTGCGTGTATGTGTGTGTGTGTGAGTTGATTTCAATGAAGAGAATCAATTCCTGTTTGTATTTGGATAGTGAAATTGATACTTGGAAACACTTTGCCAGTAGCATTTAATGATTGTCAATGAATCAAAGATAGTGGAGGGAATTAGCTTCCATGCTTCATCTGTAGTTCCTATCATTAGGCGAACTTCAAGTAAGTAGCATGCTAGCCCCTAGAGGACTAGTTTTGTATTTCTCCCATAAAGTGTCAAAGTGAAAAAGATGTTGCACACTTAAGAAGACCACGGAGGGCTCTGGAGTGCCACAGGAAGCTTTCTAGATGGGGACTGTAGGGGATGTGAAAATACACAACGCCACAGTCATTCCAGGCAGACTCCTTAACTAAAATAAATTTTAAATCATAAGAACCACTACTAACATTTCCAGGAAAGATGACTCCAATCTTTCATGCACAAATATGACAGGACTTCTGGGTAGAAATGCCTTGAGGAGAACTAGCCAATACCTAAGGGTCTTTGACTGACAATTGTAAAAAAAAAAGAAAAAAAAGTAGTGATCCAGGGGAGTGCACATCATTTCTCACTGTTCTAGTCCAATAAAAGTTCAATCAGATTCAATAATCTTAACTTCTCCATCTGACCTCCTTCTGAGACAATGAGTTAAACAGATGTTTTAACAACTATTTTGGCCAGTAATGGATTCATTGATAGCTGAAAAAAATGCCCCCAAACCAAATCATAATAAGCACTATGTATTTACTAGTTATATAAGTTGATGAGATAATGTCTGGATTATAGTAAGGAACTCACTGTTTTATCTAGGAATAGGGTAATGTTGCAAGTAATTAAATAAAATGACTGCACTGCAAAATCATTATTCATATAATAAGTCAGGCCCGCTAACTCTGCATTCCATTTTTCTCCAGCCAAGGATTTAGTTAGACTGGTTCACTCACAGCTCTCTTTGCTCAGCTATGAACTTCAGCTGCTATAACTCTGTTCATGTTGCAGCTTCCTCTTAATTTTTAAACCTCCAAATCTTAACCGCCCTTCAATGTCCAATTTCTGATCTCCTCCCATGTTGATAACACCCAGGCTCACTATGGTATCTATTGTCAGTTTCGGTCTTTGCTACTCATTTGACATGTATTATTAACTTGTTTTCTTTAAGTTTTAATTTTGAGATGATTTTAGATGTACCAAAGTATGGTAAAGTTAGTCCAGAGTTCTGTATACCCTCTGAACAGTTTCCTTTCATGTTAACATCTTATATAATACATTTATCCAAACTAAGAAGTTGACATTGGTACAATACTAAACTTCAGAGCTTATTTGGATTTCTCCAGTTTTTCAAATATGACCTTTTTCTGTCCCAGGTTCCAATCCAGGATTCCGTATTGCGTTTAGTTATCATGTCTCCTTAGTTTCCACCAATCTGTGACAGCTCTGTCTTTCCTTTTTCTTTTCTTTTCTTTTTTGACGGGCGGCGGGGGAGGGTGTTATCTTGACACTTTTAAGTGTACTGGATAAGTATTCTGCAGAATGTATCCCCATTTGTGTTTGTCTTGGGTTTTCTCACAATTGGGGAGATTATGGATTTTTGAAAAGAACACTGAAGAGATGAAGGGCCCTTATCATCACATTATACCAGAGAGTGTGTACCATCATCATGACTTATTACTAGTCATGGAAGCCTCAAACACTTAATTAAGCTGTTGTCTGCCAGGTTTCACCACTGTTATTATTTTTTTCCTTGTCATATTCTATTCAGGGAGTCACTAAGTCCAGTTCACATTTCAGCGGAGGAGAATTAAGGTCCATCTCGTAGGAAGGAGTACCAAGAATTTCTGGGAGTATATTAAAAACCGCAATGGAAATTAATGAGTGTTATGGGAGAGAAGTTTTGAGGCTATTCATTTATCCTGTTTCTCCTTGACATTTTGCTCACTAATTTTAGCATCTATCAGTGGATCTGGCAAGCAGCAATTCTTACTATAGTGATCTAAAGGTATTTTCTATTTCCCTCATTCCTTCCATATTTATTATTTGGGATTCTTCTGTAAGGAATATTTGTCTATTTCCCCATTTGTTCATTTACTCAATCATTTATTTATATCATCAGGTAATGAACTTTTATATTATTATTTGTTTTATAATCCAATATTCTCTTTATTTTGTTCTAATGTTGGCCATTGGAAGCTTATATGTCTTTTTTGAGATACCTCCATTTTTTTTTTTTTTAGCACTTGTCATTTCTGACACTTCAAGATGCTCCAGGATCATTTTGTATTGCCTGGACCCTAGAATCAACCTTTTCTCCACGGAGTCATGGTTTCTATTTTCAGAGAATGGCATTTAAAAACCAAGATCTAGAGAGTTTGTTGGTACTGGCCTGTCATTGTTTTTAGGCTATATCACTGTACAGAACTAGGAAATGGTATGGATACTCTTCCGTGTGGATACTCTTCTATGTATATACTCATATCTATATGTCAGTGCCTCCCTCATCCCTTCCTCCTTCCCTCTCCCTTGCACATGCTCACTCTCTCTCTCTCTCCCTTCCTCCCTCTAGAGAGAGAGAAACAGATAAAGAGATCTATATATAGAAAGTTCATACTACATCTCTTACTCTCATCCATCTTACGTTTTGTTTTTAACTTCTTCCTTTGGCAGTGAGAAACTTGGTTCCCATTATTTATAATTCATTTACTGATTTATTAAGCTCTAGTACACATTTAAAGTAGTTTCAGAATTATTAATCTGTACCCCTAAAAAATAAAGTTACCAACTATAGTACAGTGTTTATGTGAGTTCATTTTTAGTCTTTGGTCTTGTTTTCTCATTTAAACCACTGTTCACCAAATTTACTTGGGTCAATTCATTTTTATTTATTTATTTTTGCCTCACTTCCTTCAGTATAATTTTCTCACATATTTGTAATATAGTTAGATGCATTCGTCAAAGTCTGTATTCCATCTGGGATCTCCAAACATTTTCTGTTTACTGGTTTGTTTCAATTTGCATGCAATAAAGTTATTCCTTGTGATGTGTAGTTCCATGGGTTTTGACAAATGTACAGTCATGTATACAACTCCACAGTGCCATACAGAACTGTTCTATCACTATAAATTCCTTTGCATTTCTCCTAAAGTCAATCATTCCTTTCCCTTAAATCCCTCAAACAAATGCTTATCTGTTTGCTACCCCCATAGTTTTGCCTTCTCAAGAATGCACATAAATGGACCATACCATAGGTAGTCTTTGGATCTGGTTTCTTTCACTTAGCAAAAATGGATTTAAGTTTCACCAATAGCTCATTCCTTTTTAGTGCTGAATAATATTCCTTCGTATAGATGTACTAAAGTTAGCTTACCCATTTACCCACTGAAGGACATTTTGACAGTTTCCGAGTTTCATCAATTATGAATAAGACTGCTATAAACATCTGTATACAGATTTTTTTTGTGAATGTATGTGTTTAATTCACTGGAGTAAATACCTAAAAGTGGGATTTCTGGGTCCCACATATGTTGGATCATATGTAAGTATATGTTTAATTTCATAAGAAACTGGCAAGCTGTTTTCAAAAGTGGTTGTGCCACTTTGTATTCCCACCAACAATGAATGAAGTTTAAATAACTTTTTATATTATTTCCACTTATAACACCAGAATGTGTGAGATATTGTTTGTTTATTCATCATAATTACCTATTGAATTCCTATGTACCAAGCACTATTGAAGTGTTTTTTTTAAATAAAGATTTCATTCAATTGTAAGAAAGAAAATAAACATGTATACTAATAGATAATTTTAGAGTAATGAGTTTATTAAATTATTGTTCTATGATTGAGATGAACCACTTCAAAGAATTACAGCCTTAAAATTTCATTTGCTTCATTGACTAAGAACTTGATAAAAATTTATTAAAACCAATGAATCCATCATGGGTATTCTGAAATGATGCTTTGGAAATGTGTTATTCAAAGAATATTTAATAAAGTATAGTCTGTCACTGGATTTCTGGTTCTAAAATCTCTTGCTTGCATAGCAAGTGAACAAGGATCTCCTGGAGCTTGCTCAAGCATCTTTTCTATTTGTTTCTTCATTTTAAATGTTATTTGGAGAATGAAAAGTAGGAGAGCAGAGAAGGAGAGAGATCAGAAATAGAGAAAATTTCTTAATAGTCATTTAAGATACACCATGCATTAATTGAAAGTTGACTTAAGAAAAATGTACTATCAAAGAAAAAATAATTCAGTTGGGTTAAGAGTATCCCTGTCTTTAGAAATAAAAGATGCGATATTAAAAAAAAAAACTATTAATTAGTTTAAAAGATGGAGAAACATGTAATATCA
>NW_006439192.1:6741254-6758329 GCF_000325575.1 Pteropus alecto
TTAATGTTTATGTAGGAGGTTTAGGAATTGTTTTTCATAATATTGGATTTATGGTTCAATAATTTTCCATTTGGATGGAGGTCAGGGTGTCAGAGCAATTTCCCTGATACCATCACATTTCTCTTATGTAGAAACACATTATTTACCTAATGGGAAGAGACAGACTGTCTGAAACTAGATATTTTAAGATATTAATTATGGAACTTTTGCCAATGGATTACCTTAAGAATGCCCCAAAACCTAGGGATTTATGGTTCAATAATTTTCCATTTGGATGGAGGTCAGGGTGTCAGAGCAATTTCCCTGATACCATCACATTTCTCTTATGTAGAAACACATTATTTACCTAATGGGAAGAGACAGACTGTCTGAAACTAGATATTTTAAGATATTAATTATGGAACTTTTGCCAATGGATTACCTTAAGAATGCCCCAAAACCTAGGATGGTGCCCAGCTTAGGCTTTAGATGTACTGATCACTAAGCTGAATGTGCTAAACCTATTTCTGGGCAGATGGCCCTCCTTAGAAAGACTGAGCTTGGCAGAAATAAACAAGCTTCACTGGTGATGCAACTGGAGTTGAGGCCAACTGAGTAACAATTATTTTAATGTAGACTGTTGGTACTGATATCTGCTGTGTGTCCTGACTGCTATTGTCCTACCTAGTGCTTTCAATCTTATGAAACTAATATTTGCCTGCTCTCACTTAATCATGTAGAAAGTATTTAGCCAGCTTCTGGAGACAGTTCAGTTTAGTGCTTCTTGGGGAAGAACATGATTTTGAGGGAAGTTTTGTTGGGTGTCATTGGAAATTAATGCCTTACCAGAATTATGAGCAAAATTATTCAGCACAATTTTGGAGGCTTGGAGACAGTTTTGGAAGGCAAAAAATTCAGAGGTGTCTTTTGTGAATTTGGAAGTTTTTACAGGTGCATGTTACATTCTCTGTGGGATCATAATTCCAGAAAGCAGAGCTCTATTATCACTCGCTGGTTAATGATCCCCACCATTGTGAAAGAAAAATGGACAAGCACTGGGCAGGCAGGCCAATGGGCCTTATTCAGCATTTACTTCCTCACAGATTCTTTTTAGCTGATCAGCAATGCATTGCAGATGAATAGGAGTGATTTTCAACTTGTTGCTGAATTTTCAAGATATGAAAAAACATTAATGAATAAAACATAGATGAATTCTGTAGAGAAGATATATCTATATACATATATGTGTGTGTTTATGTATATAAACACATGTATGTACATATGTATATCTCTCTTTGATCCAGTTTTGATTTTTTTTTCTTGTTTCTGATAGATTTCTGAAGTCAGAGCTTCTGTTCTTGTCTACGGTCTATGGCATCATTAGTATTTCTCTCAAAGCTAAGACAGACGGTGACAGGTAAGGAGAAAGAGGAGGAGAAATGAAGTCTTATTTCTCATATATTAAAACAGGTGACATTAATACTTTAATAGTAGGACTTGCTGAGGGAATTGTAATGAAATAAATGTTTAAAAAATTTAATGAGGTAAAGTGTAGTTAAGGTCATTTAAGGAAAATAACCTAAAAATAATTAAAGGAAAGCCTGGATTTATTTAAATATAGGTCAAAGTTTGGGTCCTGTGCAAATACGCTATTTTAATTTGTGGATAGTCACCTGCTTAGTGAATAAATATCATTTTTGGTGACAGAAATAAGACTGGTCCCTCTGCCATTTGTCAGGGTGTGCTACAGCACATGTGCTAGAGTACATACATGTCTCCACAGCCATCTGTTTAACACAGTCCTGTAGGCACTATATATTTATGTGTATGTATATATATATATATGTATGTGTATATATATATGTATGTGTACATATATATATATATATAGAGAGAGAGAGAGAGAGAGAGAGAGAGATGTATATTGATCTGCTTTGCAGCAGCTCCACCTATCGGTAACAAAGGGGAGGGGATGGATCAATGAAAATTAACTTCAAGATAGATTTTACTTAAATGTGGCTGTAATAATATTCCTCACTGCTCTGAAACAGAAAGCAACAGGACATGAAACCATCATTTTGAACCTGACACTGCATGTTCCCCAAACGGAGCTGACGGAGAAGCTGTCGTGTGTTAGCTTAGTGCTGGCTCTGGGAATTAACTCTGTTATACATAAAAGGATGGTGAAAGGATCTGAAGACTAAATGAAGAGAAATGCTGTCTGAGGATTTCAAGGTTCATGTTACTAAAAAATATTAACAAAGATTTTCATCCCTTGGAAACGATAGTAGTAACTTTCTTTTAACATCTGTCAGGTGGTCGTGGAGAAGGAAGTTCAAACCTCTTTAAAAATAATGAGCTTTGATCATTTGATTAAGGAATTTCATTCTGCAAGCAGACGTTCTGGCTTAGGGATTTCAGAGGTCTTGGAGAGCATGAAGCTGTCTATTCTTCACATTCTAGGCAGGGTGGCGCCAGTAGGATAGATGGTTTCTTTAGTGAATGCTTAGCAAAGCATGTGGTAGTGTTGATGTTGGAATAAAGCTGTTTGCAGAAAATTCAGGAAAAACATCGAATACTTATATTTCCTTAACTTTTCATCCCAATTGTAATTGGAGTCACTTTGAATTTGTTGTTGTTGTTGTTATTATCGAAGAAGAGAAATAGGGATACCTAGCAACACCGGTGTTCTAATTTTCTTACGAATAGCTTTAATTCTACCCTCTGCTTCGCATTGACCATTCCTCACTTTCCCCCCCACAGATTCCCAGATTCAAAATGGGTGGTGAAGGAAGACAGGTGTGTTATTTTGGTGATTCAAGCAGGATACAGTCACGGCTGATGGTAAGGAGCAAAGACCATTCTTTGGCTCTTTTTTTTTTTTTAGTTGATTTTTTTTTTTATTATGCTTATTGGAGTCACATTGGCTAATACAATTATATAATTTTCAGATGTACATTATAATTTGACATCTGTATATTCTATTGTGTGTTTACCACCCAAAGTCCAGTTTCCTTCAGCACCATATATTTGATCCCGTTTACCAACGTCACCCTCCCCCTAACCCTCTATATTTGACCCCCTTTAACTGTTTACATATCTCCTCCTCCTCCACTCCCTACCCTCTGGTAACCACTAGTCTATAGTCCACGTCCATGAGTCTCTATTTGTCCTGTTCATTTGTTGCTTTTAGGTTTATATCTCACATATACGTGATATCATGTGGTTTTCAACTTTTTCTGTCTGGCTTATTTCGCTTAGCATGATTATTTCGAGGTCCATCCATGTTGTCGCAAATGGCAGTATTTCATCTCTTCTTATGTCTGAGTAATATGCCATTGTATTTATGTACCACAGCTTCTTTAGCCAATCATCTATCGTAGAACATTTTGGTTGCTTTATTTCCTGGCACTGTGAAAAATGCTGCTATGAACATCGGTGTGCAAATATCTTTTTTGGATATGGGTTTTCAAGTCTTTGGGGTAAATACCCAGTAGAGGGATTGCTGGATCAAATGGTAGATTAATTCTTGGTTTTTTGAGGAACCTCCATACTGTTTTCCGTAGTGGCTGTCCAATTCGCAGTCCCACCAGCAGTGTATGAGGGTTCTTTTTCCTCTGCATCCTCTCTAAAATTTGTTATGGCTTGTCCTGTTGATTATAGCTATTTTAATAGTTGTGACATGGTTATCTCATTGTGGTTTTGATTTGCATTTCCCTAATAGCTTCCGATATTGAACATCTTTTCAAATATTTGTTGGCCATTTGTATGTCTTCTAGGGAGAAGTGTCTGTTCAGGTCCTCTGCCCATTTTTTGGTTGATAGTTTAGTTTTTTGTTGTTATTGAGTTGTATAAGTTCTTTGTATATTTTAGATATTAGGCCCTTATCAGAGATGTTGCTTGCAAATATATTTTCCCATTCGGATGGTTGTCTCTCTTCTGCTCTTTTATGTGCTCTCACATCCTATACGGAAGAAGGTTTATTGCTACAATATAAATATGATTCCAATGGTCATTTTTTATGTCAACTAAAAAGCCTCAAGGATTCAGCTATAGGCCCTCATTTGCTTTCAATTCTTCCTCATTGAAATAATATATAAATCTAAGAATTCTAAGTATATAGCCATTAAGGAAACAAATTGGTTCCTGACGTGTATATAGTGAACACAAACAATAAAATGGGTGAAACAATAGCTAACTATATCAGGGGATAGAATAGTAAAAATTGTGAGTTAATTTCAAACTTGGCATTTAAACTCCATTATTATCAACGTAGCGATTCTTACCATCTCCTTCTCATTTCTCAGAACCCATTCTAGAACTATGTATGCTCAAACATTTAAATCCTGATCAAAATGATATGAATTGCAAAAATGATTTCCTTTACTATCATCCCATCGAACAGTTCTTGTTCAATCAAAATACAATAAGTGAAACCTCCTGGCATTATGTACCTTGATCATCATCACAAAAGTAAGGGATAGTAAAAGCCAAACATTTAACATAGAATTAAATTAACCAAACTAAGCAAAAAAAAAAAAAAAAAAAAAAAAAAAAAAAAAAAAAAAAAAAAATGCACCCTCTTCCTCAAATAAGCATGAATATTTCAATGTGTATTCTAAAGATTAAAATAAAGCAAAACAAAATTAGAGTTATTATTTGAATAATATAGAGAGCTGACCACTCATTCCCAAAGGCGATTTTATTCTTAAAAGTTTAAAATCCAGCAAGGAGATAAGGTATATGTGTATTAAAATTAAATATCAGAATAATAATAGTAGTAAGCAACAACACACAATATTAAATAAGGCAATGACTAATTAGCAAATGAGTGGTACATCTCATTCTACAAGTTAATAAGGAGTGGTTACTGATGGTCTGGAAAAGCAAAGGAGGATTCTTATGGCTTTGAAAGCTAGATAAATTGAAATGAATATATGGTAATATTACTACTCTTTCTCATTTCTTAAGTGTACTTTCCCAAGGTATCTTACTTTGATCTCTTATGAATTTTTTAAGGTAAGTGGTTTTATGCTTCTTAATCCAAGAACTATGTCATAAAATATTTTTTTAAAAGTTAAAAGATAGCTTTAAACGCCAACCTCTTCAAAGAGTTGAGATAAATGAACAACTATAAAAAACAACAACAAATCTTTGATGAGTTGGAATATACAAAGAGAATCTATTAGACTTTGTTTTGAATGCAGAGAGTATGCCATAACCCATTTTCATAAATACCACTGCCTAGCAACATGTTGCAGAAATGAAATATGTTTGATGATGCATTTGGACATACATTCATTTCCTCCAACATTTTCCAGATTTTTATTGGGTACTATAAGTACAAAGCTTGGTCTAATGAACTAGGAAATAAATACTATAAGAATCTCTCTCAAAATAGTAGAAAGAAAAGCATATTTAGAACTAAGCCTAACAATGTGATAAAATATTTATATACACAAAGGATATAGAAATCAATTATGATCTTGGAATCAGAGAAAGTACTGTAGAGGATATGATGGTCCTGAAAGAATAAGTAGAATTTTGATAGAAGGGAAAAAATAAAAAAGAATTCTAATTCTTTATAACTTTATACTTATAAATAGAACAAATAAAGTGATAGAAGGAAGTTATTAGTTTAAGTAAAATGCTAAATAACTTGGAGAAGCACAAATATGGAGAAGAAAATTGCCAAAAATCTTGAGTGTTGTGATAAGGAATTTAGACTTTACCCTCATAGCAATTATTATAGGCCATGAAACGATTGTGAGCATTGGTATTTTAGATATTGACTTTTGTTTAGGAATCAAGACAGTAGAGAATAGAGTTAATTTGACCAGGTATTTGAAGCAAGGAACAACTGAGAATAAAATGTACTAGTTCTAGTAAAAGATATGAAAGCACAAGAATAAATGGACACAAGTACACTGGGACAACAGAAGTAAAAATGGAGCTTTTTTTCAAAATGATGAATAGGGAGAATTACTGAGAATTGTGAATAATTTGGTATGCAAAATACAGAACACAACAGGGTCATTAAGGACTAAAGTTGCCCACCTAGGGTTATGGTCAGGGTCAGCTAATTTATGTGAAAATTAACTCCAACAAACTGTGACTGAATATAATATGAATTTATTTTACACTCAATTACATTCTAATGAGAGTTGATGAAAGAGACCAGTTCTGTTCCATGAAGTAACGCAGGGACCCAGGATCTTTCCATTGTGAGCCCCACAACCTTGCAAGATCTTGAATTCCTATACTGAAGCCTCTACATCTGGCCAACAGGTAAGGTAAGTGAGGAAGACAGAATGGAATATTTCATAACATTTTAGGATCAGACTCAGAAAAGTGCATCATTCTATGTTCCATTAAATAGATGTCAGTTGCATAATTCATTTAACCTCAAAGGAGTCAAGAAATATATTTTTGCAGTGTGACATTAGGAATAGAACATGGATATTGGTGAACAATTGTAGTTTCTGCTACAATGATCAGTAGATGGTAATGCCATGAACTGAAAAAAGAGAAAAGCAAGTCTGATGGGAAAAAAAGAAAATCAGTTCAAAATTGGATATGTTGAGTTAGTGCTGCATGCACAACTCTGTACTAGTTAAAATATTCTGCAGGTAGTGTTAAATTTTAATTTGAATATCAGGGCGCAGTTGCTGATGTGGGAATCAGTAAAAAGGTGGTAGTATAAACAAAGTTGTGATTATGATAAAAGGAAAATTATGGATGAAATGTTAGTGGCCACACATTGTAGGTCATGGTAAAGGAGAAGATACAAGCAAGGGAGATTGAAAAAGGGCAGTCAGATGTATGGAAAGAAAGTTTGGAGAAAAGACAGTCAAAGAAGCCAAACCGAAGCAGACTAGAACAAGAAAGAAGTCAAAAACCTTTATATACTGCTGGAGAGAGAGTGAGGAGAGAAGAGATGGAGAACCATGTTTTGGTGAAGATAAAAAATTTGCTGAGAATGAAAAGTTCAGGAAAGATAAAAGGATAGGAGAATACAAAAAAATGGAATCAATTAACAATGAATACATACATTGACAAAGAGTATTTTTTTGTTGAATTGAATTATACAGTAGATCGTGAGTTCTAGAAATATGGAAAGAACAATAGACTTGAATTTGGATTATGTGTTTTCAAATTTTTCTGCTTAACCCTGAAACCTTGGGCTAAACATTTCATATCACTTAGTTTCTCTATATGTGAAATGTAGCAACTGAATTCAGTGTTCTCTAAGACCCTTCCTTCTTTACAAATTTGAATCAGTTTATTACTTAAGACAATCCAGTGTTGTGATGAATAAATGAGCTGTGCCTTAGTTCTGTTCCTATAATGCAGCTTTGATCAAATTATTAAAATTATCTAACCTTCATTTTCTTATCTGTAAAATGGGAAGAATGATAGCATCTAACTCCTAAGATTGTTTCTAGGTTGGAAAAATTGTTGATTATTATAATACATGTAGCACAATGCCGGACATATAGTAAATAATTCTAAATGTAAGTGCTAGCAAGATAACGGTAGAACAGTCTGGCCATTGGAATGGATGTGATAGAGAATGAATTCAGAGAAGGTTCTTGATGCAAAATTTTGGAAAAAAGAATCATCTTGTAGTATCTAGGAGTTGTGTGATTCTTACTGAATCTACAAAGAGAACATGTGTGGACATGAACAGGTTACATAACAATAACTTAAATTTGAGTATTCATTCAAAAAATATTCATGAGGACTTATATCCTATTTAGATTGTTCTACATATAGGGACAAAAAGAGAAGGAGATGAATAGGGGAGAGTCTGGTTTCCATATTTATCCTGTGAAAATGCCTAACTTGAATTTAGTTTGTATCCTAGATGGCCTTAAAACAATGAAGGATGGTTTTCTTCCTTACGTGATTGTGTGAGTGTTTAATAAACAGAATTATTAAAATACAGAGAGACCAATTCTTAGCTTTTTGAGGAATCTCTATACTGTTTTCCACAGTAGCTGTACCAATTCATAGTCCCACCAGCAGTGTATGAGGGTTCCTTTTTCTTCATATCCTCTCTGACATTTGTTATTATTTGTCCTGTTGGTTATAGCTATTCTAATAGGTGTGAGATGGTATCTCACTGTGGTTTTGATTTGCATTTTCCTAACAGCTAGTGATGATGAGCAACTTTTCATATGTTTGTTGACCATTCGTATGTCTTCTTGGGACAAGTATCTGTTCAGGTCCTCTGCCCATTTTTTGATTGGGTCATTCGTGTTTTTTGTTGTTGTTGCTGTTATTGAGTTGTATGAGTTCTTCGTATATTTTGGATATTAGGCCCTTATCGAAGGCGTTGCTTGCAAATATTTTTTCCCATTCAGATGGTTGTCTTATTACCTTGTTGATTGTTTCTTTTGCTGTACAGAAGCTTTTTAATTTGATATAGTTCCATTCATTTATTTTTGCTTATACTTCCCTTACCTTTGAGGTAAAACTCATAAAATTCTCTTTAAGTCCAAGGTCCATGAGCTTAGTTCCTATGTTTTCTTCTATGCACTTTATTGTTTCAGGTCTTATATTTAGGTTCGTAATTCATTCTGAGTTAATTTTGGTGTGTGGTGATAGACAACAGTTTGGTTTTGTTCTTTTGCAGGCGGCTTTCCAGTTTTCCCAGCACCAATTATTAAAGATGCTTTCTTTTCCTCCACTGCATGTTTTTGGCGCTTTTTTTGGTCGAAAATGATTTGCCCATATAAACATGGGTGTACTTCTGGACTCTCGATTCTGTTCCACTGGTCTGTGGGTCTGTTTTTATGCCAGTACCATGCTGTTTTGATTATTGTTACTTTGTAGTATAATTTGAAGTTGGGCAGGATGATGCCTCCAGCCTTGTTCTTTTTTCCTCAGGATGGCTTTGGCAATTTGGGGTCTTTTGTGCTTCCATACAAATTTGATAATTTTTTGTTTTATTTCTTTAAAAAAATGCTGATCAGATTTTGATAGAGATTGCATTAAATCTGTATAATGCTTTAAGGGAACAGGGTCATTTTAACTATGTTGATTCTTCCAATCTAAGAACACAGAATATCTTTCCATTTCTTTGTATCTTCTTCAAATGCTTTTAATAGAGTCTTATAGCTTTCATTATATAAGTCCTTCACATGTTTTGTTAGATTTATTTCTAGGTATTTTATTCTTTTTATTGCAATTGCAAAAGAAATTATTTTTCCACTTCTTTTTTTGATGCTTCATTATTAGAGTATAGGAACACTGTGGAATTTTGAACATTGATTTTGTATCCAGAAAATTTACTGTATTTGCTTATTGTTTCTAGTAGTGTTATTGTGGAGTCTTTAGGGTTTTCTATATAGAGAATCATGTCATCCGCAAATAGTGACAGTTTGACTTGTTCCCCATTTAAATGCCTTTTATATCCTTCTCTTGCCAGACTGCACTCACTAGGACCTCCAATGTTATATTGAATAACAGTGGGGATAGTAGACAGCCTTATCTTTTTCTGATCTTAGAGAGACAAATGTTGGAAAGGACGCAGAGAAAAAGGAACCCTTATACACTGCTGGTGGGATTGCAAATTGGTATACTATGGAAAACAGTATGGAGGTTCCTCAAAAGACTAAGAATTGATCAACTATATGATCCAGCAATCCTTCTACTGAGTATTTACCCCAAAGACTGGAAAACCCATATCCAAAAAGATATTTGCACATAGCAGCATTATTCGCAATGGCCATAGCAGCATTATTCACAATGGCCAGGAAATAGAAGCAACCAAAGTGTCCTACAATAGATGATTGGCTAAAGAAGCTGTGGCACACATATACAATGGCATATTACTCAGCTATAACAAGAGATGAAATACTGCCATTTGCGACAACATGGATGATCCTTGAGATAATCATGGTAAGCGAAATAAGTCAGACAGAAAAAGTTGAAAACCACATGATAACACTTATATGTGGGATATAAACCTAAAAGCAACAAACAAACAGGACAAACAAACAGAGACTCATGGACATGGACAGTAGATTAATAGTTACCAGAGGGTAAGATGGAGGGGTGAGGGTAGATAAGGTAAAAGGGTCAAAATGTGGTGACAGAAATAAATTTAACTATGGGAGAACACACAATGCAATATATATGCCTTACTGTTAAATTGTACACCTGAAACTTACTGGATTTCATTAACCAATGTCACCCAAAAATAAATTAATTAAAAAAAAAACCAATAAAATAAAATACAGAGGAAAAATAAAACAGGAGACGAATGCTTTGTTCCATTTTCTTGTTACCTGAAGTAGACACCCTGAAAAAGGCCAGCAGCATGTACTTGAAATCTCTACGTTTAAGTGTCCCTGGTAAATTTTCACGCAAAAGGCACTCTTGTTTATTCTAGTCACAGAACTCTTTTCTCTCTTAATTCAAAAAGAAAAAATACCCTTGAAAAAATATATGCACCAGAAACAAGATAAATCAACATCCTTGCTATAGTTGAATTAGTTGGCTGCAGACAGTGTTTTATGGGCTGTTTCACTACCACTTTAATTAACTTCTAACAAGGAATATATTCCAGCTTTGCTCTCTCTTTCAAGTATGTGAAGCAGTATTCCATATGTGTGATGATTATAACACTGAATTCTACCCTTTGGGAAATGAACCTGACATTGCTCTGAATTGCCCATTGAGTATACAAGACATTCAAGTTCTTTAAATTATAAAGGACAATGTGAAGAGAACCTTGCTTGCCATGCCCTCATTGGCTGTTACCTTGTTCTCCAAGCCAACAGCAATTGCAAGCTCAATTAGCAGAACTAACACTGGAGTCAGGGATGAAGACTGAGCAGATTGAAAAAGTTAAGTAGGACTAGGAATATGGCATTATAGCTATTATAGCTACATTCAATACTTCTAAAGTTATTAAAGTTTTTCAGATGAATTTCTTTAAAAAATCATAGACTTCAGTTGTTACAATCTTTATGTTTGTTTCCTTTATTTTTTAAGTGCATGAGATATATTCCTTAATTTTCTTTGTGCTATCCATATATTACTGTTATCTGTATAGTTACTATTCATTAAACACATTATATGCTAGGCAATATGCTAAGTGCTTTGCATATATCACTGTAATCTTTATAATCATCCTAAAAGTTACTTATTATTTTCCCTACTAAACAGATGAAAGAAGTGAGGCTCAGAATTGGTAGAGCTCATACAGTAGTCCCCCTTTATCTATGGTTTCAGTTACACATGGTCAACTATAGTCCACAAATATTAAATGGGAAATTCCAATTCATAAATTTTAAATTGCTCAATGTTTTGAGAATTGTGATGAAATCTTGAATCATCTTTCTCTATCCCACCTGGAGGGAGAATCACCCTTTTATCCAGTGTGTCCAAGATACACTCCCTACCCATTAGTCACTTAGTAGCCATCTAGGTTATCAGATTGACTGTCATAGTACTACAGTGGTTGTGTTCAAGTAAGCCTTATTTTACTTAATAATGGCCCACAGCACAAGAGAAATGATGCTGGCGATTGGATATGACAAAGAGAAGTCTTTCCTTTAAGTGAAAAGGTATGTATGTATAGGAAAAAAACATAGTATATATAGGGTTTGGTACTTTTGCAGTTTCAGGTATCCACTAGGGGTCTTGGATCATATACCCCGCAGATAAGGGGGACTACTGTATTTGAACACAAATGTTTATATACCAAGCCAACACACTTTATAATCACAAGGCTTTGTAGCCTACCATATGTTAGAACATTTAAAGAAAAAGTCAAAAAACTATAAATCTCAGAGGAACAGAGACTAAGCATGGGCCAAATCTTATATCAACAATTAGCTAAGCTTGGCCTTGGGAATTTCCACAGGATCTATCCATAAATGCTCCTTCTGAAGTTTTAAAAAAAAGTGATTTTAAAAATTAAATCTCGCCCATAATGGATAGATGATAGGAAGGTGAATAGAGGCCAGAATTTGAACAAGAAGCAATTCTTATTACTTTTCAGCTGTGGTATGGACCAGATGATCTCATGGAGTTCCTCTTTATACCATCTGAGTCTGTGTTCAGCTTGTGAAAAGGAGAAGGGGACATATTCCCAATTGGGTTTGGCTGTAGCTAGAAACAGCTGGGAAAGGAAGAGATTTTTCTGTGGGTACTTCACCTGAAAGAAATAAAACAGCTTTTCCTAATCCTGGAGTATTGTATCACTAGCATAATGCATGAGAAGCTCAAAATGGTAAAGGCCTGCCAACTTCCTGGACTAAAATCAAAGTTCTTTCAGCCCTCCTAGTGTCAAGAAAGCTGTTATTAATTCTCACTGTGATTTTTTTTTTTCTAGGATGAAACAGATGCTTACAGCTCAACACTATGTGTGGCTTCAGAAAAGGTCAGTAATTGTTCTTCCACCTGGGAAGGATCACTCACAAATATGAATTGTTCTGGCTCTTTGTCCTTTTTAATGGTTGTTTGTAAGCATAAATTCATCAATGTTCCTTCATTCTCCATGAATATAAGAGACAAACAATTGTCATATGGCCAGGCTACTTTCTCTGGAAGTGTTCTCTCTATTAGGGATCCAGCATCTTGGATTTGTGAGTGTATTTGAGTGTGTGTCTGTGGGTCTGTTATTCTGAGAAAATTTGTGATACAGAGGAAGGAGAAATGGCAGTTTATTCAGCCCTGATCCTTTCTGACCTTTCTCTGTCATTTCAGTGAGCCATCTTTACTCTGGAGAATAGAGAAGAACAAATCTAATTGAGATTTGAAGGCTAGGTTAGAATTCCAGCTCCCCCACAAAATGTGTTTCCTGGGTGGTCACTTGCCTATTTTGAGCCTTAGTCCCCTTGGCTATGAAAACAACGTCATAATGCTTATTTTACAGGTTTGCTGTGAGGATGAAAATGAGATGGTGTAAGGACAAACATGTGACAGGAAGAGCATCAGGCAGCTCTAGTGGTATGAATAGCATTGTCTTTGGATAGGTGTGATCAGTCCTGCTTTTCCCTTGCTGTGTCCAGCTTACCCGAACAGGGATTAGATGCAGTAGTAGCCAAAGAATGTAGGGAAGGGAGAGAGCCAAGGCTGATTTGCAAACTGCTGCTGAAACAAGCTGGGGCTCAAAGCCGCAAATATTTCCTCAAGTTTTCCATAATGCAATGGCCAATCCTTAGTGTTGGGCATTACCCGTTTCCATTTAGATCTCTAAGGCTAAACTGTGTTGTTGAAATTCATAACTTCGTATGCTCTTTTGGGTTATTTAAAGCAGAATTCATGTAAATATTAGGGATGGAATGAGATGTAAGGGAAGATTACAGAAATTAAAATTTTCTTCTGACTTCATACTCTCTAGGGATAACTGGGACCTAGATCAGGTTGAGACATTCTTAGCAATAAAATAAATCAAAGATTTTGATCTTTCTCTTTCCTCTCTCGCCCCCTTTCTTCATTCCTTCCTTTCTTCTTCACTTACCTCCATCCTTCCTCCCTCCTTCTCTTTCCTTCCTTCTTTCTTTCCTTCCTTCCTTCCTTCCTTCCTTCCTTCCTTCCTTCCTTCCTTCCTTCCTTCCTTCCTTCCTTCCTTCCTTCCTTCCTTCCTTCCTTCCTTCCTTCCTTCCTTCCTTCCTTCCTTCCTTCCTTTCCTTCCTTCTTTCATTCCTCCCTCCCTCCCTCTCTTCCTTCCTCCCTTCCTTCCTTCCTTTCCTTCCTTCTTTTCCTTCCTCCTTTCTTCCTTCCTTCTTTCCTGCCTGCCTTTCACTTTCTTTCTCTCTTTCTCCCCCAGTTTCATTGAGAAATGATTGATATACATCACCGTGTAAGTTTAAAGTGTACAGCATGATGATTTGATTAACATATATTGTGAAATGATTACCAAATAGGTACAGCTAACATCCATCTTCTCATATAGATACAGTAAAAGAAAAGAAAAAAGAGAAAAGAATAAAGAGAGAAAAAAAACATTCTTCTTGTGGTAAGAACTCAGAATTTACTCTCTTAACTTTCCCAATTGTTATATCTTCTTGATGTATTGACCCATTTAGCTTAAAGGCTACTTTGTCTGATATAAATACAGCTACTCTTGCTTTTTTTGTTGTTACCATTTGCTTGAAATTGTTAGCATTTGTTTTTTTCTATCCCTATACTCTTAGTCTATGTGTATCTTTAAGGCTAAAGAGAGTCTCGTAGGTAACATATTGTTGAATTTTAATTTTTTAAATTTATTCAGTCAATCTATGTCTTTCGATTGGATAATTTAATCCATTTATGTTTAAAGTAATTATGTTTATAGTAAGGTAAGGACTTACTATTGCCATTTTGTTAATTGATTACTGGTTGCTTTGTAGGTACACTGTTCCTTCTTTCTTATCCTGCTATCTTTTGTGTGTGTGTTTTGATGTCTTTCGGTATCAGTGTGCTTTGACTTCTTTATTGTGCTCCTTTGTATAATAACTATAAAGTGTTCTCTTGTGGTTACCATGAAGCTTACAAAAAATATCTTAATATCTTATTTTAAACTGATAGCAACTTAACTTCAATAAAATTTGTATATTTTACATTTTCAGTTCTTCTTGCTCTCATGTTTTAGGTTATTGCTATGTATTATAATTTAGATTTTTAAATACTGTGTAACTAAAACAGATTATTGTATTTATGGTCATTTTTGCTGTGGTCATTTTTTTTTAACTTTTAAACTAGTGTTGGAGTTATACTCCACAAATACCATATTGAAGAATATAACTATGACTGTATATTTACCATTACTAGTAAGACTTATGCTACCTCCTGTGTTTTTATGATGTTAATTAGCATTATTTTACTTCCACTCAAATAATTCCCTTTAGCATTTCCCACAAGGCAAGTCTAGTGATAATGAACTCCCTCAGCTTTGGTTTGTTGGAGAAAGTCTTTACCCATCCTTTGCCTGAAGGACAGCTTTACTGGGTATAGAATTCTTGATTGACAGTTATTTTCTTTGAATATTTTGAATATACTGTCCCATTTTCTCCTGGCCTTAAAAGTTTCTGTTGAGAACTCTGCCAACAGTCTTACAGGGGTGTCCTTTTATGCAACATCTCTCTTTTCCCTTGCTGTTCTTAATATTCTTTCTTAGTCTTTGACTTTTGACAATTTAATTATAATGTGTCTTGACATAGCCCTATTCAGGTTCAACATATTTGTGGGTTTTTTGGTATTATATATTCAAATGTCCATTTCTCTACTCAAATTCAGAAAGTCTTCAGCCATTAATGCTTTAAATATACTGTCCTCTTCTCCTTTGGAAATTTTCATTGCACAAATATTGTTTCTTTTCACTGTGTCCTTTAATTTCTGTAGGATTTCTTCACTTTTTTTCATTCATTTTTTCTTTTTGTTCCTCTAATTTCTAATGCTCTATCCTCCAGTTTGCTGATTTCTTTTTTATGCATGGTTGAGTCTACTTTTGAGACTGCATGAAATTCTTCAGTTCTGTTCTTGTATTTTTCAACTCTAGGATTTTTGTTTTTGTTTTTTGATGCTTGCTGTTACCTTAGTTCAGCTTCCTGTGTGTCTAGTTAGGTTCCCTGGTCATACAGGCTGAAAGCTGTATTCAGAAATAAGCAGGACTACAAATTAGATTCCCCACCCAGATACAGTTCTAAAATCAGTAAAGTTCTTTGTCGTCTTAACTCAAAATGACTTGTATCCCAAATTCCCAGCCAAACAAGGCCACTGGCTCTGATATGCAAACTATTGGCTCTGTCTGCCCTTCTCTAGACCTGAGAGCTATTTGGCAGCACAGTTTTCAGATGTTTTACCAGCACATCTGGTTGGATGAGGACAGAAGACTTTCCACAGTGAGTGGGGTTATGTCTTCCCCCCCTTACCTGGGCAAGATGGGGAATGGCTTCTCCAGGCTACTCTCAATTTTCCAAACAGGATCTCTGGTTGGGAGAGGCAAGGAGCAACTCTCAGCCTTAGCTATGAGTTAATCTTCCTGCCTATATACAACATGGGAAGCTTCTATACCCAGTAATGGCTTTGTTCTCAGGGAGATCAGCTCTGCCCACTTGCCTCTGAGGAGCTGCTAGGCTGCACAGCTTCCAAGAATTTTCACCAGCCCTTCTAGTCAGATAGGGCTGTAAGGCATTCTCAACAGCAGCTGGGGCTATGACTCAGCACCTTGTCTGGGTGTGGACAAACTGGGCTGGCAAAACTCCTCCTGTGAAGATCTGAATCAGGCAGATCTGCACTCTGCTAATTTTCCTGGTCAAAATGTGCCCCTGACTTGGTTCTATAGATGAATAAAGCCACTGGTTTTAATTAGTACTTGAGCACTGTAGGTATAAACTTGGTCGATCAAAATCCATGCGCTGGTTGTTGCAAGCCCCTTTCCCTTGTCGCAGTCAGATTTTTAGTGGCTGGGCCTTACAGATGCCTCTACAGTCCCTATGGTACAATATCATAGTAGGGACTCCTACAAAGTGACCCACAATGGTGGGGGAGGTTGGTTGTCTCCCTGGGTTCACTTTTTCCACTGGAAAAAACAGAGGCTCATAGGAGATCTCTTCACATGGTGCTGCTCTATTCTGGAGAAGGGCAATGCAATCAACATGTAATGAATTTCTACTGTTCTAATGCAGTTCATCTTGGTCTCTGAGGTGCAGGGAGGAGCTTCAGTCTCACTTCTGTGTTCTAAGATTTTCTCAGTGATATTTTGTTCTTGAATAGGTTGTTCTTCTTGTGAGGGGAATGAAGTCAGGAACGACTTATGCTGCCATCTTAGTAACATAACTTCTTTTTTTCTTTTTTTAAATCAAGGATATAAGGCTAGGTTTACTAGGCTATGTACTTTAACCTGTAGGGATATAACTAAAGAGATTCTGATTGTGAATCACTTACTCAGCATTTGGCATTACTGGCAGGATATAAATATTTATATCGATATTTTATTTGGACAAGTCAAGGAATAGTATGAGATTGAGCAATAAAATAGGTAAGATCTTTGGTTTACAAGTAGCTTATTTATTTATTTATTTATCTATTTCTTTCTTTCTTTCTTTCTTTCTTTCTTTCTTTCTTTCTTTCTTTCTTTCTCTCTCTCTCTCTCT
>NW_006439192.1:6758353-6786325 GCF_000325575.1 Pteropus alecto
TTTCTTTCTTTCTTTCTTTCTTTTCTTTATTGCAGTTTGCAGATGTTTCACTGAAAAAGAGTCAAAATATGCTCCCTTAAAATAAGACTGGAATTGATGTCAGAAAGTGACTCATAGTTTTTAACCCAAAGAAGAATGCAGACTGTGTACATTCAACTCCAGTGTACCAAAAAACAAATCTAAAGAGACTCAGCACACATTCTTTTTAAGAATTTATATTGTTTCTCCTTAAGTATTGAGAAGAATCCCTTGCAACAACAACAAAAACAAAACAAAACAACAAAAACATTTCTCTGTTAGTCCAAAACCAGCAGAGGAAAAGTCCTCTTCAGTCAGTGAGACCATAAAGAACATCTGGTTGATTAACAGATGTTAATGCCAGAATAGCTTTGGTTTGATCAATGATGTAATCAATCATGAAAGTTATAATTTTAGCAAGGTTTAGACTGTTCCATTAAATAAAGATGGAACATATCTGGAGTTCCAGATTCAAAAAATATTTCTCTAAAACCAGTATTTGTGGAACATTTGCATACTTATCATTTTAAATCTAATTTTTTTTAACATGTTCATACAAGTACCTTATGTGAAAATGATATAGTTGGGGGAAAGGTAAACATTTACTTTTTCCTCATGGTTGAGGGGAAGATAGGAATTTAGTATGACTTTAAGAATTGAAGAGACAATAGAGAAAATACGGGCTAAAAAAAAAGTGAGATTCAATTTATTTAACAGATATTGTTTAATGATTATTGTGTATTTTATATACTCATATTATGGTATCTGAATGTGGTTTTTAGTTTTACCTCTGTCATTAGAGAAAAGAAACAACAAGACAGCAAAACAAAAAAATTAAAGAGAAACTAAAATAAAATGAGAATAAAGCATTTAATTACCATTCCTCTATAGTAGGATATTATGATGCGAAGGCATAAACAAAAAAAGGGATGTAATCTAAAGCAAAGAAATAATGCAATCTATTAAGAATATAACAAGTGGGAGTAATTGGAAGTGGAGTCTACGGCCATGCCACCCTGAACAAGCCAGATCCCATCAGATCTTGGAAGCTAAGCAGGGTTAGGCCTGGTTAGTACTTGGATGGGAGACCATCTAGGAAGACCAAGTGCTATAGGCATAAAAAATAAATAAATAAATAAATAAATAAATAAATAAATAAATAATAACAAAAATAAAAAATAAGAGAGTGTAAGTTGACAAGGTCCTTGCAATCTGTGAGGTCAACCAACGGCTGCTTTGCCTAATAGATAGATAGATAGATAGATAGATAGATAGATAGTAATTGGAAGTGGAAGAATAAAAATAATTCAAATATTCCATGGAAAATTTTTATAAAACAAATTTGAAAAAAAGATTAATCACTTGTATACAAGTGGTTGCTAAAATTGTAGGAAAACGACTAAAGTCCAAGGGCATGATTTTCAGAAAATTTCTCAGATGGACATCCTCTATCTAGGAGAAGGGCTGATTACTTGCCATCAACAGAAATCTGAGGTCACCTATCAAAAGGGCTGCATCTACAGATAAGGTGGTAACATAGATAAATCCATTGCATCAATGCACAGAGGTCATATTACAATTAGCCCCAAATGCCCAAATATATATAATAAACAAAACTTTGAAACCAAATAATTAGTAACCAGTTCTTGTTTGTTAAACTGAAATCTAATGTGTCTCTTGATGTCAACTAGTTATATATACATAGATATAATCAGAAATATAAACTAAGATTTTCTGATTATACATAAAGACCAAATAGATTAAGTGTTTTTTACATTCTGAGAGTTTTACATATGTAAACTCATTTGAGTAGCATACTAACATGAGGAAAGATACAATTATTTTTTCTCTTTATGGATGAGAAACAGAGGCCCAGAGGGATTAAAACTTGCCGCACATTACATAGCTATTAAGTGGTAAAATTAGAATTCAAACTCAGACACATTTGTAAACAATGCTATACTGATGACTTGCAATTTTGTGTTAAACAGTAATTAAAAAAAAAGTAATATATTTTATATATTACTTTTTTTGTCTTATAGTTTTGCTGAAAGCATAGCAAGGTATAGCCAGATTTGATTCCCTGATGGTAAAAAACACCTTACCTCACCCAAATAAACAATACTCTTCTCCCCACCTGTAGGGTCAAGCGCATTAAACATGCTCTGACATAAGACTATTTTTCCTACTTATGTTATCTTGAAAAACACTTTTGAGAATTGACTTTAAGCTCGACATTTCAAACTTTTTTTTCTATTAAAAAAAACAATTTTCCAAGTGTCAACCAAGGGCTATATTCTCTAAAACAATTCTGAAAAAGATACTTAGCCTATACTAGTAAAGAGGAAGTTTTAAATCTATGAACTATAATACTGTGTCCAGTGTTATGTAGTTTTCTTTTGTAGGTTCAAAATTAGAAAATATTTTCCTTTTTAGAAGTACTGATTCTTAAAAATAACCAAATAAATAAGCTTCTTGGTTCACTGATACCAAATTTAGTTCATTTTTACAAACGAGAGGAACGGAAAACAATGACAAATTTAACTCCTTTTATTAATTTGGAACGTTTTCCTTAGTAATATTAAACATCATGTATATTTGTCAGGGTTCTCCAGAGAAACAGAACTGATAAGACGTATATGTAGATACAGTTATCAAGAGATACATGTCTCCTATGTACATGAGAGAGAGGAGAGTGAGAGAGGTTTATTTTAAGTAATTGGCTCACATGTCTAAGGGTGGGGGGTGGCTGGCAAATCCAAAATTTTTTAGGGCAATCTGGCAGGCTGGAGACCCAGGACAGAGTTGATGCTGTAGCTCAAGTCTGAAGGCAGACTTCAAGCAGAATGCCCTCATTCTCCTTAAACCTCAGTTGTTGTTTTTTTTCCTTTTAGGACCTTTGACTAGTTGGATGAGGCTCACCTAGATTATGAAGAGTAACCTGCTTTAATCAAAGCCTACCAATTTAAATGTTAATCTCATCTAAAAAAATAATTTCACTGAAACGTCTAAACCAGTGTTTGACCAAACAGCTGGGTGCCATGGCCTAGCTAAGTTAACATATAAAACTAACCATTGCACAATGAAAACAATTTTTCTAAGCATTCTTTTTCTTTTTCTTCTATTTTTGGCAAAGAGACACAGACCTCTTGTATCTCAATCCAGAGCCAGTAAATAAACATTAAAAATGTAATATTTGATTTCACAATTTATTTCTATCATGTATAGAAAGGTACATTTGTCAGTTACATACCTCTCATTTTGGGTGGCCAGAGAGAATATCATTACTCAAAGTAGAAGAGAATAAGTCTCATGTTCCACTCAAATGTTACATTCTATGCCAGCTTTGGTGTTTCTGTGTGGGACTGAAGACTATATGAGATCACTTTATAATAAAGATTTGTGGGTTACTATAGAAACAGAACATGGAAGAGGTCCAAGATGGATGAATCCTGTGCTGAATATCATGGGAGAGTGGTATGTGCCATTATGAGACTTGAAAAAGTTGAATTATTATGGAGTTACAAGGCTTTTGAAAATGAATTCACCTGACACATTGAATTGGGAAGTATCAAGATAGATGACAGACTCATATTCCAGTAAATCACATGACTTGCATCAATTTATTGTATCAGTTAAAAAGTTTAAGGGGAAAAGAAGAAATCAGCTAAAGAAAATTTATCTCTGGTAAAACTGAGTTTAGGGAACCTTTGGTTATTTATACTGTAAACTGTCAAAGAAGCTGTAAATATGTTGGTATTTCTGTTTAAATTTGAATATCAACACAATCAGTAGCTGAGATTTGGGACAGCATTATGTAGCCCAAAAACAAAACAAAATAAACAAAACAAAACAGAAATAAAGGAGCAGGGATGCATGAACAAAAAGTGATAAATGTAAGAGGGGAATTAAGGAATATCCATAGTTTAAGATAAGATTGTCTAGGTGATATTAAATGGAGTAGTAAAACTGCAACAATTCTGTATGGCAGAGAGTTTGGTTCAATCAATACAAAAAGCAAGATTGGGTGGAATTTTCTAATATGCAGGTAATATTTTTAAAATTAAATAATAAATACATTTACATATGAACCAATATACCTATTTATTACCTACTATCTACCTGACATTATTCTAGGCACCTAAGAATACAATTAATAAACAAAGTAGACAATCTTGGAACTTATATATTTGTAAGAGTAGATAAAAATAAGCCATAAATATAATAAATTGCATAGTAAATTAGAAGGTCATTAGCACTATGGAATAATGAAAAAAAATTCATTAGGATTGCAGAGATTGGGAGTGCCTCACTGGGGTCAGAGGGAGGGCTAGTTGCATCGGCAGACCTCATGTAACATTCAAGAAAAGATATAAGGTAAGTATAGAAGTTTACCACTTGGCTAACTGGAGGAAGGACACCCCAGGCAGAAGGAACATCAAGGCTGAAGCCCAATGAGGGATGGAAAAAAATGTAAAGATGTGAAGTCAGTGGGAGCCAGGGTCCTCAAGATCAGTGCACTGAGTTTGGCTTTTACTCAGAATGATTGGGAGCCATTGGTGGTACTGAGAAGGTAAGTGAAATAATCTGACTTATTTTCTAAAAAGAGGACTATAGCTTCTGTTAAGAGGGTAGGCAGAAAAGGATAGATGTAGAAGCAGGGAGACTTAAGAGGTAAATATGATAACCCAGTAAAGAGATGATGGCAGTTATACCTGGATGAGAGAAATGGGGAACATGAAAAGTTGGTTGGAGTCCAGATGTATTTTGAAGATAGAACCAATAGAATTTTTTGGCAGTCTAGATATGGCGAGCAAGAGAAAGAGAGCAAACATGACTCAAAGATTTTTGTTTGAGAAAACTAAAAGTATGCAATTGCTATTCGTTTACATGGACTAGGCTGACGAAGGAGTGTTCAGTGGAAATGAGCAAGAGTTTAGTTACAGACAGTTTAAGTTGAGATATCTGTTAGATAGCCAAGGGAAATGCTGAGTAGGCATTTGGCTATATTGGTTGAGATTTAGAAGACTCATCTGAGCTAAGAGCTGGCACCATGTAGACGGTATTTAGGTTAAACCAGATACATTTGACAATGTGTGAAGATTTTTGACTGACTATAATAGATTTTTGTATGATTCAACCAAATGAAAATAATTGTACGTGAGAGATTACCAAGGTTGAAGTTGCAGATGGAGAAAAGTACCAAGGATGGAGTCCTACATTAAGAGATTGGAGAAAGGATAAAAAACTAGCCAAGGAGACAAACAGAGCAGTGGAAAGGAAGAAAGAAACTATTGTCCAGAAAGCCAAAAAAAGAATCAAAGTGAAGGATGAAATCATTGAGTCAGATGCTGGTGATAGATTGTGCAAGACGAGGATCGATCATTAAATTTAAAAATATGGTCATTAGTTACCTTGATAAGATCTTTCTTGATGGAATATGAGGTTAAAGCATGATTGGAGTAGTTCCAAACAGATGGAAGAAAATTGGAGATCACATACATAGACAACTCTTTTAAGAAATTTTGTCACAAAGAGAAGCTAGTAAATATTTTAGTGAAAGAGGACTTCACTGACATTATATTTTGAAAGGAAAATATTTCTTTTTTCTTAATATGGGAGAAAAGTTTGTATATTGGTTGGAATGAGCCTATAGAGGGGAAAGTTTGTGATTTGGGAAATGTAGGGGACAATACTGAAGCAATGTTTTTGTGTAGGCAAGAGGGAATGAAATTCAGTTTATGGTTAGATTTATATATATATGGTCTCAGAAAATCACCAATTTAAATCTAGGAACATAATGGAAGACAGACTATATATGGGCACAAATATAGGTGAGTTGGAAGCTGTACTGACAGGAGCATGAAAATTCCTTTTCAAATTGTTTTTATTTTCTTAATGAAAAAAGAAGCAAAATAATCAGTTGAAAATGAGAAAGAAGGGCAATATAATTAGAGACTATAATAAACATAAAATAATCACTAGGGGATTTGGAGACTGAATAAAATAAAGAAATGTAGTAGAATTGCCGTATGGCATTAAAGGGCATTAAAGGCCCTTTGAAGATGGTGGTCATAGATATAAAGGGAGGATAATCTGCAGGGTGTATGCTTTGCTCCAGACACATTCTGTTGCATGGGTGCTGATATGAGTAGAAAGAGAATGGAATTTAATCAGGGTTAAAGTTTTCCAGGTGAATAGGAATAATGAGAAGTACAATCGAGTTGAGTATACTATAAAGAGAATAACCATTAATATTATTATTAATGATTATTAATAAGAACATAGAATCTAAATCATGTAAAGAATCCAGTGAAGAGGTAAGGCATATGAGAGGAAAGTGAAAAGATTATAGGATCTAAGGATTTAAAAACCTTTGAAATTGGGGTTCTAAAGTCAGTAAGCTGGGAAGGTAGTAGGTGATGCTTGGGATAAGATATAGAAGAGATGCAATTACTGGCATAGGAGGCCTAGGATTATAGGACTGAGTGGATAAAATAGGAAAGAAGATAAAACCATTTGAAGAGAAACAGTTAAGTAACGGAGAGTATCTGTGTTGGAAGTATCATCAGTGCAGATATTGAAATGGTAAGAAATTAATCCAGTAGCCTCATTTCATTCTTGGATAAGATAATTAAGTATTTTAAGGATGACAATTAACTATATAAGTTCAAATAAAAATGCATTAAAAGTCTCAAAAGTTCTTTTCTGGAACTTGAAATCATGAATGAAGACTTCTTTGAAAATAAAATGACAGAAAATCCAACAAAATTGAATATTTTTTATTCAATATCCAAAATAATATTCAACAATTTTGAATAGTAAAAGTTATAAGGGAGGATTTATATTATCAGATACTGCAATATACTATAAATTAAAATAAAAACAAAACAAAAACAATAACAAAACCAATAAAATAATATGGTGTTGGCCCATAGATTAACAGCTAGAACAATTTAACAGAGTAAATAACTCAGAAATAAACAATAGTACATTGGATTTACTGAATGATAAAACTGGCATCACAAATAAATATGTTTAGAAAGTCTTACTTAATAACTGAATCTAGGATAAATAGGTAACTCTTTGGGAGAAAATTAGACTCCATGACTAAAATAAAAATGAAATTTAAACAAGTTATATAGAAAAAAACCCATAAGAATAGAAGATAACTTGAAAATTATTTTTGGAATATTAATATATGAAAGGGACATTTTCAGTGACCTGCTAGGATTGACATTTCAAAAGGTTACTCTAGCTATTGTGTGAAAAATGATTGAGAAGCGTAAGATAGAATCAGAGAGATGAGTTGAAAGGCTATAGCAATGCGCAGGTGAAGAATGAAGGTGCCAAACAGGAATATAGCAGCTTCTCATGGAGGAAAAATGTAGGTTTGAGATGTTAATTAATAAATTATATCCCTAGCTCCAATTATCAATCTCATCCAAAAATCACTTCCCTACAATGGAAAAATACTCAGAATTTGAATTTTTCCTGAATCTATAGTTATTTATTTCTGCTATATCCTCTTATTTTGTACATTTTATTATATTTTTTGGTTCTCCCCTCTCACTCAAAGTTAATTATAGATCCACAAGAAATTATAAGAATAGTAAAGTACTGTGTTTTCTTCATCCAGCTTCCCCCAATGATAACTTTAGTTAAATGTTAAAACCAAGAAACTGATATTGCCTAGAAGTAAACCCTCACATATATGGTCAACCAATATTTGACAAGGGAGCTAAGAATACTCAGTGGGGGAAAGAATAGCCTCTTCAATAAATATTGTTGGGAAAACTGGATATTCACATGCAAAATAATGAAACTGGCTCCTTATATTATACCACTCACAAAAATTAACTTGAACGGATTAAAGACTTGAACATAAAACTTGTCAAGGTAAAACTCCTAGAAGAAAACATAGGAAAAAAGCTCTTTAACATTGATCTTTGCAATAATTTGGGTGGAGGGAATATAACACAAAACCACAAGCTACAAAGGCAAAATCTGTAAAAGGGACTCCATCAAACTAAAGAGCTTCTGCACGGCAAAGGAAATTACCAACAAAATGAAAATGCAATCTATGGAATGCAAAAAAATATTTGCAGATTATATATTTGATAAGGGTTTACTATCTAAAATATATAATAAATTCACACAACTCAATAACAAAATTAATAATTACAGTAATAAATTTGATTTAAACATGGGCAGAGGACTTTTATAGATATTTCTCCAAAATACACATACAAATAGCCAACAAATACATGAAAAGGCACTCACTTTCACTCATCATCAGGTAATGCAAATCAAAATCACAATCATATATCAACTCACACCAGTTAGAATAGCTATCATCATATAGACAAGATATAATAAATGTTGATGAGGATGTGGAGAAAAGAAAACTTTGGAACAGTATTCTTGGGAATATGAACTGGTATAGACACTGAAAACTGTATGGAGGTTCTTAAAAATATATGTTAAACTACATGTGACCCAACAATCCCATTTCTAGGTATATATACAAAGGAAATGAAATCATCGTCTGGAAGATATCTGCACCTCCATGTTCATTGCAGCATTATTCACAATAGCCAAGACATGGAAACAATTTAGATGTCCATCAGCAGATGGATGTGTAAAAAATAAAATGTTATCTCTCTCTCTCTCTCTGTCTCTTTCTGTCTGTCTCTCTGTCTCTCTGTCTCTCTGTCTCTGTCTCTCAAATCCTGTCCCCCATAATCAATAATGGAATATTATTCGGCCATAAAAAGAAGAAAATCCAGGCATTTATGACAACATAAATGGTCCTTGAGGATATATCAAATTCATAGAAACAGGGAGCAGAATGGTTATTTTCTGGGGCTGAGGTGTAGGGGAAAGGGGGAGATGTTTGTCCAAGAGTATAAACTTTTAGTCATGTGATGAGTAAATTCTCAGGATCTAAGAAGACTATAGTACAGTTTTGTACATTTGAAAAGTTGCTATGAGAGTAGAGCTTTAATGTTCTGAGCTTTAATGTTCACACCTTAATACCACAACAACAAAACTGTAATTATGTGAGGTAAAGGATGTGTTAACTAATTTTATTTTGATAAACATTTTGCAATGAATACATGTATCAAATTAAAATATTGTATACCTTAAACTTACCCAGTGTTATATGTTAATCATATCTCAATAAAACTGGAAAAACGACAGAGAAAAGATAACCCACAGAATGGGAGAAAATATTTGCAAATCATATATATGATAAGAGAATTGTATATAGAATGCATAACATTCTTATAATTCAATAATGAAAAGGCAAATAACCCTATTAAAGATGGGTGAAGATTCTATACATTTTTTTTCAATGAAGCATAAATAGGCAATAGAATATGTAAAGACATTCACAATCATTAGAGAAATGTAACTGAAAACTATAATAAGATACCATTTCTCATCAACTGAGATGGCTGTAATCTAAAAGATAAGTTTTGGCAAGTTCATGAATGGTGAAAATGGAAATACACAGGCACTTTGGAAAATAATTTGATAGTTCCTCAAAAAGTTAAACATAGAATTACCATTTGACCTAGCAATCCCATTTCTAGGTATGTATCCAAAGGAAATTAAATCACCACCTGGAAGATATCCCCCATGTTCACTGCAATATTATTCATAATAGCCAAGACCTGGAAACAACACAGGTGTCCATCGATAGATGAATGGGTAAAAAAAAAAATGGCAAAAAATAGGAAAAGGCAATTCACAGAATAGAAAATTTTAATAACAAAATTAATACTAATGTCTGTGGTAGGGGATTAGAAGTGATGAGGCTCTGTGCCTTTTCCATGGTGGCACCTAATCCCTCCTGCATATATGCCCTATAAAAGCAGGTGTGTGGAGCATTGCTCTGTACCCCTGATTTGCCACCAGTATTTCTGAGTGCTTGATGAGGTTCTCTGAAAAAGAGCCTTCAAATGAACCCACCAGAATAGCTTGAATAACCAGCTCCTCTTAATGAGCTCTGTCGAGGCAAATCAGTCTGCCTGTCTTGACTCACCTGGGAGAGACCTGTCTATCTCTGGTTATTGAAACTACAATGATGGGATCAAGAAAAGTTATGATTTCTTTTTTTTAGTTTATCTAAGTTTTTCTCGTTGTTAATGCGGGACCCATGCCTTTTCTATCTTTCTACTTGCTAATGGAAAAGAATTTTTTTTTTTGCCACTACAAATAATTCTGCAAAAGTCATCTACATACATACATTTACACATGCTGAAGAACTTTTTAAATGGGGAATATGACCAAGAGCAGAATTAAATGGTATGAGTATGTTTAATTTGAATTGTTCATGCCAGATTTTTTCCACATTTTACAGTGATGTAATAATTTACATTTCCATCTCATATCTTTGCCAGCAATATATTTGTTAAATATTTGCTAATCTTAGTGTTATAAGGTTATATTTTATGATTACCTTAAGGTGACTTTATCTAATTAGTATTAATTTTGTTATTAGAATTTGCTATTCTGTGAATTGCCTTTTCTTATTTTTGGCAATTTTTCTATAGAATTGTTTGTATGTTTATAAAATCCCTATATATTTCAGAGAGTGACATCAGAAGCATGGCGGAGTGAGAGATGTCCCCAGACCTCTCCCCTTGAAATAACAATAAGCTGAACATCTAATATTCAACAAAAAACACCCAATCTACACACAAGCACGTCTGAGCAAGAGGTTTGTGAATAAGAGCTACCACAGGTTAGAACAGTGGGAGTCCCGTGGTAGGCCAGGAGAAACAAAGAAGCTGCCTCTTGCAGCCAGAGCTCAGTACAGAAGGAGGGAGAGAGGAGAAGGTACAGAATGTTCCTTGAATAGCCTTGCCTGAGAGAGCTGTGAGCTTCACGCAGCAGCAATGCCCAGGGACCAGGGCAGAAAGCAGAGGAGTGGGGATGGCAGAGAAGCGATAGTTGATTTTTACCAGCTGCGGTTGCAAAACGCAAGGTTGAAGTGCAGTCTCCATTCCCTAAACCAGAGGGCACCTCTCCTCATATCCTCTACTACTGAACACTGTGGAGCCCCAGAGGAATCTGAGCAAACACTACTGAAAATGTTGCTAACACTAACAGGGACTGAGACTGAGGATAGCATATGATTGAATATTTATAAGGAAAAAAAGGCATAACTGAGAGACTCTATAAAGCAGGGAGGCTTAGATGTCACCTACTGGAAACCAAAAGAAAAACTCCTTCTTAGCAACAGGCTAAAGAGAGACTTTTATATAATAAATCTTTTTTTTTTCTGGAAAAAAAGCAGAATACACTTCCGTTAATGCCCAGGTGGAAAAACAGTCCATTAAATACCATGAACAATCAAAGTGACAAGGCAGCTCAGAAAGAAAGAGAAAAATCTACAGAAAATAAGCTTAAAGATACAGAAATATGCGACTTAAATGACAGAGAATTTGGGATGGGACTTCTGAAAAAGTCAGTGAGATCCAAAATAATTCATATGAACGATTCCAGGAATTGAAAAAACAACTAGGTCAGCAGAATGAGTTTTTTAGCAAGGAAATTGAAACCCTCAAAAAGAACCAAATAGAACTTCTGGAGATGAAGAACACACCAAAAGAGGTGAAAAATGAAATAGCAAGCTTGAGAAGTAGTGTCAACCAAATGGAGAAAAGGATCATTGATATTGAAGACAGAAAACTAGAAATAAATCAGAAGGAAGAAGAGAAAAACCTAAGAATGAAAAATAATGAAAGAGAAATACGAGAACTAGCTGGTACCACCAGGAAAGGAAAGTTAAGAATAATGGGCATTCTCAAAGGGGAGGAAAAGAAGCAGGGATTAGAAAGCATTTTCAGACAAATAGTTGCAGAGAATTTTCCAAATCTACGAGCTTAGAATTCAAGAAGTCAACAGAACACCCAATTATCTCAACCCAAAAAGGCCTTCACTAAGACACATTATATTAAAATTATCAAAAATCAATGACAAAGAAAGAATTCTCAGGGCAGCCAGGGAAAAAAAGACGGTAACTTATATAGGAAAACCCATTACATTATTATTAGACCTCTCAGTACAAACCTTACAAGACAGAAAGGAGTGGAATCAAATATTCAAACTATTAAATAAAAGGAACTACCAGCCAAGAATAATGTAATCCAGCAAAGCTCTCCTTTAGATATGAATGAGAAACAAAGACCTTCCCAGACATACAAAAATTGAGGGAATTCTCCACTATGAGGCTTGCATTACAGGAAATACTGAAAGGGGTCAGCTCACCTAAAACAAAATGACAAAAACACACAAAACTGCGAGTAAGGAAACTAGCAGGCAGACAGAAGCAGGGGAGTGCAACCTTTATTAAGAATAGGGCATTATAAGCTTAAATAATAAGAAGAGATTTCCTGTTGTAAGATAGTAATGAATGTTCTGCATACATAGAGACAAACTGAGACAACAGTGACTAAAAAGGGGAGGATTCAAAGGTCCACATTCGCAAAGGAGAATGGAGATAAGGCACACACAGAGGAAAATGGACAACTGTATATATGTATATATATAACTATGCTTTACATATTCATAAGCACATGCCAACGATTCAGAACCGAAGTACATAACATAAAACAAGCAGGACACGACGGAAAGTTATATATATATAACTATCCTCTACATATTCATAATGGTAACCACACACCAAAGATTCAGAATTGAAGTATATAACATCAAACAAGAAGGACCAGAGTGAAAATTCTATAAAACCCAACCAAAAAACAAACAAACAAACAAACAAACAAAAAACACAAAGACAAGAAAGCAATGGAAAAATCAAGCTATCAGAAAGCAAAACATAAAATGGCTATAGGAAAACCTCATATTTCAATAATCACTCTAAATGTAAATGGACAGAACTCACCAATAAAAAGGCATAGAGTTGCAGATTGGACCAAAAAAACCCAAACACATGCTATCTCCAGGAGACACATTTCAGTTCCAAAGACAAATATAGACTCAAAGCGAAAGGGTGGGAAATGATATTTCAAGCAAATGGCATTCAGAGAAAAGCAGGAGAAGCAGTACTAATATTGGATGAAATAGACTTTGAAGTAAAAAAGGTAAAGAAAAAATTACAGAGGAACACTTTAAAATGATAAAGGAAATCATAAACCAAGACATAACACTTATTAATATCTATGATCCCAATCATGGAGTTCTGAAATATATAAAGCAATTACTAACAGAACTAAAGGGAAAACAGACCAAAACATATCATAGTAGGAGACCTAAATACCCTGCTGTTGGATATGGACAGATCACTCAAAAAGAAAATCAATAAGAAAATAACATTCTTAAATGACACATTAGACTAACTGGATACAATTGACATTTATAGAGCCTTTCATCCTAAAACACCTGCTTATACGTTCTTCTCTAGGGCACATGGAACATTCTCAAGGATTGACCACATATCAGGGCGCAGAGATAGCTTAGAGAAATATAAGAGGGTTGAAATCATACCAACCATATTCTCTGATCAAAATGCTTTGAAGCTGGAGATCAACTGTAAAAAGAAAATGGGAAGAACCACAAATACATGGAGATTAAACAACTTGCTACTGAAGAATGACTGGGTCAGAGAAGAAATGAAAGGAGATCAAGAGATATATGGAAACAAATGATAATGATAGTACAACATGTAAATAATTTGGGGACATGGCAGAAATGGTCATAAAAGAAAAGTTCATATCATTACAGGCCTATCTCAAAAATCAAGAACGAGCCCAAATAAACGACCTAATACTTCATCTAGGAACTAAACAAAGAAGGTTTTATGAATTTGACCTCAAAGGCAAGGGAAGTAAAAGCAAAAATAAATGAATAGGACTACATCAAACTAAAAAGCTTCTGTTCAGCAAAAAAAAAAAAAATCATCAACAAGGTAAAGAGACAATCATCCGAATGGGAAAATATATTTGCAAGCAAAGTCTCTGATAAGGGCCTAATATCCAAAATATACAAAGAACTCATATGACTCAATAACAACAAAAAAACAAACGATCCAATCAAAAAATGAGCGGAGGACATGAACAGACACTTCTTCCTAGAGGACATACAAATGGCCAAAAATCATATGAAAGGATGCCTAACATTGCTAGATATTAGGAAAATGCAAATCAAAACCACAATGAGATACCATCTCTCACCTGTTAGAATAGTTATCATCAACAAGACAAGTCATAACAAGTGTTGGAGAGGATGCAGAGATAATGGAACTCTCATACACTGCTGGTGGGACTGAAAATCGGTACAGCCACTATGGAAAACATTATGGAGGTTCCTCAAGAGACTAAGAATTGATCAATTATATGATCCAGCAATCTCTCTACTGGGTATTTACCCCAAAGACTTGAAAACATATATCCCAAAAGATGTTTGCACACCCATGTTCATAGCAGCATTATGCACAGTTATGGCCAGGATGTGGAAGCAACTGAAGGGTCCTATGATAGATGATTGGCTAAAGAAGCTGTGGCACATATATACGAAGGGATATTACTCAGCCATAAGAAGAGATGAAATACTACCATTTGCGACAACATGAATGGACCTCGAGATAATCATGCTAAGCGAAATAAGCTAGACAGAAAAGTTGAAAACCACATGATATCACTTATATGTGGGATATAAACCTAAAAGCAACATACAAACAGGGCAAACAAACAGAGACTCAAGGACATAGACAATAGACATTACCAGAGGGTGGTGAGGGAGGGGGAAGAGGAAGGTAGATGGGGTAAAAGGGGACAGATATGTGGTGACAGAAAGAAATCTAACTATGGGCTGTGAACACACAATGTAAATATATATATGCCTTACTGTTGAATTGTACACTTGAACCTTACTGGATTTCGTTAACCAATGTCACCATAAAAAAAAAAAAAAAAATCCCAAATCCCATTATATTTCAAATATACGCACTTAGTTTGTTATCTGCATTGTTCAAAGCCAGTTATTTATCTACTGAATTCTGTATTTTATATTTTGGCATACAAAAGTTTACATATTTATATGTATTATTTATATTTATATTCAAATGTTTATTTCTTAGTAGGCTTGGGTTTCTTATTTGGTTAAAAATGTCTCCTCTGATTATAAAAACATAATCAAATTTTCTGCTATGGGTTTTATTGTTTTATTAAAAAATAAATTTAAGTGAGTACTACATTTGTAATTTATTTTTGTATATGTTGTTAGAAAGAAAATTTTATATTTTTCTTGAAGCATGGCTGTTGTCCATGTGTCCTTTTAAAAATAAATCATCTTTTGCCATTAAGTTTAAATACTCCTTTGTCATATAGTAAATTTTTATATTTTCTTAGATATATTTTGTATTTTCTATTTGGTTCCAATAATCTAATTGTCTATTCCTATTTACTATTACAGTGAATATATTACAGATAGTTTTTAGTATATTCTGATATCTGCTAAGGCATATTTCTGTATACCTTGCTTCTGTCCTTTTGCTTCATGATTTTCTTGGCTATTCTCAAGTATTTATTATTAAATATGACTTTAAGATAATTTATACAATATCACATTAGATTATTTTAAATTTTCTTATGCTTTGGTGAATTTTCCACATGAACATAAATTTACTAGCAAAAAATAATGATATTAAATAAAATAAAAACAAGGGGGGAACATTGGAGATGAGGTCCCTGGTGTCTACTTTAGGCTACACAAAAGCTAGATTAGATCATCATGTTGTAGTGTACAAGCTTTGAGGCAGATGAAGAGAAAAAAAAGATATGTGTTCCTTGTTTCTGAAAGTTCCAAAGGCTCAAAGCTGTGTACCCTAAGTGGCAAATGGTATTAGACTAATATCCCGTGGATAATTTTTGTAACATGAAAGGAGAAATGAAAGTAATGTTTTTGTTTCACACAAGGGTTCTATGAATTGTGGTTTGATACCACAGCTTGACTAGGGTTTTTGGTTCCCAAGTTATGTTTTAAGAAATGCTAGTGTCTCTCTTGGGTTTTTTTTTTTCCCCCACAAATGAATATGGAAAATGCAGCTTATTTTGTTAAAAGCTCTGAAGAAAATGCACAGGAAAAAAAATGCATGTTGTTTCAGTCAACATTTAATCTTTTTTTTTCCCCTGACATATATCTGAAAATTGTAACGGAATTCACCGAAGATATTTTTGAAGATGTTGTTCTGGGAGAGGTGGAATGGGGATTGTCAGGTTAAACGAACTCACTAGGTAATGTATAAGGTGGGAGATGTCACTGGAATCAAACTATGTTTATTTAAATTACTTATGGCTTAAGTGAAAGAGTTTTTAAAGAACCATGATATTTATCTCAAATCTTACTAGATTCATGTGTTTGGCCATAGATTATGCTTTGATTCTGGAAAGAAGAAAAATTTATAAGTGGCATAGTTAAAATTCTCAGTGTCCTTTTTAATAGTCCTGGTTAAGTCATCATCATTTTTATTTCTGTCTTCCATATTATTTTCTTTGAGGCTGATAGTTGGTGTTTGGATTACTTTAAAACAAACTCTCCCATGCTTTTCTCTTTGTTGAGTTTTATCCTTCTCTAGGAAGATGCTCAGCATTTTCTAAAAAAGAAAATGTTCGATGTGTCTCATTTTCCCAAGGCAATTACTAGTTAACTATCTCTGCCTTTAGCAAAGATAGAAATATACATTGGGATAGAAAAACTTTAAGTACTTGGTTTCATCTTATGCAACTTTACCATTTTCTTCGATGTGTATACCTGTTATTCTGAGGAAATCAAAGCACTTATGCAACCATTTTATACTTGTAGTTTAAAAAATGTGTGTAGATTATGTTTATAAATACTAATACATACACATACACATAGACTGATTACTTAGCATTTATTCCAGTTTACATTCCTAGGAGCTAAGACAAGGCAGATTTTATGTGTAAGAGCTGTGAGGTTCGGTAGATCACTGGATATGAAGGTTGGAAATTGGTGTATACATGATTTTTGTGCTGTTTAGAGAGCTGTACTACCAAATCCCAAAGGTTTTTTTCACCTGTAGGATGTTTATCCTCCCAGGGAGAAAAGAATGATTTCTCATGTAAAGGCAATAGACTATACATATAAAAAAGTGAAGCATGGCAGAATTAGGACTTGAACTCTGGCATCCTATTCCTCGTCTACAATTGTTACATCAAAACACTCCCTTTAGTTTAGTTTCTTTCTTTACGCCTTGCACTTTGGAGACTGAATAAATTAGAAAACGCTATCGTTTTGAAATTTTCAAATTCAGATGGAATGGGTAGTCTGCTAGTGACCAGAGGCATCTGCATTATCAGGGAAACTGGCACTGCCAGTGTCCCTGAGGCTTGACCACCTTCTACCTGAGCAGATGATAGACAGAAGCAATATCTTGAAAAGTTGAAGAAAGACAAACTGAAAATGGTCCCTGGAAAGGAGTCACTGAATGTGGTGGGATAGTGACTATACCTCGTGTCTCACTTTGTGATTTATTCTACCCTTCCTCTTGCCCTTCACTACGTAGAACATTCTTTATTTCATTAATTGTAAGGCTGACTTTTTGTTCCTTGAGTTTTAGCTTGTATATTACCTTCTCAGTGCAGCCTCCTTTAATGACCCTCCAAGGCTGTTTTACCCTGTTGTTCTCCAATAGTCTATGTTCTTGTCATTTATAGCATTTAACATAATATACAATTACTGTACATTTTTGTTCACTTGTTTTTTTTCTCTCTCTCTTACTGAATGAAAAATGCATGAAAGTTGAGACCATGTCTGCTTTTTTTTTGTACAGTCAGCATGTTTTGCGGATAAATATGTTTTATAAATAAATAACTCTAAAACCCATCTTTGCATCATTTTAAAAGTAACAATATTATAGTCACTTGGTAAAACACAAGACACCTGGAAAATCGCATATGGACACTAAATAAATAGTAGTGTAAACTGAGAAATTTTTAAAAATTAAGAATTTTAGTAGGTAGGATTGAAAACATGCAAATCTCTAAAAATTCTAACAAGAAATACATGTATTTAAAGTTACATGAAAAATCAGAAGGCAAAAAATAAAGGAATAAAGGCCTGCTGCTTAGAGGGATGATGGAAATCGTCCATATGCAATGTTGATATATTATAAAAAAGTACTTTTTTATGTTGTATATTGCTCTTTGGACTAAAATGTTACAACAGAAACATAAGCAAACAAATCTAAGCTTAGTAAACAGACTATGAGACTTTCAAATGCTCTACAAATATTGTTCTCTTGGCTATATTTTAATTCTTTGAATAAAAAGACTCAAAAAGGAAACTAGAGAACTTCCACTTTTAGGAAAATGGAGTAGACATATTTTTCCCTATTCCTCCCCCAAGTACAATTAAACATATTGAACATTATATATAAAATAAACATAAGAAAATTCTGATAGATTAGAAAGCAGAAGGTAGAATGGCTAGGGTTCTGAACCCGAGGATCAATACATGTTGAATTCTTTAGGTTTTCAGTTTGCCTCATATATCCAAGACTGAAAGCAGGAACTTGAAAATGGATGCAGACAAACAAACATACAAACAAACAAACAAGCCTGCTTTCTCCAGTCACAGGACCAGGAAAGGGGGAGCATAACAAAATAAAAAAGTTTTAGACAGTTATCATTCTTCTCCATCCCACTCAAGTCTACAGTGATCCTCAGCCAGCTGAATGAGGCAGCCCAACCCCTCATCGCTGAGGTTAGAGAAGGTTGAGTAGGAAGCTGAGACTTCAATCCTTCTCAGGTAGTAATGTTATTCACTCCCCCTCTCCCACTGTACAGTGTCACTGAAGAGCATGTGGGAAACCTGGGCATTGTGTCCCCACTCTCTGACCAGGCAACGATGAGGAACACCACTCATTCTCTGCGGGGATAGTATCAGAAGAGTCTTCGTGGAGAGTTGGGACTTTCATTATTATCCAGTAGTAACAAAGCTACCCCCTTGTTGCATCAGTGGAAGCTACATGGGGAGCAATAATAAAGCGTTCTTTTTTGCCCCAGCCAGGGTGGTATCAGTGAAGGAGAACCTGGACATTTTCCCATTGTTACAAGACTCTGGTTCTTATTTAAACGTTGTGTTTTAGCTGGCTTTGTCTGACATTGCTTTGGCAGGCAAAATGGGTTGAGGGACACTACTTTATTGCTACCAGGTGAAGTGAGACATCCATGGTTCCCACTCACCACCCATTGGCAGCTGAGGGTAGGTGAACCTCTCTGTGTGGGCAGTGGTAGAATTCCTAACTCTTCACTAGGACTCCTCTGATGCCACTGAAGCAGAAAAGGATTGAGGCTCCTTGTTAGTGTTCGGTGGGCATTGGAATCCAGATTTCCCATGTAGTCTCCTCTGATGCTTGTTACTGGTCAAAATGATTCAAAGGTCCAGCTCCAATTTGGTCATCTCTCATATCACCCCAGCAAGAGTGCTGGGACATCTCCCTATAGTGTCATGAGGGTGGGACTCTAGGTTCCCTTTTTGGCCATTTCCAGTGTGGGTAGGGGTTTAGTCATACTTTTTTTCTGTGATGTTTGACTGGAGCAGAGTGGTTATTTTCCGTCTTTCTATCCCTTTCCCGGTCCATTGAGTCAAGACAGCATGTATTTTGGGGCTCTTTCACCCTGCACTTGTTGGTGTTTTGGGGTAACTATTTACTTCAACTCTAATTGTGGAATATATTAAACAAAAAAGAAAAGAAAATTATCAATGTGCTGTTCCTTATGTTCCAAGATCTTCAGCTGATCTGCCTTCTACCTCTCTGAGTTTTCTTATGTTTATTTTATTTATAATGTCCAAGTTTTTAATTGTACTTAGTGGGAGGAATAGAGAAAAGTAATAATACTCCATCTTCCCAGAAACATAATTTCCTATACTGATTTTCATTACACATGGATTTATTTCTTTCATCTTATTTGGTGCTATTTTACCTTCTTTCTGATGCTTCCTGTTTCTCTTTCTCCACTTTTAATCTTCTAGAGTTTATTTATTTTTCCCACTTACCACCACTGATTTAATATTGCATATTCTATATTATTTTAGTAAGCACCCTTAAATTTTTAACATGCATACTGACTTTTTAGATTCAACAGCTAACATCAGTATAGCTCTCCTTCCTCAAGAAAGATACAAAGATCTTAGAGTTCTTTAATTTCAATAGCCCTCTCTCTCACTTATAGTAGATTATTTACTTATTTTTTTTTTATAATTTTGGTTCATGAAATAATATATTGTTGAAATTTTTGGAGGATTTTTAGGTGACTTCATTTGAGATATATGAAAGATTTTGTGTTTTCTACTAAGTTCCCCAGAGTTGTCACTGATCAAGGACTATTTTTTAGTGGTTTGGGGATAGGTGTTCTTGAACAATGGAAGTATAATAAATTTAAATCTCAAATACATATGTCATAAAATTGTACTGGGGGGAGGGCTTTTTCCAAGCACAGAAGTGAAGCCAAAACAAAATAAACAAATAAACAATAGAAAAACCACAAATAGACTTCTGTGATTCTTCCTATTCTGGTGTCTAAAGATTTTTCTAGTACATTCATTTGCTACATCTGTAATTCTACAAAGGTTTTGATTTCATATGGCAATCTCAACTTCACCTCTCTACCTTGAAAGGGCCAAGTCTTATCTCTTCTCCTTTCATGCGTGTTCATGAAACAGCATGAACGGCTTCAGAAAACTGGCATCTCCTCAAGTTACTTTAAGTAGTGAGTTATCGACTCACTACTGGAGACATTCAAGCATCTGTAAAAGTGGTATAGTGATTTCCCAAGATCCCTGTAACTTTTTGATGATCTGGTAGTGCATAAATATTATCACATACTTTGTTTCACTAATGTTGTTAATACAAGATCATTATCTTATGAACATTGAGTGTAAAATGTTCAAGGATCATACTAGATGTTTGATGACATAGCGTGATAACATGATATGGGTACAGAACAAAAATATAAAAGGTGCAGTGAGAAAGCACTGTAAAGCTCAAAGAAGAAGTGCAATATGGGAAACAATCACATCTTTTCCTTGGGGATTATTATAAGAAAATACTTTCAAGTCTTGGACAAATGACTGTGTTCTTTTAGAGATGATTATAAATATAGATGTTCTGTTCCTATCATTAATGACTCAATAAATAAAATCCCAAGACACTTTCAAAAGTACGGTGTGATATCCAGGATGTTATAGGCAGCTGTGCCTCCTAGTGATGTGTGGAAAATTTGATAAAATGCCTCAAATGTTCTGAAGATAAAAAGTGCCATGTACCATAAATGATGAGTGATGATCATAATGCTAGAGAATGGCCACAGAAATAGAGACACTATTGTTACCTGGAGAAAGTTGCTTCCTCTTTTCAAACATAGTAATATTGCTATTTCTTTATAAAGGACTTTAAGATGCCTCATATAAATCTAGTTTTCAGGAAGATGAAAATTTTCTAGACTCAATGCACTATCCAGAGAGAATTTAGTCCACTCTGCCTTTTTTAAATTAGTAAAAGGATACTCTCTTGGTAAGCCATGCCAAGAAAATGTCCTGTATCCTCACATGGGCATCATTTTAGTATATTAGGCAACTTAACTTACTCCTTTATTCTTCTTCAGATTTATGTGTAGTGGTTAACTACTCTCATGGAAGAACAACATAGACATAAAATATGAGATTGAATAGAACAATTGACATTTTTAATTCTATATTTGCCAGCAAATTCTGTTAGTTAAAGGACCATTTATTTTGTCCATGTGAAGTCTGAAGGGTTATTAAAGTAAGAGTTAATTTGGTTGATCTAGCAATGGATTATGCCAAGGTATGTAAATGCTTTTATGTTCTGCTTAATAATGTAAGCAGTTGAGTATATAAGGTAACTCATTAGGCTTTTTAAATTCAGGATGAGATGTATTAGTAAAATTATTGTGAGAAATGATTCAGCTTGCACGGCTGGATCACCTTCAAAAAATGCTGTTCTTGGCACATTTGTTCAGTAAAAGGCTGTTGTGAATTGGTGCCTAACCTGCCTTTCTTTTAGGGTTTGGATACATACAGCAACATTCATTTCCCTTGGAAAGACCCAGTGTTATACTAGGTGAAGAGTGGAGCAGAGAAGATGCAGGTGTTCACAGCTAAAGGTTTCAATGCTTAATTGGCTGAAAAATCCAGATGACAGGAAAGATTTCATTAAAAATAAATTTTACATAACAAAGTGTGAGTCACAAACTTAGCAAATCTGCAATCAATATATTTCTATACTCCTGGCATTTTCATCGTAGATCTTCAGCACACAGGAGCAGGTGTCCTATAAAAATATCAGTTCTAGCTCTTAATTTAAATGAGTTTCTCTCTCTTGATGATCACTGACTCAAGTTTACTGCTCCAGGTGGCAATATTCCAAGAAGACAACAATAATCCATGTTCTTTAAAGTCTAATTTTTAAAAATTTGAATGCAACTACAAACAGGAAGCATGTTAGGTTAAATGGCTGCATTTAAGATCCATTCATAGTTCATAAAATAAAAAAAAATATTAAATATTTTAGAGGTATATATTGGAGTCTGAGTTATTTTTTTTCTGCTGACTCATCTTAAAATATGTCCATGTGTTGGCAAGTCTAGAGTAGAAAAACTGAAATGTGTTCAGTTCAATCTCACTTCCAAAAGATACTAAATCATAGTTTATTTTATATATACATATATATATTTTAGATCTTAATTTCCTATTTTCTGGCAAACTTATATAGGAAAACATTTCAATGTTACATTTGACCATAGCCAAATAATAACATGGCATTTAATATTTGTTCATAAAAACAAGCATTATGACACATTCTGGATTCTAAAATAGCCTACATTATTCATCTTCTATTTAAAACAAGAGCTATTCAGAGCTTGATGTGAATGGACAAAATGTTTCCTTACACATTGAACCTCAACCACAATTCCCATTTCCCAGTCTTTATTGAACTCTAAGAAAACACATAAATATGAAAAAGAAATATAGAAAAAAAAGAAAAAATTGGAGAAAAGGAGATAAAAAAGTTAAGAGAGAGAGAGACAGAGACTGAGTGAATAAATGGATATATGGCCAGACCATATATAAAAATAGAAATATCATCCACAGTCTGCAGCAAACTTCTCAGGAAACTGACCTCTTTATCTACAATAAATAAGCCAGGAAGCTTATGTGCCATGAGCCAGACTTGTGAAAAGTCAGATTACTTTAGTAAAAATCCAGGAAGGTAAACAATACCTTCTATAACAATCTGCCCAAAATAACCAGGACTTGATTAATAACTGACAGCTCCCCTAATTTTTGTCCTTGATTCCATCCAACTTAGGACCAATAAGAGAAAGCCAAATACACACCCAGAGCCAATCACATAGGATGCTCTGCTACTTATTAGCCGCCTGCAGCTTCTCATGCCCACAGCTTCTCATGCCCACAGCTTCCAGTCAAGGCGCACCCGATCCTTTCCTTTTTTTTCCATTAGAAAGCTTTTCCACTCCTCTGCCTGCCTTTGAGTCTCTGCCAAAACCCAAGTGTTCATGGTTGACTCTTTTGCTACAGTAAACTCTGTAGTCTGTTCTCACTTGAGTGGTCCTTCATTTATTTTCATAGGAGAAATTTAAAAATAAAGGAAGAAAGAAGAGTAAGAGAAAAAGAAAATGAAGGATAAGAAAAAGGAGAGTCACACACACACACACACACACACACACACACACACACACACACAGGAAAATACCTTGCCATATCATTTCTAACCCCACAATCCCAACACATGCTGATCTTTTCACAAATGAGGACGTGGAAATGAGGTTACCAGGTTCAGTTTTATTTTGCTATATAATCTACCTAGGCCTCTTAATAATTTATATAACTACATTTTAATGGAAAGCAGAATCCATGCAGTCCTGAAGAGAATTGATGATCTCTGTAGAAGTCTATGCTAATAGTATCCAAAGTTTGGTTGGAAAATTTTTAGTAACAAAAATATATATGAGTAGTTTTTAGCATTTTATATCAAAATATATATATTTTTTGTCAAAATTGACCATTAATATTCTCCTAAAAGAACTGATCTCTTGCTACTTTAACTTCCTATTAAGCCTATAAATTATTTCAAATAAAAAGAGTTAACCCTGTTGCAAAGAAAAATAATATCTGTAATGGAAAGATTCTTAGATTTACATGTGACTTCTAGCAGATACAAAGACCTTGTCTTTGAAGTTAGCAGTAGGGTTCAAATTATATTTGAATAGGAAAAAAAAAATGTGGTTTTTTTCCCCCTGTAGAGAATGGGAGAAGAGATTATTTTTAAATGGAGACAATAAATGGAAGTCTATTTGGCAGCCAAATTCCTATTTTGAGAAGACACTTCCTCTTTTTGATATCAGAACACACAATAAACAAATGACTTTTTGAAATGAGGAAACTTTTTTATCATTTTACTGCTTACGAAATTAGTGAATCCCCTGATCTGCACAGGAAGTAGTTGCAGCACAAGGGAAGATTAGACTAAGGTCAATATGGCCTATTTGCATAATTATTCTTTCAGTGCTTAGGAACTAAGGTGTCCAAGGTTAAAGCCTGATAAATTCAAGTCATATCAATACACCTGCTTTATTTTGCAGATGAATAAAGTAAATCACAGAAAGAGGAGAAAGGGAATGTGTCCAATGTTGTAAAATCAGGTTGTATCAGAGCCAGGATCTTGAGCTCCTGGGGTTTGTACCATAGCTCTAAATAGAGGAATGTACTGCAGCAGGCTAGAGCAGACCTGCAAGAGAAGGCATCAAGTGCATGCAGCTCCATGATAGGGTAGGCATATTATGCTTCCCTGGCTGTCAGAAGTCAAAGGAAGCCCATTCAGGTGGGACATTGTAATTGGAGACAATGAACATATAAGAGCCTGTGGGCTAATATCTAAAACTGGGGTGAAGGAATTGTGAAGTAGTTTATGTGTGTCCAAAACCAGAGAAGAAAATAGGGTTTGGGTTTCAAGAACAAGGCAGAAGTCCTATTGTTAAGGTTCTGCCTCAAGTTCAAGAAAGGTCTAGTAGTCAGGTGGAAGAGTTCTTTTATTTTATTGAAGTATCTGACTCCTGCCTCCTTAATTTCCTTCAGTAGGGACCACATTCATCTTATCCAGAGCCTCAGATAAGACTGACCTTGAATAAGAATAAAGTAGTTCTAACTATTGCAAGACAAGAAGCTGATGAAGCTAGAATCCAGAGAAATAGGTATGATGTCTCATTTCTAGGGTGGTTTGCTTTTGGACTATTTCATGTTACACCTCTGATTCTTTAATAATGAATGTGTCATTTGATGTCAGTGTTGGCTGTTTGATTGTTAAGAACCTTATTTATTGGAAGCTGAATATCAGCAAGCATTAAGAAACCAGTATGTATCATTTGTTTTGTAAACAAATATTTATTCTCTGTCTACTCTGCTCAGTACTAGGAGCCAGTGCTATGAAGAGATAATCTCTGTCCTCAAGAAGCCTAGATTTCAATGGAGAGACACATTTAAATCAACAGTTACTTTATGTTAACTCATTGTACTTTGGTAGCTGAAACATAACAGTTTCCTATATCCTGTTTATTGCTTCTGCACTTTCACTTCTGGAGTCTCAGAAAGAAAGATTTTTATGCTACAAGTAGAAAATGATCTTCTGGGGGCTTAAGCAGCTACTGGTCAGCTGGCAGTTGCTACAAAAACTTATAAATATATGCTCCTTTTAACTTCTCACTTCTAACCTTCCAACTTACATATAATACTGACTTTAAATATCCCCTATACAGCTGACACTCCTATATCTATATATTTAGCCATGAATTCTCTTGGAATAGTCTCCTGTCTCCTTAAGGAATTAAAAATTCAGAGTAAATAAAAGAACTCTTGGTAACTTCTCTGGCTTGCTCAATCTTCTCCTTTTTCTCATTTTCCTATTTCACAGGTGATTAAAACTAAGGACTAAGAGTGTAACTAACATATTCAATTAGACAAATTGTCTAACTTGTCACAGAGCTAATAGTGGGTCAGGCAGAGTGTAAATCAGGGCAGTATGTCTCCTGAAGCCAGGTTTATAACCATGATGATCTACTACACCTTTTTGAATTTAAATTAATTTAAATTTTATCTTCCAAATACATAAATGTATGTATGTATGTATGTATGTATGTATGTATGTATGTATGTATGTAAGTATGTATGTAAACAATTAGGGATTGCACTAAATCTGTATAATGCTTTAGGTAATAAGGTCATTTTAACTATGATCATCTTTTAGATGCAGAAGATTTTGACAAAATATAACATCCTTTTATGATAAAAATGCTCAACAAATTGGGTATAAAAAGAACATGCTCCCAACACAATTTGACAAAGCCACAACCAATATTATACTCAATGGTGAAAGGCTGAAATCTTTTTCTCTAGTATCAGGAACAAGACCACTCTTAGTACCTCCTATTCAACATAATGCAGGAACTCCTAGCCAGAGCAATCGGGCAAGAAAAAACAAACAAATAAGTAAATAAATAAATAAAAGGCCCCAAATCAGAAAGGAAGCAGTAAAATTGTTTTGTTTTGTTTTGTTTTTTTTTGCAGATGATACGATCTTATACACAGAAAATCCTAAAGACCCCACCAAAAATCTGTTAGAACAAATTCAGTAAAGTTGCAGGATACAAATATTAACATACAGAAATCAGTTGCATTCCGATACACTAACCACAAAGCATCCAAAATAAAAAAAGCAATTTCATTTATGATAGCAACAAAAATAAGAAAATAATTAGAAATAAATTTAACCAAGGAAATGAAATATCTGTATTCTGAAAACTACAATACTTTGATGAAAGAAATTGAAGACACAAATTAAAAGATATCCCATGTTCATGAATCAGAAGAGTTGATATTGTTAAAATGTCCATAGCACCCAAAACAATCTATAGATTCGATGCACTCCCTATCAAAATTCCAATGGCATTTTTCACAGAAATAAAAAAAAATTCTAAAATTTATTTGGAGCCACAAAAGACCCTGGATAGCTAAAGCAATCCTGAGAAAGAAGAATAAATCATCACACTTCCTAATTTCAAACTATGCTACAAAGTTATAGTAATCAAAGAAGTATGGTACTGGCATAAAAATAGACACACAGACCAATGGAACAGAATCCAGAGCCTGAAAATAAACCACATAATACTAATATTTCACAAAGGAGCCAAGAATTCTCAATGGGAAAGAATAGTTTCTTCAATAAATGGTGTTGGGAAAAATAGGTAAACACATGAGGAATAATGAAATTGCCCCCTATATTATACCATTAACAAAAATTTACTTGAAATAAAGACTTAAACATAAAACCTGAAACAACAAAACTCCTATATGAAAACATAGGGAAAAGCTTCTTGACATTGGTCTTGGCAATAATTTTCTAGATATGATACCAAAATCAGAAGCAACATAATCAAAAATTAATAAGTGGGACTACATAGTAGATGTTCAATAAATATTTATAGAACACTTTGTCTTAAAATTGCAAGAATGGCCAAAGCTGGAACAATTAGAAAAAAATAAAATAAAATAAATAGTATTTATATTCAATAAACATCCATGAACCCATACTAATGTAAAATGATTAAATAAGTAAATAAATAAATATAAGGCAGTATAGAAAAATTTCTCACGAAATTCCAAATAATTACTCTGCTGTCAAGGAGGAGGAGCAGAGCTCATTTCTTAAGTGTGGGCTGCAAACAGTGACTTCTTTCCAAAGAGTATAGTATGGAAAAGGGTTAAAATGAATAATTTTATAGTAGAAAACAACAAACACTAACTCAACCAATTAAGGAAAGTTAAAACCAATAGTGGTAGGTCATGTTGATAGTATTACCCTTG
>NW_006439192.1:6786370-6800702 GCF_000325575.1 Pteropus alecto
TTTCTGTGACTTGATGTGTCTCTGTGGTATGTAGAAAGATGTCTGTATATTTTATTTACAAATTAATGTCAACCACCTCCCTGCTTGATTTATATTTTTCGATTGCATTTCTTTTTAATACTATCACATTGATGGCATACCTGACTCAAACTAATCCTTGTCAGATGGTGTTGTGGTTATTTTTGAGACTCTATCACAGTTCATCTTAAATTTTCCTGGAATTTTCTAGAAAAATACAGGTAACCATAGAAGAGAGAGCTTGATTTTATCTTATACCTTTGCTCAAGGAAATATTTAGCCTTGTTTCTTGGCACTAGATGGATATAATATTGATAGATGCAAAAAACATGCCTGATTTTATTTTCTTAGAAACATATCTCAAACATTTCATTTCTTTCTCATAATTAGAGAATAATATTTCTCCCACCCACCTCACAGTGCAGTAATAACACACAAATGAGATAATGCATATTAAAAAAACTCCGAAATTATAAAGTGTCAAATTGCAGGGGAAGACAAGGGAGGGTAACTTCAATGAAATGCCTACTATTTGCCCCTGTTTTATAAACATAATCTCATTTAATTTTTACAATAACCCTTTTAGAAAAGGAGATTCAGATAAGTTGAATAATTTCCCCAAAAGACAGTGGGAGAACTGGCATTTTCATCCTATGCATTTTAAATCTCAAAAGTCTTGTTATTTTTGCTTCTCCTTTTCATAAAAATGAGATAGTGTCACTAAAAAAATGCATCTGACTAAGTCTTTTCCACGCTGCTCATTTTTCCAGAAGTAATCTGATAAAAAGAGAAGCATAACAGACATAGATGATGATTCTACCATCTTTGAGTCAGCATAATGAAGTAGAAATAGTACTAACTGAAGAGAATTTAAAAAAACAACAATGGAATATTACTCAGCCATAAGAAGAGATGAAATACTGCCATTTGCAACAATATGGATGGATCTTGAGATAATTATGCTAAGTAAAATAAGTCAGACAGAAAAAGTTGAAAACCACATGATATCACTTATATGTGGGATGTAAACCTAAAAGCAACAAACAAACAGGACAAACAAACAGAGACTCATGGACACAGACAATAGACTAGTGTTAAATATGGGATGGTGAGGGAAGGGGAAGGGGGAGGTAGATGAGATAAAATGGGTCAAATATGTGGTAACAGAAAGAAATCTATCTATAGGAGAGGAACACACAATGCAATATATACATGCCTTACTGTTAAATTGTACACCTGAATCTATGTCTATGTCCTATATCTATATCTATATCTATATCATCTATATCTATATCTATATCTATAGCTATATCTATATCTATATACCTTACTATTGAAAGTCAGTTGTACACCTGAAATTTACTGGATTTCATTAACCAATGTCACTATGTTAAAAATAAAAATAAATAAAAACAACAACAACAATTAATCAGTGGCTTTTCTCATGGTTTCTTGCGTTACCTTGAGCAAGGTACTCAGATGGATATTTTCCAGTTAATTTTTCTGTACCATCCATTGTAGTCAGAACTGAGAATAAACAGATAATTAAGGCACTGCCTCTAAAGGGATAAATGTGCAGCCACTTATTTAATAAAATATCATTAGTTTAAAATAGAGATATATTGTAAAATGTAGTGCTATATACTTGCAACACTGAATTGGTGTTTTAGTATATTTACAAGCTGGTCAAATAGAAGAAAGTTTATAGTTCCAGGTGATGATAGGACAAATAAAGTCATTGGAAAGTGTAATATCTTTGGAGAGCAGTGACTCTCCTTTCTGGATCTCATTTTCATCATCTGTAAAATGAGATTTGACACCATTGTTTCTAAATCCTATTATATTTTATTATTCCAAGATTCAGTTTTTGCCTCTTTGACTTCTTCTCATATTCCCATATTTGGTGTGCAAGAAAGTCAATTGAATAAAGAAGCCCACTCGTCTGCAAAAATAATACAATTAAACTTTAATATGAGCAATTTACTGACAGATTTATCTATTCTCAGCTGTGAGCTTTTGAAAAACATGATAAACAGGCTACTTGAAGGCTAAGACTTTCCTCAACAAGGAGTGATTATATCCCTGAGCACATCTGATTCTCCCACAGGCATTAAAACAGCAGGGGCCTATATTTCCACTGAGTTATAAAAGGGTTAAGTGTCAGGCATGATGTATTACTAGAGAATGTCATCTAAAATGGATGAGGCCACTGTCCTTAGAGCAAGGCTCATTGCTGGTCATCAAAGAAATAGCATTGACATTCAGTTACCTCACTACACTTTAAGGGGAAGGATCACTTTAGGCAAATAAAAGGCAACTTGTAAGTACTCATTTTAAGAAATTGCTCCCACAGGTCTTAACGGATACCTTCTGTAAATGTTGGGAAAGCAGTTAATCAATTTGAGAGCCAAAAATATTTCCTATTTTGATTTATTTTAGATTCCAAGATAAAGTAGTATGTAGGAGCTGGTGGTTAATAAAAAGGAAAAAAATCTTCCTGTTAATTCACAGAGGCATTCAGGGGTTGAAGACTTCACTAATTATAAGAGACCTTTCTCACTTCACTAGGGGTAGTTTTGAGTTTCATTCATGGTTTTGTTCCCCTAAGTACTAGTATTAGAGGGCTTTGTTTAGTGAACTGTGTAAACTGTGTAAACTGGGGGAGCTATTAAATTGTTTGGGAAAATAGGTTTTTCTTTTTTTAAGTGAAATGCTGTGCATAATGTAACAGTTCCCCTCATTCATTTTAAACATTTATAAAATACCAATTTTGTATTTAATTTTTAAAAGTAAGTCTTTTTTTTTTTTTTTTTTTTAAATATGCACTAAGGTACAAGTCTGATCTCTAATATGAGGCGTAGGGAGAAAATTTAGCCACATGACATATAGCTATTTGGCAACTGACTGAACTATTATGGGTTTCCACTTGGGACTTAGACCTTGTGCTGGTCAAAAGTGGAACTTTAGGGAACTTGATAGTGACAATAAAACTATATCAAAATGTGTTGTTATGCCTTGCAACATGAAGTAAGGAACAGCATCAATGAGAGATACTTTTCTCTGGGGTTTCCAGGTTATGAACAGTTAGAGAGGAGCAGAGTTACTGTTTTAAGACTGCAGATCTCAATCAGGCGATTGAGGACCTGATCTCCCTAAATAATTTTGTTTATCTGATTGTAACTGAGGGAGACTCTAGCCTGTACAATGGATAGATCTAAGATTTCAGGAAACTCCATTTTCTTAGGATCTTGCTCTCAAGTTCCTCTCATCAAAAATGAGTCTTGCTTCCACTGTAGGGACAGCCAGCCCATCCATGGAGATAGAGGCATCAGGGGCCTGTGGTAAACTCTTCTGTTGATTCATGTTTTGTTCTCCAGTTATTTTCTGAACTTAATTCCAAATTGGTTTTGAACAAAGCCCTAGCCAAGGTTATTCCTAAGCAACAGGCCCTGTAAACTGGGTGACTCTAAGAATGTTTCCCAAATGTGGTCCTTGGAGCATCTACATAAGGATCAGCTGAGTCATTGTTAAAAAATTAGATTACTAGGTTACTGGAGGGTAGGGGGTGGGGGAGGGGAGAGGTAGATAGGGTAAAGGGGGTCAAATATAGGGAGGTAGGGGGAGGGTGAAGTAGGTAAAGGGGATCAAATATATGGTAGTTGAAGGAAACTGGACTTTGGGTGGTAATCACAATAGAATATATAGATGTTAAATTATAATGTACACCTTAAAATTATATAATTGTATTAATCAATGTTACCCCAATAAACTTAATTAAAAAGTGAAAATCCTGGACCCCACAAAGAACTACTGGAGAGAATCCGAGAAATTCGTATAAAAGTTTTATCTAAGTGATTATTATATTCATTAATGTTTTAGAATCCCTAACCTAGACCAATGATAGAAGAGCCTAATAGATACAGAAATTATAGATTATAAAACTGCCTGGTATGATACATCTGCTCCCCTCCCCACGAAATTGACAAAGTCCTCTAAAATGGAGGGGGGGAAAAATTCCAAGGTGATGAAAAGGGGCCATTATTGCAGGAGTTAACGGCTCACAAGGGCTCCAGCACATTCTCAAATTAGAGTGCAAGGTATATGGACTCCTAGAGCTGTTCCGGTAACTTACACAGAGAGTAATACATTGTTGCACAAGCAGTTTGTTGGTAATTTCAGTCTCCAGATTTTTTAAAAAGCATGTTTATTTCATTAGTAAAAAGAAACACGAATCATATTTCTCAGTGGCCTTCATCTGTGAACATTTTATAGACATATTCATCAACATTTCTTTTATCCCAAACCTGGATACCAAACTTATATTCACCTGCCAATACAAAGGTATTCTTAATATCCTGCAATGATTTTAACCCATCTACTTATCATCTCTAGACTTAGGTACCAGAGTAATCAAAAGCATTTCTCCCTGCAGGGTCACCGATTTGCTTCCTACTGCCTAGTGTAGGAAATTCTGTTTTACCTTCATGCGTAGTGGGGACCTGGAATCATTGCCAAGGTTCAGAACTTAGCTACTGGGCATTTGCCATGTCTTCACATAACCATTTATCCAGATGAATTTCTGCATCTTTATTATTTCTGGCCCTTTAAATCTGATCGTTTTTATTTTACCTCTTACAAAGCCCAAGGTAATAAGCACTAGCAGGTACCATGAGTCATGCTGAGTGTTTCCCATGAAGGAGCAGAGTATGATTGAGGTAACAAAAGGTGCTTTGTTTAACGCAGCTGATAAAAATCCGCCACACTTCACAACATATCCGATGTCTCTTGTCAAGGGGGAGGAAATTAGAAGCATGACTTGTGGCAGTATCTTTGCAGAAATCTGTTCAGGTAGAAGAATGCTTAGTCTGTGTCAGTTCTGGTAACAAAGTACTAGAGACTAATTCAATGGTTGGAATTACCTGATTATAAAATTATAATAACCAATCTATCTATTTATGTTTTTATTTATTTAATCTTTGCCAATCACTATAATACTCAGAGTTTATTAACAATAGAAAGAATATAGTTCAAAACATCTAGATGAACTTTCAGGGAAAAGTAAAAACTTGCAGAACCTAGTTACTTAGCAAATAATTCATGTATATATGCTGGCACCTTCATTTATAAACTTATTTAAGAGGTTAAAATACAAAAGCAAAGGCATTGCTCTTACCTCCAGTAGGGATATCTTTCACACTCCACTCCACATCATTGCTCCAAGCAAGGACTTCGGCAAACTACTCAGGCAATAAATGAACCATTCTGATTACTGTACAGTAACTAGTCCCTGGCATCTCCAGACCTGATATTCTCTCATATTCTCACTGCTTTCCCAGACTTCTGATTCTGGAAGTTCTCTACTTTGGAACTTCTCGGACCCACCATTTTTTGCTTTCGGTATTAATGAATACAAAGCCAAGCAGAGAGATGCCAAGCACTGTTGCCTACTAGGGCATTATATCACAGTGGCTAAAGCACATGCTCTAGAGGTCAGACTACATAGGTTTGGATCCTGGCTCTGCATTATTTGTTCTGTAATTTTGGCAGGTTATTTAAACTTTCTGTGCCTTGATTTCTTTATTTGTTAACTGGGGATAATATTAGCAACTATCCTAGGCAGTTATGAAAATTGAAAGAATTAATATATATAAATATATATATCTATGCACATATATATGTATATATGTAGCACTTCAACTAGCATTTGAAATATAGTAAGTGCTCTAAATGGTTACCTACTATTATCTAACATATGCCTATTGTCTTCATCAGGTATATAATTTGGCTGTAAAAAGATATAAGACATGGAAATTACCTTAAGCAAAACAAATATATGAAAAGCTATATATTTTTTAAGTTAAAGTAGTATCTTACAGAAACCAGAGAGGGAGGTATTGTTGGTTTTTAAGGTATTCCTGAGCCTGAACTTGCAAGTCCTCAGTATTTCCAAGGAAGATATTCTCTCTTACTTTCTTGGGGGTCACATGGTTCCTTGTCCCTGATCCAATCAACTATAGGTGAAGGTCTAGAATCATGAGTCCCACCTGTCCACAATTATTGTGGGAACATACTATATGAGAAAGGGCAGGGAGAAGATATAGAAATTGATTATTTAGTCTATTGACTTTAGCATGAAGCATGTTAGGAAAATGCCCATTATGCCCTGGCAGGCTCCTGATCTATGTCTCCAGTTGTCCATAGATAAAGTGTAAATCAAGGAAGATAAACAGGTCAGTGGTAAAATGCATCTTTAAAAAAATCCCAAAATATAAATCCAGACATCCTATCTTGGCCTTACTAATTTTGAGCAAGTTGTGGGCAATTTTGTCATATTGATGGTGAGAAATCCAAACTTTTTGCATGCGATTTTTATTCTTGCAGTTCTTTCTTAGTTGCCTTTTAAAATAGTACTGCTAGGAACAATTTTTGTTAATACAGTATAAAACAACAATCTGGTATTAATTTTATTTTAAAATTATTGTAATATTTAATACAACAGATTTCTATATTGGATGAGTGACTCAGATTCTATATGTCTTTACACACTAAAATAAAAGAAAAAATAAAACAAACAGAAAACACAACTCACAAATAATAAAACCCCCAGAATTTAAAAATATATAGAGGATTAGATTCATGGATACTAATGCTTTAGAGTTCAAAAATCTTAACCCTTCTCCATTTACAACCATGTAAAAATGACTGATTTCCCTTAGTGAACATTCAAACTAAGACAAGAGCACTTGCACATTATTATAAACATTTTAATAGCATGTTAATATAAGAAAACCTAGAATATTCAATTATTTGCAGCTATTATAAACACTTTAGGTGGGAAAAAAAAGAATTTAAATGCTACTTTCCCATCCCATAGTGGATATTTTAACTATTCCCCATTAACCAGTTCTCTCATCAGAAGACACAGTGGACTTACATTTCCCAACCCTTGAAACTCTACAAGGCCATAAAACTTGTTTGGCGCATATATAATGTGAGCAAAAATACTGCACGTCACTTTCTTGTAAAGCATTTTGTTTTCAGTGCTTGACTCTCTAATACACCTAGAGATCTTGATAGCATGTATGATGTGGAGGCACCATGAGATTAGAGCAGCCTGGAATGCTGAGCTTTCACATGGAAGAAAATTAACCTGGATTCATTCAGACTCACAGCGAACTAATAAGTAATTTTTCTCCTTCTTTATTGAAGTATAATTGACAAAAATTCTATGCTTTTAGGTTATACACCTTGATATCTGGATATATCTATACACTGTAAAATAATTGCCAGATTTTTAAAAAAATAACATCTATCACCACACAGTTATTTTTTCTTCTCTTCATTTATGATGAGAATGGTTAAGATCTACCCTCTTACCAAATTTCAAGTATACAATACAGTATTGCAACTATAGTCACATTGCTATATATTAAATCTTTAGAACTTATTCATCTTGCAAAACTGAAACTTTGTGTCCTTTTGTGTGGAAATTGAAATTTTGGGGCTATTTGTTACTGTAGCATGACCTTAGGGTAAATTCTATCTGCTATACATTTCAAAACTATAAAGACTTCTGATTTCATAGAGGTTGAGGAAAATTGTGACACTTTGAACTTCTGCTGGGAAAGGGAAGAAGAGGATAGATGAAGAATTTTGTAGCAAATTCTTGCATCTTCTTTTAATACCTGAGAAATAGTGTAGTACAATTTTCTCATTTCACATATAAATGACTTAGAGACCAGAAAGAAGAACTGACTTGATCAAATTCAAACTTGTCAGTGGTGAAGTCTGCTAACATTTTAAATGCTAATCCACAGGGAAATATGAGACAAAAGAAACAGTGTAGGCCAGAAAGAAAACTCTGTAGCTGTTTGTAATTGTAATAAAATAATATTTTGATTAAAATTGCCAGTGGAAATGTGAGAATCCTGAATTCATACTCAAAGGTTTACCTGCTATTCTACTTAAGGGAAGAAATATACCAGGTAACAGGTTGAGTTTACTCTACCACCAAGTTACACAGGGAGATTAAAGCACTCTGCTTTTTTTGTGTGACTTATATGTAAAACAGTAATGAAAGAAAGCAAGCAGGTAGTGATTAAACATAAAGCAAATAAAACTAGCTAGTAGTAGAGATGGGGTGAAAACATGAATCTTTTGATAGTTATTTAGGAGCAGTGTGGTTAAAAGACATGAATTCTATTTCCAAGCTGAGAAAGTTTAGATAGGTTATTTAACTTCATTAAATTCATTTTCTTTACTGTAAGAACTGATTAAATTCTAAATTTCTTTCTCACTTTACTTTTTTATCTTTTATTTTTCTACCACCCCTCAATGATTTCTCTTATTTCTCAATATTCAAATATTATCTGTAGGTAGTAATGTGAAACTACAAAGAATTTAGCAAAGAATTGTTGAGTAGAGCTAAGATATCTAATTTTTATATACTTCTTTCGTGCCAATTACCAATACTTAACTGTTGCAGGATCAAATTCTTCCCTTCCTGTTTTCCGCACTCTCACTTCTTTTCAGATTACTTTCTTCCTGCCTTAGGAGCATTAAACTTTTTTTTCTCTCTCCTCCTAGCTTATTTTAATTGTTCTATCTGGAAACTTAGTGGTAATTTAAGCAAGGAAATTTCCCTATAACTTAAAACTTTTCCTTCTATCTCTTAGCTTTAATTGAAAATTGGTGTTCTCCAATGGCTTAGATTTCCTAAATTCCAATGGTTCTATATCCCCTCACCTTGACAATTCTTGAGGTAAACTGATGAAGTCAGATGTTCTCTTAACTTTTCTTATGCTATGGCTATTTCAAGATGATGGTTCTACTCAATAACTTGTTTACCTTAGAGATTTATGCCATTTACTTCAGCATCCTTTAGATGATCAACTGTTTACCACATTCATCTATCTATATCCAGAGTATTTCTCCATCTATCTCAATGAGTATAGTATCTCTCTTACACATTTCCTCTCTATTGTTTTTTTTTTTTTTGCCATTGTCTTGACCAATAGATTCCTTGCATTTCAGCTACATAATAGGGTACTTAATAGATCACATTATCATTTCGTTTGGTATCTCTGAATGCATGTGTGTGTGAGTAAGAGGAAGAGAGATCATAATCTTTTTATCAGGCCCCTATCTTAATCCTTTATTCTTGGTGATATGCTTTTCATCTTCTTCATAACCTTGAATCCCTAAAATTCTCCTGGTTCTTGTCTTTGTCTGAATCCACTTGCTTTCCTGAAAGCCTAGAACTCATGGTCAGATAATGCAGCAACATCTCATTAACATCTTAGAATTCTCCACTATTCCTCCCAAGCTTCTGCCAATTCTACTTTATAGATTCCTAACCCTGGATAACCCATTCAAGCACTGCCTCTACTCTTTCTGCTGGGCTGACAGCAGTAGTCAAAGAAAGTCACAAAACTAAAATAATTGGGTCCACTGCAATTTCATACTAAGTAAACACGGTTAGGTCTTCCCTGCTGTTCAGCAATCCTTTATTTATATGTGAGAGATGCAAGAAAGCATCCTCCACAGCAACTGCTCCACATTATTCCACATTATTATTTTCCCTAGGTTGCCACCCATACACATATCTGAAGGTGCTAACCGCACTTATGATACTAAAAACTAAAAATTTCTGACTTGAGTTTCTCTACTTTTCTTCAATGTCTCAAAATACGTCAATGTTCTTCTTGTACTCCTCTCTGCCTATTATAGCATCATGTAAAATTATATCACTCACTTTGCAAAGTTCTTTCCTATGCACCTTCTCATGACTCCTTCTCTTTCTTTTGGACCAGCTCTCAGATTAACTCTCTCCTTTAGCATTTCCTTCAGCATCTCCCTATCCACGATTTCCTACATTTACTGTATCAAAGAGCAGAACTAGATTCTACTACTCTATAAAAATTATTTTCTTCCTGAGTCATTCTCTCTGTACAATGACCAAATTCTCTCTCTCTATTTTAATATATGGACAAAATTATGGCCTCTTTCACCTCTGCCTGTCATTCAAGCTCTTAATCTTTGATACATACATTTACTTTAGACGACCTCCCTGAATTTCTTATGTCAAAGGTAATATTTGAATGTTAAAGTGAGCCCTAATAATATTTGGAACTAGTATTGACTAGAGTTTCATAGCCTAGAGGTTTGGGTTCAAATACTTAGAAATATTTATGGCAAGTTAGTAGGAAAGATAACGAAGGTAGAAATAGGTAGTGCTAACAATTAACCATACAGGTATTGCTAACAATTAACCCCAGATGGATTGCCAGTCATTTAAACCACAGTGTCCAACCTTTTGGAAAACACATATTGTGGATCAGTACCCGAAAAGTCCCAAATAGTCCCTGGTGTGATAGCAAGAATTTTAGATCAGTAACAGAGAGTGGAGCCTGGAGGAGATGTCTAGAATCAAACAATAAATAGGTGTGTGACAACCAGGATTAGTAAGAAGGCGCGTGTTTTGTTTCCTATTTTAAATAGGAGTTCACTGAGGTCAAGATCCATGTATTACTAGATTTCTTTTTTTCATGAACTGGAGAGATTCTTGTCAATATTTATCCTTGTATTCTCTCAACAGAATTTAATGCAGAGAGTAAGATTTAGTGAATGTTCAGTAAAGTAAATTGAAATGTAATCAGATAATTCAGACTACAAGAACTGTTTACAGATGGGTGGTGGAAAGATACAACTCAGTGATCACTCAAGTGTTCAAAGCTGACACCAAGATTGAAAAAGAAACATAAATTTCAGACTCACTGCTCCTTGCTGGTGGGAAAGCATCTCCTGATATGCTTCTACTCATGGTCAGAATTGATTTGTAGCTCAGTCTATAAGTGGTCCTCTCAATGCATGAGGCTGAGAAGGATTGGTAAAGGCAAGTGGCCAATCTCACTCTCTTTTGGTAAATTTTTTTCCCTCTGAAGAAGACTGAGTTCCTTTATTCTTGGATATATAGCATATTCTATCTTCAAGTGAATTGCTTGAAGATTGCTTACTGAGTCAACTCATATTATCTTTGTAATTTTTCTGTCATAACTCTTATTGTGGTCTATATGATACATATCTATAATCTGTTGAGATACCTGGAAACACATACGCATCAAAAAATGGAATTCCAGATGTCAGGAAAAGGTTCAGAATTCAGTTTGTAAAAGTATCTTGTAGAGGTCCTATTATGATGAGTGACTTCTAGTATATAGCAGTAAAGGTATGGTCCCCCAAAAAAGGAGTCTGTCAGTGAAATTCCATGATCAATGCTGGTAATTAGAAATGCTTCCAGCTTTACTGACAGAGCTAAATTTGTACTCAAATATAGCGCCATTCTGGGCTCTGGTGAGCAGTGTGTGAGGCTGGAGAGATTGATTCATGCCCCCTTCCAGTCCTTAAACAGATTATTGGCTTTCCTCTTCCACTGATGTGGAGCATGAAAATGGGACTTCTAGGAGACTCAAAAGAGAAATATAAAGCAAAGTGAGTGGTTTGGTAAACATAAAAGTTCTGCTGGTGATTTCTACTTCCTCAAGAATATATACAAATAGACATATCCTTTTCCTTTGAAGTTAATCATTTAGCCTTGAATTTTTTAGTAGTTTTGTTAAGATATAATTGACATTTGATAAATTGCCTATATTTAAAGTATACCACTTTGTAATTTTTGACACATGCATACAAATTCCAATCAAGATAATGAACATATCTATCTTCAAAATTTTCTTATGCCTCTTTTAACTCCTTTTGCTCTCTTCCTCCCCAACAGCCCTATCCCTGACCCCAGATAACAACTGATCTGACTTCTATTACTATAGTTAGTTTACTTTTTTAGAATTTTATATAAATGGAACCATAGAGTATAAACTCTTTCTTATTTAGTTTCTTTCATCAGCATAATTATTTTGGTATAAATTCATGTTGTGTGTATCAATAGTTTCTTTCTGTTGCTGAGTAGTATTCTATTATGTGATTATATTGTAAATGGTTTATTCATTCATATACTGATGGACATTTTGATTGTTTCCAGTTTTTATTTTTCTATTACAAATAAAACTACTGTGGATATTCATGCATAAATATTTTGAACATAAATTTTCATTTCTTTTGGGTAAATAGCTAGGATTGGAATATCAAGTTTGTGTATTATTTGTTAAACTTTTTAAGAAACTGTTAAACATTTTCCAGAATAGTTGAACCATTTTATATTCCTACCAGCAATAAATGTGAGTTCTAATTGCCCCACATTCTCACCAATAATTGATAAAATTATTCTTTTTAATTTTAGCCATTATAGTAGGTATTTAGTAATATTTCACTGTGATAACAATTGGCACTTTCCTAAAGACTAATGATGTTGAACATCTTTTCTCATACTTATTTGCCATTGATATATCTTTGTGAAATATGTAGTCAATTATTTTTGCCTACTTAAAAAAATGGATTGTCTTCTTAACATTGAGTCGTAGTATTCTTTACTTAATCTAAACTCAAAGCCTTTTTCAGATATATGTTCTGCAAGTATTTTCTCAAAGTTTGTGGCTTGCTATTTAATTTTTATAGAAGTATCTTTTGAAGAGCAAGATATTTTTTTAATTTTTTTATGAAGTCTAAATGATTGATTTTTGCATTTATAGTTCATAATTTTTGTATCCCATTTAAAATTTGTTGACAAACCCAAGGTCACTAAGATTTTCTCTATCTTGATGTCAATACCACACTGTCTTCATTACTAAAATATCGCAATAAATCTAGAAGTCAGGTAGTGAACTTTGAACTGCCTTCTTATTTTTAAAAGTTGTTTATTATGGGCATTTCTGCTTTCTAAAGAATGTGTTCAAATGGACATTATGTTTTAAAACATAATTCTAAGGAAGTACAAGATGGAAATAATTAACATGACATTCTCCAGAACAACTTTGATCCTGGAATTGTTCTTTTCTTCTCATTTGTTAGTTCAGAATACAAAAGTTTTCTTCATCATAAATCAGGGGTCCTACTCTTAAAGGCTAACAGTATAAGCAGAGTTTCACCAGGTCTGGTCTATAATGTTACATCTGTTGATCCAAACTTATAATCATTCATTATGCATAAAGAGAAGTAATAATGTATATACTTCTCATATATTTATTATGTAATTAATATTGTAATAAACTTTCTTAGATTTATAAAATACTTTAAAATAACAAAGTACTTTTCACAAATTATTCCATTTGAACTACTCAATAGTTTTTTTAAAGAGGTCTTATAAGCATTATTAGCAGTAAATTATTGTAATACGTATATTATAAAACTGGCAGCAAATATTGTTGCATACTTATTATGTATGAGACAGAATATATTACAAACAACTTTATAGGGTATAGAATAATTTTCAAAACAGAAATATTTACATACATTATGAATATATGTATTAAAATTATATATTAATATAAATTATGAAATTACATATTATTAACTAGAAAATAAGCAATTAATAGTTGAAATAGATCATGTACTATACAGGGATTCAAAAGATGTAGTAATAAGCACTAGTGAGATTGAACTATTTATGAAAGTGTTCCCAGACTAAGAGGGACTCAAGTTTATTTTAAAGGAAAAATAACACATTATGAGTCAAGAAGAAGAAAGAGGACTTTTTTATGGAGTGGCAATAGTATGAACCGTGCATAGAGGGTAAAAATACATAAAGTTTGTGTTCAGATAGTGAAAAAAATATGCTCTCTGTAGGAAAGAAATTGATTAGAAGAATGATCACAAATGATACTAGAATTGTAAGGTAAGGTAAGATGAATGCTTTCTCAAAGACAAAGCTTCTATTAGCACCTGTCTGCTGGTGACACTTACATCCAAGTTACCAAACAAGAATTCTTTCCTGAGTTACAGACATGTATACTTAAGTGCCTGGTAGGTGTCAATTACTGAGGAACCTTACAAATAACTCAAAATAAAAATGTTCAACTCTGACACTACCTTTTTAATTCAAGATTATTATTCCTCCTATATTCTCAATTTTATTAAAGACACTATAAACCACCTGAAAGTACAAGTCAGAAACCAGAGTCTTTTTCTTTTTCATCTTTCGGTTTAACTGAGTTACATAAATTTTAACTTCAAATATCTCTTCAACCTCTTTTCTCCATAACCAAGAAAGCTTTGTCTTCTCCTTTCGGAACTATTGGGATGACCTCTAATTAGTTTTCTTTACTCTACATTCTTACCTACACTTGACCATCAGAAAAATCACATAATTTTCTTCATGAAATTCTTCAGTTGCTTGCCATCAATGATATAATCTTTTAGTTTT
>NW_006439192.1:6800724-6829286 GCF_000325575.1 Pteropus alecto
CTTTCCCTAATACCCTGCACTGCTGTCATCCCAACTAAATGTATTTCCTTGGATGTACCATTTTTTTAAAATGCCATAGTGCATTTGTTTTTGCTGTTTTCTCTAATGAGATGTCTTCCTTATTCATTTATTGTGTCAAACTCATGCTTTATGTGTCTGCGATGCTTTTGCTGGTTTCCTCACGTGGAGTTGGGTATTCTTTATTTTATGCTCTATCACACTTGTTTAGGCTTTGGTTTGTTTACATAAATGTGCCCCCAGAAAGACTGTGTAAGCCTTTTAGGAAAAGGACCATATATTGTTTCATTTTTCTATCCCCTTTTCTTAACAACATGATAACTGGTCCAGAGGGAGTGCTAAGTATATACATATTTTTAAATGGTCGAAATAAATAATTAAATCTCACACACACACACACACACACACACACACCTAGAGATGGTGGATTAGAACGAATAGATGGGAGTGGATGGTGATACTGGGGAGCTTGATATCAGAGGAGCTTCTTCAGAGGAAGTAGTTTGGTGGTGAGAACCTTCTCTTTGGACCTTGGACTTAATCTGGATATCAATTTTTACCCTATCCCATTATAGCTCTAACATTTTTGAGTCATATCTATCCCAGTTACCCAATCACTCACACCAGTTCTTTAGTCCATTAAGAATCTGAGGAAGAGAATTAGGTGGCTGCAAGTCTTCAGGCTAAAATTCTTATTAGGAAGATAAACTGCGACAGAACACTCAAGCGCTTTGTTGTCAAATAATAATTACATAATTTTTAAAGGCTTATCTCTACTTTACTAGTAAGAAACTATTTGGGAAACCATATTAAAGGCCTTACATGCCCCCAAAAGAAAGGTGACGGTGGAGATAAGAGACTACTTGAGGAATAAACAGGTTGAGGAACTGGATTAGTATATTTTTGGGAAAAGTAATTGAACATTGGTAGGACTGACGTTTTAATCACATTTTCTCTTTCATTCACTTACATTCTTTAAATCTGGCCTACTGCTCACTGAATTGGAACACTGCACCACCTAATTTTGCTACTTCACTGAAATTCACCTCACGGTTAAATATTTTCAATGCCTTTATCATTTCTTAAAAAGTCTTATTAAAAGATGCTTAGCCTTTGACACAATTAACATTTCTTTACTTTTAAGAATGGAGATAGTCCAAGGTACTAAATATAGTTGCTATCATAGAACAGAATAACAAAAATAAGAGGAAAATCTCAAAAGAGGTGATGTTAGTGTTAGGGGAAGGACATGTCAAGTTTTTATGTCAGCTCCCTTTTTTACCTTTCTGATCTTCGTATAAACTAAATTTTCAGAGACTTGGTATTTTACACCAAAAAGCATACAACAATGTCTCCAGAATGTTTTTTTTTTTCCTTTTTTTTTTCGCAGTGTATAGGATGGTAAAGAAAGTCAGTGTAAAGAATAGTGAAACAGCAACAGTAGCACTTGGTGAAGGTTGATGAGAAATAGTTATGTCAGATGAGTAAAGCAACAGGAAAGCATGATTAGCACCACAGGGATATTGGAAATTCCAGCTGTGACAGACAGCTCTCTTCATTCCTGGGTTCACTGCCCACTATAAATAGTGTTTTTGTAACTAACCAATCCATCAATCATAAATCTACTCACTGTGCTGGATGTTATGGAGACCATAAATCAAGCGTAAGATAGTACTTACCTACTAAGAGCTTATGGTTTTTCTAGGAAGTCAAGACATGCTGGCATTTTCTCCAAAGAGGGAGTGAAAATATTCAGCTACTTTTTTGTTGACGTCCTTGGAGTATTCTGAAAAGGAGACAGGGTAGAAAAGTTAGCTGAAAATTAGTAGGAACTTGGGTTCAGAATCTTGGTCCTAGTTAAACGCCTGAGATTAAGGAAAAAAAAAAATGCTTCAGAAAAACATTTGGCACTCAGGGAATCAAACAAGAGGAAAACAATGGGACATTCTGTTTTCCCCCTTGGAGTTCCTCTGTGAAGGTATCAGCTAATAAAGATTATATTATTAGTTACAAAACTATAATTGTTATGACTGAACGCACTAGCTACTATAAAATAAGGTTACTTTTTTATTTTTAATTTTCAAATTAAAACTGACTTGAATCTTTACTTGACAATGAGCAGAATTGTCTGTGAATTGAGAGAGGCTTACTCTATTGAGATGCATGACGGTAAAAGAATATAGGACTTTTCTACTGTCACTTTTATATACTTGCCAGTCAGTAAATTACTGATCCAGCCAGTCTGAAGCCATCTCTCTCAGTGATATGAAGTTCTTTCTGTTCTAAACACTTGTAGAAACCTCTGTGGTTTTTCAAAGGTAACGTCTATTTGCCTATTGATGTTCTTCAGTTTGTCTCTATGTTCAAAGCATATCCATTGATTGTGATTGGTTTTCTTCAGTCTACATAAAAAATATTTGATTGTAGTCTTTCCTCCTGGGTCATTGAGTGCCTATGAGTCTTACATTTATATTATAATGGAATTCCACTCAAGTGATTCTTCTTTGATCAAAATATAGTCCAAGGTAACCTATGGTCTCCAACTAGACAACTTTCAATGTCAACTTGTCTTAAAAAAAAAAGGAATATAATGAGTTCCTTAGCTATAATTTATTAAATGTCCACTATACACTTTGATATGAACCATAATATATCATTCAATACATAATCTCAGTCTATAGACATGGGCCATGAGAGTGCTAACATAACTTTCCAAATAAGACTATAATTTCCAATTACAAGCTCTCTGATTTCGAACAGTATGGTTTTTCTTCTGTGTTGGAATTCTTAACTCTGATTTCAAACAGTATGGTTTTTCTTCTGTGTTGGAATTCTTAATGCTGATAGTATACTAGGAACAGTTGGAATCTCTGCCCTAGGATACAGATCAGTGAAAAGACTATTTCCAAGTCTAAATATTTACAGACTCTGGGTTGTTAAAATATTCTCTAAAAGACAGCATACTTCTTTTTTAACTTTAGGAGAAAGACGGAGTATTCTGGATATACATGAATAATTAGTCCTGGGAAGGGTTCAGGAACTAACGTGTAACACATACTGTCAACAGATATATATGTAAAAAATCAGCAATACATAAAAAGACAATAAGGTCCTAAAATGTTTATTGATTTAGTAAACATTGATTAAATATCCACTGTGTCCTAGATACTGAATAGCTGCCAGGAACACAAACACATGATCATTGTTCTCAACAGTATAGTGAAATTGAGTCTTTGAATCATCTCAATAGAGAAAATGTTAATTTGAGATAACCATATAATAAGGTAGCTTGGCAGATAGCAGTCCTTACACACTCGACAGCTCATTATAATTACTAGAAGATTAGAAAAAGTAGCACCTTCCCAAAAAATGTTTCATACCTTCTTCTCTCTTAAATACTTGTTTTATAGCTTATTTTCTAATTTTCTGTGAAATTATCAGAATAAAACTTTCACAACGTGCTGCATTTACTATCTCAGGTGCTCTTAGGATTGATTTCATCCCATCTCTCTCCAAAGACATCACTATGGTAATTCACCCTTGTCCAGCACTTCTCTTTTCCTTTGCTTTTATTTTTTGTAGACTTAATTATTTTAGATCAGTTTTAAGTTTACAGCAAAACTGAGAGAAAAATGCAGACATTTCCCATATATCCTCTGCTCCACACTTGCAAGTGCTCCCCATTATCAATATCACTCATCAGTGTGGTATCTTTGTTATATATATGAACTTACATTGGCACATAATCACCCAAACTCCATATTATACCTTAGGCTTCATTTTTGTTATACATTCTGTAAGTTATATAAATGCCACAATGATATGTATTCATTATTATGATAATATACAGAGTGCTTTCACTCTCCTAAAAATCCTCTGTGCTCCCCTTATTTCTCTCCTTTCTCCTACCAACCCTTGGCAACTTCTAATCTTTTTAATGTTTCCACAGTTTTATCTTTTCTAGAAGGTTGTATTATTGGATCATACAGTGTGTAGCCTTTTCAGATTGGCTTCTTTCACTTAAAATATGCATTTAGAATTCTTCCATGTTTTTTTCATATCTTAACAGCTCATTTTTCTTTTTAAGCCCTAAATAAGACTGCACTTCCTGATGTACCACAGTTTATTATTTATCCACTCACTTATTGAAGAACATCTGGTTGCTTCTAAGCTTGGGAACTATGAATAAAGCTACCCTAAGCATCCATATGCAGGTTTCTATTAGGACATAGTTTTCAACTCCTTCGGAGAACCACAGCACAATGGCTGGATCTTATGGTAAGAGTATGCTTAGTTTTCTAAGAAAACACCAAACTGTCTTCCTAAGTAGATGCACCATTTTGCATTCCCACCAACAATGTATGAGAGTTCCTGTTGCTCCACACCAGCATTTGATGTTGTAAGTGTTCCAAATTATGCCAACTCTAATAGATAAGTAGTGATATCACATTTCAATTTGCATTTCCCTGATGACATATGATGTGGAGCATCATTTCATATGCTTATTTGCCATCTGTTTATTTTCTTCAATGAAGTATCTGTTACAGTTTTGGGCCCATTTTTAAATCAAGTTGTTTGCTTTCTTATTGTTAAGTTTTAAGAATTCTTTGTATATTTTGCATAACAGTCCTTTATCGGATGTGTCTTTTGCCAACATTTTTTTTCCAGTTTGTGATTCATCTTCTCATTGTCTTGATATTGCCTTTTGCAGAGCACAAGTTTGTAAATTTAATGAAGTTGTGCTTATCAATTATTTCTTTCATGGATCAAGTTATGCTAAGCCCAAGATCATCTAGGTTTTCTATGTTATTTTCTCTAAATTTTATAGTTTTGTATTTTACATATAGGTTGTGATCCATTTTGAGTTAATTTTATGAAGAGTTTTTTTTTTCATCTCTTTGGGAAACATTTGAACCCTGTCTTCATAACTAATCACCGGCAACCATCTTTCACCCAATTTTGAAACTGGACCTTTCTTTGTATCAATAAAGAAGAATTAATTAGAATAATAAATTGAGCAAATATAAATTATAAGTATCATTGAATATGACTTTGAATCTTTGCTCTTAAAAACTGAGTATAACTATAAAATGACAGGCTTATAAAGTACAGATAATTGTATCCTCTCTAATTTTTAGAAATACATAGAGTTCTTTCTATCTACTAATTAATATTATTAAAAATATTAAAACACTGTCATAAGATTATATTCTCATTTACATGCCTTTTTAATATTTTTTTTCTGTGAATTAATTTATTCAACAAAGGTTTACGGAACATATATATTTAGGTATTGGAGATTAAACAAATTTTTAAAAATAAAGTCAGAGGTCATAAAGTAGACAGGTTGAAAGATCACTCTTTCTCTACTTCTGTTTTGCCCCAAGATATTTACTTAATTGTTGTTTTGTTTAATGCAACATTACAGAATGGTTTGGGGGGCAGTTGGAGCATTTTACGAACAGCCTATTTAATTCTTTTAGAGCACAAATACATGATTCAGCCCAATTAAGTACTTTATTAGGGGTATTAGAATAAAGGGACAGTTGAAAGCAGTGCTAATCATTTCCTAATTTTCAACCCCTGTAACAGGGTAGAATTAACTCATGGTATGGACATCCTGCTCTTGTCAAGTATGTATCTTACAGCAGATGTGATGCTTGTTAAAAGCTCCTTTCGAATCTCACTTGTTTTGGCTACGTGCAGAATTGGGTCTTTAGGGAAGCTTCTGAACAGGATGGAAATAATGACAATTACACAAGATCCTCTATGTAGCCATGGCTTTGCTGCTTTATTTGTCTCTTAGCAGCCCCCACACAAATACACACATAAAACTCCTGTCTGTTAAAATAGGATTAGCTTGGTCTTCCACTCTAAAACAGCTCAGAAACAAGAGCTTATCTTCTCATTAGCTTATGTCCTCTGAAGTGCAGACATAATTTCATTGGGATTAAATAAATTTAATAAATCTAATTATTTTTTTGTATAAGTATAGTTAGCCTGTGGAAATTTATTCTCAGAATAATCAACATGCCATTTTGACCATTTCTTCTATTCCAATAGTAAAATTTATGTTAGATATTGAAAATTTGTTATTGTAAATTGCCCCAGCTTTATATTTTGCAGTTTAGTTCTCAAAGTCTAACGTATTAAATAATATTTAAAAATTTTACTTGGTAACTTTTAGTTATATTATTGTTTGCCAAATCTTATTGGGGCTATGAACTGTTTTAAAAAATTATCTTGTTCTTTTGGGGGAGCTCACCCACAAAGCCTAACCAAATATTAAAATCTAACAAATAGTCAATAGTCATTGTTTAATGAATCCTGGATTAAAATATTACAATCAAATTTTATTTCTTATAAAATGATAATTATAAACATTAACCAATAGTATCTTTCTTTATCTTTCTAAGCAGCCACGGAACTTCGTAAAGGTGATGTGTTGGCTTCATGACAGAGCTAATCTTAGGTTTGGGGACTGGTCTCCTGTGGAGGTACAGCTCCTCCTTCTTTAAGACAAATTTAAGGAAGAAACTTATTTAGTTTTGAGACAAGGATAAATGAACCAAACTGAGGCAGGAGGGAAGAGATTGATTATAATTCAGTATGAATTCTAGACATGTATACTGAGGAAGAAGCAAAGCATTTGTTAGAAACAGGGCCATTGCACCTTGAAAGGGGTCCAGATTCCTAGGCCTGACTGGATCTTTGAAAATGGACTCCATTTATTTATTAAATTTCACTTTAGAATCGAAAACAAAGGTCATATGTCCTTTCTTGATACTAATTCCTCAATCAGAACGGAGTTTTCCTTGGCTTTGCCTCAAGACAAAGATTTCACTGGTTCACTTTCCCAGTAGAAGTAGAAGTCAACATTCCTAATCAGCATTTTACTTAATCTGGTTCATTAAGCATTCAAGGCAATCAGAAGGTTAAATTGCACAGAACAAACACCAGTGACTGGTGTACATGTAATAGGAAGAGTAGGTGTCCCTGGAGGGCAGAGAGTGGCAGGGTTCGTAATTTTGTGAATTGTATCATTAATAAAATATATTTTATTCTATTTGATGCTGACTTTAGAAAGGTTCCTGTGTGATGATTACATTTTTAAGCAGGCAATTTTTTTTATGGCTTTACCCAAGGCTAAAGAAAAATCTAATACAAAATTCAAATAGACTAAGCTGAAATGCCCATTAAAATTTTAGTTGTGTCCTCTTCAGAGTTTTTAAGAACTATAGATTCCAAACTGCCCAATATAGGGAAAAATGTTACTTTCACATTTGTGTAACTCAAAATGGGGAGTCTATGAAAGAAAAGTATGGGGATGAGTCTATATTATTAATTCAAAAACATCTTAGTAGCTTTTATTTTTCTGATTAATAATATTTAAAGAAAGTGTGTTTATAGGTATTATATATAGGTATTTGTTCACAAATACCTATAATGGCTATGAATAAGGGTACTAGAATCAGAATGCCTGAGTTCATACGCTAACCTTGCCAACAGATTATTTGACTTTGGGAAAGTGTGTTTATAGGTATTATAGCTATTTGTTCACAAATACCTATAATATACATGCAAAGCAAGCACAAGGCAAAACTCAGAAAGAATCCCTATTAGAAAGGCAGACTAATGTCAAATGTTAGTGTGCTGGCTACGAATAAGGGTTCTAGAATCAGAATGCCTGAGTTCATACGCTAACCTTGCCAACAGATTATTTGACTTTGGGAAAATTATTTATCCTCTCTTGCTTTAGTTTCTTCATCTGAAAAATTGGGAAAGAACAGTTTTACTTCAATGGATTGTTATGAAGATTAAAAGTAAAACTCTTAATCTAGAGGCTGGCATATTATAAATCCTCAATAAGTAATGGCTATTCTAATTATCAACACCTAAAATTATTTCATTATTCACACTTTAGATTTACCTTCTATTAGTCGGAAAAATTAATAGTTGGCCATAATATATATTCATTTTCAATGTGTGGATACAACAAGGAAAAATCTATCCATAAATGGAAATGAGTGAAAGGGAGACAAAAGTAGATGATTGGATGGATGGATGGATGGATGGAGAGATGATAGATAGATAGATAGATAGATAGATAGATAGATAGATAGATAGATAAATGATAGATTGACAGAGCATGTAGAAAGTGACGAGTTCTCAAAAGAAAAAATAAGGAAGGGAAAGGAGTTAGATAGGTTGAAAGATCCTAATTATAGATATGATGATCGTAGGAGACCTCACTGATAAAACATTTAAATAAATATTTGAAGGAGTAAAGAAAACAAGATGCACATACTATCTGACAAAGGCATTACAGGAAATGGAAACTGTATCCAAAAGTCCTAAGTGTGTATAAAATGTGGGAAAAAACAGTAAGAAGGCCAGTGTGGCTAGAATAGAATAAGTGAACAGAGGTAGTAGTAGATGAGATTTGAGAGAGAATAAGTGAGGCTAATTGTGTAGGACTTGTAGGCTCTTGAAAGATGTGACCTTTACTTTGAGTTGGGTAGAAATCCATTAGAGGGTTTGCAGCAGGCAAGTAACAAGATTTGACTTACTTGGTTGAATACTGAGAGTAGATTCAGGTTCAGCAAAGACAGAAAAAAGGAGACAAGTTATGAGAATATGGTAATAATTCAGGCAAGAGAAATGGCTACTTGAGCAGGGAGCTTATAGTAAGAATTGTGATGATGGAGAATTCAGAATATTTCCTGTAATGGAGGCAACAGTCTTTTCTAACCAATTTCTCAACAGATTTCCCTATGCAACTGCGTGATGCAATTGCCATTAACTGAGTTAGAGAAGACTATAGATTGAATATGTTAAGAGGGAAAGATTATACGTTTCATTTGAGGCAGGTTAAGTTTGAAATGTCTATTTCCTGATGAATGTGCTTCGTATAACGAGTATGAAATTCATAGGAGAGGACCAGTCTTCCCATACAAATTTGAAAGACATAAGTATAGAGATGTTATTTAAACCTAGGTTACTAGATAAGATCTCTAAATGATAAGAGTAAATACAAAAGGGTAAATGCCCAAAGACTGAGTCTTAGATTACTTAGAAAGCAAGAGGATGAGGGAAAACCAGATGAGGATACTGAGAAGAAAGTGACTAATTATGTTAAGTATTACTGTTGCATAAAGTAAGGTGACAAAGAATTAATTATTAGGTTTACCAACACGAAGGCTTGTGTGAATTTGGTAAGAGCAAGTTCAGTGAAGTATTATAGGTAAAAGACCTATTGGAGTAGACCTAAGGAGAAATGGGAGGAACCTAATTAAAAGTAATGAGTTTGTATCTCTAAACATGTTTTCTTGTAAAGGGGAACAGAGAAATGATAGCTAAAAGGAATGTTGAGTTAAGAAAATGACAGCATATATGTATAGGAATGGGAATGATGCATTAAAAATAAAATGATGAGTATGGTTCCTGATTCCTTGTGTAAGGAGCTTAGAAACTGCTGCTCTATCCTAACAACAAATAAAAAGCTGAACAGATGGAAAAACCAACAACTCCTCTAGGATCCATAAAAGAGGTGAGGACACAGGGCAAACCACTGCCTCCAATATTGGAAAGACAGGCAAATAAAGAGAATAACAACTTACTGGGGTAGAGACTCACAAGCAGAAATAGCTGTGGGAACAAATGCTGGTGTAGAAAAACTTGAACTATAATTGAAGAATTACTGGAGGCTCAATATGGCGAATTCTAAGAGTTAGAAATTATGGGGGGACCCAGCAATAGGGGGACCTCCACAATACTGTGTAATTTACTTCTAGGGTTCAACCAGATTCCCAGAGTAAATAATACAGAAATATCCCTTCAGGCATCTGGCAGGAAAAGGGGAAAATGAGCATTTTGAAATGAAAGCAAGGTCTGCCTTCAGGAGAAACTAGTTAACTAAAAACTAACCTGGTGGTGTTTTGTCAGAGTGTAACTGACCAGGGGAAGGAAAATACTCAACTCCAGCCAGCTCTAGCTTTCCATTTGGGGAAGCAGAAATACCTTCTTCAGCCTACTCTAGCCATCCTCTCTCACCTAAGGGTGGCAGGGGGAGAACAAACCCTGAAAAGCATTTGTGAAGTGTATAGTCCCAAGGCATAGGCCGAATAAAAGACAGAGACCTAATCATAAAAATATAGGCAGTTTTCCTTCCAACCACATCTTACCACCATGTTACTAAAGGCTTGCTTACAGCAGTTCTTTTTATATAGTATATCGTGTTTGACTATCAAAAAAAAAAAAAATTACTAGACATACCAAAATGCAAACAATACAATTTGAAGAGACAGAACAAGCATCAGAACCAGATATGGAGGAGATGTTGGAATTATCAGATCAGTAATTTGAAACAACTATGGTTAATATGCTAAGGGCTCTAATGGATAAAGTAGGCAGCATGCAAAAACAGATGGGCAATGTATGCGGAAAGATGAAAATCCTAAGAAAGAACCAAAAAGAAATGCTAGAGATTTAAAAAAACACTAAAATAGAAATAAAGAATGCCTTTAATAAGCTTATTAGTAGACTGAACATAGGAACATAGGACTGAACATAGCTAAAGAAAAAAATATCTCTGATCCTGAGGATATCACAATAAAAACTTCCAAAACTGAAAAACAAAGAAAACAGAGACTGAAAAAAAACAAACCAAACAGACTATCCAAGGACTATGGGACAACTACTAAAGATAATGGAACTATCAGAGAAGAAGAGAGAAAGGGACAGAAGAAATGTTTGAAATAATAATGGCTGAGAATTACTCCAAATTAATGTTAAACACCAAACTAAAGATCCAGGAAGCTCAACAAATACCAAGCAGGATAAATGCCAAAAAAGAAAAAAGAAACAAAAAATATACACCTAGACATACCATTTTCAAATTACAAAAACCAACAAAGAAATCCTGAAATAAGCCAGGGATGGGGTGAAGGACACTTTACATACAGAGGAACAAAGATAAGAAATACGTCTGAATTCTCAGAAACTAGATAAGCAAGAAGAAAGTGGAATACAAACTTAAGAGTGTTGAGAGAAAAAGAAAGCACCAACCTAAAATTCTGTACCCTACAAAATTATCCTTCAAAAGTGAAAGAACAATAAAGAATTTCTCAGACTAAAGTTGAGGGAATTTGTTGCCAGTAGATTTGCCTTGCAAGGAATGTTAAAAATACACACACACTCTCTCTCTCTCTCACACACACATATTAGAAAATTTGGTCTACATAAAGAAAGACAAAGCATTAAAGGAGGATTAAGGGACAGTAAAGTAGAAACCTGATTTTTCTTATTCTTAATTGACCTAATAAATGTTCAAAATAATAAGCATTACAACATACACAATTATGTATGTTTATGTATACATCATACATGTTTATTTATAAATGAATTGGATGGTGCAATGATACAAGGGACAGGAAAGAAGGGTTAAGATTATTTTGTTATTATAAAATTCTACTAGTGAAGTGGTACAGTATTATTTGAAAGCAGACTTGGATTCATTATAAATATATATTGTTAACTCTAAGGCAATCCCCTCAAAAAAGTTTAAAATAAAAATATTAACTGATATACTGAGAAAGAAAATTAAATAATATAAAATGCTCAATTAAAACCACAAAAAATGGAAAAAAAAATAGAAGGCAAAATTCAGAACAAAGAACATGGGCAACAAACAGAAAACAGTAACAAATATGGTAGATATTAATGCAACTATATTAATAATCATCATGAGCATTAATGGTCTAAATGTATCAATTAAAAGACAGATTGTCATTGTGAATCAAAAAACATGACCCAACTATATGCTGTTTGAAAGAAATCCACTTTAAATCTAAGACATATATGGACTAAAAGTAAATGGTAGAAGAAAAATATATCCTGTTAACACTAATCAAGTAAAAAAAACAGAAATAGCTATATTATTTCAGACAGAGTAGATTTCAAAGCAAGGAAATTTATCAGGAATAAAGAAGCGGATAAAGGCTTCAATCCTCCAAGAAGACATAACAATCCTTAATGTATATATACCTAACAACAAAACGTCAAACTACATGTGACAAAACTGAGAGACCTGCAAAGAGAAATACATAAATTCAATATAATAGCTGGAGATTTCAATACCCCTCTATCAGAAATGGACAGGTCCAGTTGGCAGATATTTAGTAAGAACATGGCTGATCTCAGCAACACCAATAATCAACTGGATATAATAACTGACATTTATAGACTACTCATCCAACAACAGCAGAATACAGCTTAAGTTCTCATGAAAATTCACCAATATAGACCACACTGTAGGCCATAAAACACATCTTAACAACTGTAAAAAAAAAAAAAAAAAAAGAAATCATTCAATATCTGCTCTGAGATCAAAATGGAATTAAATTAGAAATCGATAACAGAAACATAACTAGAAAATCCTCAAAATACATGGAGATTAAACGACAAACTTCTAAGTAAGGCATAGGTTAAAAGAATTCTTAAGAGAAATTCAAAAATATTTTGATCTAAATAAAAATGAAAGCATAACTTACCAAAACTTGCAGGATGCAGGGAAAACATTGCTTAGAGGTAAATTTATAACATTGAGTGCATGTATTAAAAAGAAGAAAGATCTAAAATGAATCATCTAAAATTCCACATTAGGAAACTAGAAAAAGAAGTACAAATTAAATACAAAGTAAGCATAAGAAAAAGAATATAAGAATTAGAACAGAAATCAATAAAATTAAAAACAGGAAATAGAGAAAATTAATGAAACCAAAAGCTAGTTCTTTGAAAAATCTGTAAAATCCCTAGGTTATGGTCAGACTAAGTAAAAAAGAGAGAGGATACAAATTACTAATAGCAGAAATGAATGAGGGGATATCAATACAATTTTGTGGAAATTACGAGGCTAAAAAAGGAATACTATGAACAACTCTATGACTATAAATTTAATAACCTATATGAAATGGATTAATTCCCTGAAAGATACAAATTTCCCAAAATCACACTGAAAAAACAGACAATGTAAATAGGCCCATGTCTATTAAGGAAATTAAATCAATAATTAATGAACTTCCAACAGAGAAAGCATCGGGCCCAGATAGGTTCACTAGTGAATTTTACAAAACATTTAAGGAAAAAATTTTGCTAATTCTCTACAATCTTTTTCAGAGCATAGAAGCAGAAGTAACCCTTACTAACTTATTCTATGAAGCCAGCATTTCCTAAAACCAAAACTAGAAAATGATATTACAAGGAAAAAAACTATAGACCAATATCTCATAAATACAGATATAAAAATTGTCAACAAAATATTAGCAAATTGAATCCAACAATCTATAAAAAAAGAATTACACAACATAACCAAGTAGGATTTATCTCAAGCGTGCAAAGGTGGTTCAACAGTTGAAAAAATCAATGTAATCTGGCACATAAGCAAGCTATACCAGAAAGCTCACATGATTATATCTTCAGATTCAGAAAATCCATTTGACACAATTCAATATTCATTCATAATTTAAAATTCTCTGTAATCTAAGAATGGAGAGAAATTTTCTCAACCTGATAAAGAATATCTACAACAAACCTACGGCTAACATCATCCTTAATGGTAAGAAACTCAAAGCTTTTCCAGTTACATGAGATACAAGGCAAGGATGTTTCCTTTCACTCTCTTTTCAAAATTGTACTAGAAGTCCTTTCTAATGTAATAAGGCAATTAAATAAAAGAACTAAAAATCTGGAGGGGAGAAATAAATAATCTTTGCTTACAAAGACATAATTATCTACACAGAAAATCTGGAAGAATTAACTGCTTCCCCCCCCCAAAAGAAACAAAACTACTGGAACTAATATATAATTATAGCAAACTTGCAGGATAAGAGGTTATTATACCAAAGTCAATTTCCTTCCTATATACCAGCAATTAACAAGTGGGATTGAAATTAAAAACATATCATTTACATTAGCATCCAAAAAGTTAAATTATATATGTATATATATATCAAACAATATGTACAAGATTTATCTGAGAAAAAATACAACACTATGATGAATAAAATCAAAGAATAACAATAAATGGAAAAGTATGCCATGTTCATGTATCAGGATACTCTACTTGTCAAGATGTCTCCTCTTCCTAATTTGATGTATAGTTTCAAAATAATCTCAATCAAAGTCCCAACAAATTTCTTTGTGAATATTGACAAATTTATTTTAAAGTTTAATCTAATAGAAAGACTTCGAATATCCAACACAATAATGAAAGAGCAAAGGCAATAAAATGGAGCAAAGATAGAATTTCCAACAAATGTTGCTGGAGCACCTGGATCTCAACATACAAAAAAAAAAAAAGAAAAGAATCTAGACACAGACTTTATACTCTTCAAAAAATTGACTCAAAATGGATCATGACTTCTATGTAAAATACAAAACTATAAAATTCAGAGAAGATAACATAGGAGAAAATCTAGATGACCTTGGGCAGGGGTCCCGAACCCCTAGACTGCGGTACCTCAGATAATCAGGCATTAGATTCTCATAGGAGTCCTGGTCTCTGGTGCCAAAAAAGTTGGGGACTGCTGATCTTGGGTATAGCAATAGTTTTTCAGATACAAAAAGAAATACATGAAAATAATAAACGATAAACTTGATTTCATTAAAATTTAAAAATTCTGCTCTGCAAAATTCAATGTCAAGAAAATGAGAAGATGAATCACAGACTTGGAATAAAATGTCAAAAGACGCATCTGAAACAGGACTATTATGCAAAACATATATAGAATTCTTAAAACTCAACAATATGAAAACAAACAACTTAATTAAAAAATGAGTCAAACAGCTTAACAGATACCTCATTGAAGAAAATATACAGGTGGCAAATAAGCCTATGAAATGATGTTCTATATCACATGTCATCAGGGAAATGCAAATTAAAACAATAAGACACTATATCCTTTTTATAGTGGCTAAAATCTGGAACACTTATAACATCAGATGCTGATGATGTGGAGCATCAGGAACTCTCAAATATTTCTGGTGGGACAGCAAAGTGGTACAGTCACTTTGGAAGACAGCTTGGCATTTTCTTACAATGCTAATCATAATCTTATCATATCCTCCAATCACTCTCCTTGGTATTTACCCAAAGGAGGTGAAAACTTATGTCTATACAAAAACATGCATGTGGATGCTTATAGCACCTTTATTTATAACTGTCCAAACTTGGAATTAATCCAGATGTCCTTCAATAGGTAAATGGATAAATAAACTGTGGTACAGTCACACAATGGAAAATTAATCATTTTATCACTCTGATGGGTGATGTTGATAATGGGGGAAGGCTATGAATGTATGGGGCAGTGCATAAATCTTTATCTTCTCCTTAAATTGTCTGTGATATTTAAACTGCTTAAAAAAATAAAGTCGCGAAAAAAGAAAAGAAGAGAGGTTGCAAAAAAAAAAAAAGAATGGAAAAATACACAATATTAGGAATAAGCACAAGATAAAACAGAGTTACTATTGTAAATACCATGCTGGCAGTAAACATGAGAAAGCTAGAGTACATATATTAATATCAGAGAAGGCAGACTTCAAGACAGAATATTATAGGAGAAAAAGAGATTTTCATAATGATAAATGTGTTAATTTTCAGGAAGATATACCAATCATAAATACGTATATGGCTAATAATAGTTTTAAAGATATAATGTGAATATCAACTAAACTAAATAATAGAAAAATCCATACATTTAGTTAAAAATTTTAACACTCTTCTCTCAAGTATACTCTGTATGCTCATCAAAACAGACCATACTCTAGGCCAGTGGTCCCCAACATCTTTGGCAACAGGGACCAGTGCTCCTATGAGAATCTAATGCCTGATGATCTGAGGTGGAGCTGAGGCGGTGATGCTAGCACTGGAGAGCGGCTGCAAACACGAACCTTCGCTCGCTCGCCCGCTACTCACTCCCTGCTGTGTGGCCCAGCTCCTAACAGCCCATGGACTGGTACTGGTCCATGGCCCCAGGGTTGAGAACCCCAGCTCTAGGTTATAAAACAAGTTTCAGTATGGTAAAAGTTTTCAATGTTTCAATAAGGCTAAAAGAGTAAAATTTTACAGACGATGTCTTCTGATCATAATGCAATTAAATTACAAATTAGTAACAGTAAGATATCTATATAACCACAAGGGGCCAAGGAATAAACCACAAAAAATATTTGAAATTAATTTGGCTTCCAGGCAAGATGGTAGACTAGGTAAACACTGTGCTTGCCTCCTCTTACACCACATCGAAATTACAGCTAAACTATAGAATAGCCACCATTGGTAGTCACCTAAAGTCTAGCTGAATAGAAGTCCTACAAATGGGCACGCACAGAAGAGGTCTACCCAGTCTACCGAGACTGGTAGAAGGGGCAGAGATGTGAAACGGGCTGGTCCTACACCCCCGTGTGGCAGGTGAGAATCAGGAGGGAAATCTTGGCTGCGGAGGTCCTCCCGGAAGAGCAAAGTGTCCCAGCCCCACACTGGTATCCCTAGCCCAGGATTCCAGTACTGGGAATAAAAATCTTCACAACTTCTGGCTGTGAAAACCAGTGGAAATTGTGGCAGAGTAAGAGGAAGGGCTGAGAGAATCACAGACTTTCCTTTTAAGGAGTCTGCGCATGTACTTACTTGGTGACGGACTCACTCACTGGGTTCCAGCTCTGGGACAGTAGCTCGAAAGGCACCAGGTACATAAGAGGGGAACTGAGTCATCTGGTATCAGGGCAAGGACTGGAGGGGTGGCTTTCTCCTAGACAGAAGTGCTGGCAGAGGGCACTGTTCCTTTGTTGAGCCTTCCCCTGCCCGGCTTGCAGACCCAGGCAGGCGCCATATCTGAGTCTCACCAACATAGCTAACACTGGTCTCCTCGCCCTGGTAATTTCTTGAGACTCCACCCCTCTCATTATGCAGATCTACCCAAGCCTCTTCCAGTGGATTTTCCATACAAATGGCCTGTCTTGGCTCATGCTGTGGACTTTCCTAAAATCTCTCAAAGGTTCACAAAACATAAACAAGCAGCATCTGGCCTTGGCATGCTCCATACCTCTTACCACGTAGCTCCAAGCTCAGCACTAGCGTCAGCTGGCCTCAGTTTGCAGCTTGGCCTCTTGAGGCACTTCCAAGCCCAGCATCGGTGGTGGCCATCTGTGGATTGTTTGGTAGCTCATGCCAGGTGGCCCGGGGCAGGGCACAGGCTGTAGCTGTACCCCTGTGAAAGGGCCCCTTCTAGGAGGCCCTGGCCTCCATGCCTGGTGGCCTGCTTCGGTGTGAGCTGAAACACCACCTGGGGTCACATCTGAGGACGAAACACCCAAAGAGCAGACAGGGCAGGCACCAGAGCCCCGCTAAAGCAAATCCTGCTCTGCGTGGTTAGCCATTGCACAACAACTCCTCCACTGGTCACGGCCAGTCATCACAACAAACCAGCCTGAGGGTCAAGCCCTCCCACTGATGATCAAACAGCAATCAAGGCTCAACTACAACAGAAAGGCACATACAGCCCATACAAGGAACATGCATGCATCACCTGGCTCAGGTGGCCAGAGAAGACTGTTCCAGTGGGACCTACACCACACCTGCTATATAAGGCCACTTTATGAAGACCGAGAGACACAACAGCTCTACCTAATACACTGAAACAAACACAAATAGGCAGCCAAAATGGGAAGACAAAGAAACACGTCCCAAATAAAAGAACAGAACGAAGCTCCAGAAAAAGAACCAAACAAAATGGAGACAAGCAGTCTATCAGATGCAGAGTTCAACACACTTATTATAAGGATGCTCAATAACTTAGAGGGAGAGTAGGTAAACTCTGTAAAACTTTAATAAAGAGATAGAAAACATAAAAGTGGAGAGAGAAAACAAAAAAGAACCAGTTAGAAATGAAAAATACAATAACTGAAATAAAGAATACCTTAGGAAGAATCAACAGTAGATTAGATGAAGTGGAGGTTCAAATCAGTGATTTAAAAGATAAGGTAGTAGGGAACACCTAATCAGAACAGGAACAAGAAAAAGGAATCCAAAAAATAAAGATAGTTTAAGGGATCTGTGGGACAACATCAAGCATACCAACATTTGCATCATAGGGATACCAGGAGAAGAGAGCAAGGAATTCAAAATTCGTTTTAAGAAACAATGACTGAAAACTTCCCTAATCTGGTGAAGGAAATAGACATACAAGACCAGGAAGCACAGACACTCCCAAACAAGATGAACCCAAAGAGGCCCACACCAAGACATATCAAAATTAAAATGCCAAAGGTTAAAGACAAACTTAAAACCAGCAAGAGAAAAGCAGTTACCTATAAGGGCACTTCTATAAGACTGTCAGTTGATTTCTCAGCAGAAACTCTGCAGGCCAGAAGGTATTGGCAGGTAATGTTCAAAGTGATAAAAAGCAAGGACCTACAACCAAGATTATCCTACCCAGCAAAGCTATCATTTAGAATCAAAGGACAGATAAAAGAGCTTTCTAGACAAGACAAAGCTAAAGGAGCTCATCATTGCCAAGCCAGCATTACAGGAAATGTTAGAAGGATTTCTTTAAGAAAAAAAGAAAAAAGAAAAAAATATCAAAAATATGAGTAATAAAATGCAATAACTACATATCTAGCAACAATTACTTTAAATGTAAATGGATTAAATGCTGCAATCAGAAGATAAAGTGGTTGAATGGATAAGAAAACAAGAACTTTACATATGCTACCTATAAGAGATTCACTTCAGATTCAAAGACATACACACATACTGAAAGTAAAGGGAGTAAAAATGATGTTTCATGAAAATGGAAACAAAACACAAAAAGGCTAGGGTAGCAATACTTATACCAGACAAAACAGACTTTAAAACAAAGGCTATAACAAGAGATAAAGAAGGATCCCATTTCTGGGTGTTTATCTGAAAAAAATCCAAAACAGAACTTCAAAGGGAAATGTGAATCCATATGTTCATTGTAGCTTTATTTACAGTAGGCAAGATATGGAAGCATCCTGGGAGTCCATCAATGAATGAATAGACAAAGAAGAGGTGGCATATACACACAATGGAATATTACTCAGTCATAAAAATGAATGAAGTCTTGCCATTTGCAACATCATGGGTGGACATAGAGGTTATTGTGCTAAGTGGAATAAGTCAGACAGAGAAAGACAAATATCATATGTGGAATCCAGAGAACAGGAGAAACAAACAAAAAATAGAAACAAGCTCATAGGTACAGAGCACATTTTGATGATTGTCAGATTGGAGGTAGGGGATGGGTTAAGCGGGGAGGGGATTAAGTGGTACAAATTGGTAGTTACAAAATAGTCATGGGGATGCAGAGTCTAGTATGGGGAATACAGTCAGTAGCATTTTAATAACTATGTAGGGTGTCAGTTGGGTATTGGATTTATTGAAGTTATCACTTCATAAGTTATATAAATACCTAATCACTGCGTTATGCACCTGGGACTAATATAATATTGCATTTCAGCTATAATTGAAAAAAAGATATAAAAATAAAAAAATTAGTTTAACTAAGGATAATGAAAATATCAAATATCAAAATGAACGGAATTAAGCTAACAGAAAACTTTATAACATTAAATGTTTATATTTGATAACAGAGATCTAATATCAATGATCCATAGGTACACTTTAAGAAGCTACAAGAAGAGCAAAGTAAACATAAAGCAATTAGAAATAAGGAAGATTAGAGCAGATATCTACAAAATAGAAAACAAAAATATAATAGAGGAAATTATAAAGTTGAAAGTTGTTTCTTTGAAAGTATTAACAGAATTGATATGTCCCTAGGTAGACTAAGAGAGAGAGAGAGAGAGAGAGAGAGAGAGAGAGAGAGAGAGAGAGAAAAGTCCCCAATATTGTATCAGCAATGAAATATGGTAAATCAGAATAGGTGTAGAGATATTAAATGGTGCCAAGGGAATATTATGAACAATTTTATGCCACTAAATTTGACAACTAAGATAAAATGGGTAAATTACTTGAAATTTAAATACTATAAAAAGTGGTACAAGATAAAGCAAAATCTGAAGACTCATATTCCTATTAAAATAATTCGACTATCAAAAATTCTCCCACAAAGAAAATTCCAGGTCCAGATTACTTCAGTGATAAATTTTATCAAAACAAACATTTAAGAATGTAACACTACCAATCTTACACAAATATTATGAGAAAGGAGAAGAGGAAACATGTACCAAGTTGTTTTATTAGGCAAACAAAACACTGATATCAAAGCCTGACAAAGATTCCAAAAAATCATGTTGTATACGAATATCTCTCACAAAAATAGATACCAAACTTTTAAGAAATGTATTTGTTAATTGAATATAAGAATATATAAAATGATAATATATTATGAACAAATTGGGGCTTATTGCAGAGAAGCAAAATTGGTTTAACATTCACAAAACAACTAATGTATTTTGCCATCTTAACAGAATAAAGAAAACTCGTATTGCCAGCTCATTAGATGCAGAATAATATTTGGCATCTAACATATCCTCCATAAAGAATAAAATAATAATAAATTATTAACATTAATAATAATAATAGTTAACTCATAATAGATAAAAACTTTCAGCAAATTGGGAATAGAAGAAAGCTTTCTTATTCTTACAAAGGGCATTTATGAAAAGCCTACAACTACCATCATACTTAAGGGATAAAACACTGAGTACCTTATTTCTTATATCTCCACTCTCACTAATTTTTTTCTGCATTGAACTGGCTACCTTGAGTCAATAAAATAAGGTAAGAGAGGAAATTAAAGGATGTATTTATTGAAAAGAAAGAAATTTTCTCGGATGATATGATCACCTGCATAGAAAATCCCAAAGAATCTAAAAAAACTACTAGAAATAAGTAAAGTAAATGTATTAAAGTTAGAAGACAAAATGTCAATACACAAAATTAATTGTATTTCTACATACCAATGATGAACTATTTAAAATTTAATTTAAAAAATATTTAAAATAACAAAATCAAACACACTTAAAAATAAATTTAACAAGCATGGTGCAAGACTCCTACACTAAAAGCTACAAAATATAGTTGAATGAAACGACATGGATGGACCTAGAGATTATTATGCTGAGTGAAATAAGTCAGACAGAAAAAGATAAATACCATATGATTTCACTTATATGCGGAATCTAAGGAACAAAAAGAACAAACTAATCAAAAACAGACTCACAAATATAGTGGACAATTTGGTGACAGACAGAGGGGAGAGGGGTTGGGAGGCTGAAAGAATGGGGTGAAGGGTTAAAGTACAAATTAGTAGTTGATAGCTGGGCATGGGGAGCATGGAAGAGGGAATGAATTTAGCATTAATATAATAGCTAAATGGAGGGCCACAGGAGGGAGGGAGCAATTGGGGGGATTGTTTTATGAATATTATAGATGTCTAACCAATGTACTGTATACTTGAAACTAATTTAAATAAATAAATTTATTTAAAAAATATATAGCTGAATGCAATTAATAAAACATATAAATGCAGATATAGACATATTTATACATGGGAAGACGATCATTCCGAGATGTCAGTTCTTACAAAATCCATGTATAGATTCAGTGGCATCCTGTTTACTATTTTTTAACCAAGCATTTTCCAGAGTTGTTAAATATCAATATCCACTTTACTTGAAACAAATATTGACATCTCCAAGAACACTAGCTTGAGAATTGCATTAATATGAAAATCACTGATGTGTTTTCATATGAAGAGTTTGAAAATAGGGGAAACCAGAATTAGCTACAAGGGATGTGGTCTGAAAGAGGGAACAGAGGAAGGTCACTAAGGAGGAGCATGAAGAACATAAAAGAGAAAAGCTGGATCCTCAAGATGGCTTTGCCAGCTTCAAAAGTTCACTTAATTTTAGACCTAGATTTTGTTGTATTTTTTTTTTCTAGTTCAGTCTAACTTGAGAGGAAACTCAGTATTTTTTGCTCTAAGCATTCTATACTTTTCTATGAAACTATAAATCCCATAAGCACAGAGGAATGCTTGTTTTATTCATCTTTGTATTGGCCAGTATCAGGTGCAGTAATTTCATGATAGATGCTTAACTCATTTCTTCATTCCTTCATCTATTTATCTCTCAAATATTTAATGAGTACTCACCATGTGTCAGGTGCTGCTTTTGGTCCTGGGGATATAGCGGTAAGCAAAGCAAAGCCCCATGTTTCATAGACCTTAAGATAAACATTTTTCAAGTAAAAGAATGAGTGAAAGAGAAAAATACCTCCTCGTAATGATGATAAAATAAACATTTATAATTTTATGTTTTCCAAGCATATTATTTCATCAAGGTCTCATAACAATAACGCAGTGTAGGCAGAGTGAAGTAATATTTCTATTTAGATAAAAAAAAGTAAAGATCAGAGAGATAATAGGTTGCTAAAAGAACAACAATGATGAAGCAAGGACACGCACCTAGGCCTCCAGAGAGGAAATCTCACGTCTGCTCTTGTTCCTTTAATATGGGCCAGAGAAAGGATGAAAATAGACAAGCCCCACAACTTAGGATTTATCACCCTGCCACCCTCTTTTTCCAAACGCAGAAAAAAATGGGTGCTTTAAGCACTTGTCTACTGTTCCGCTGCAGTAGCTGTGGCTGCTATTGTGTTGATGCTTCGTTAAAAGGAGAAAGAAGCATGGATATTTTGACAGAATTTTTCTCCTGTGGCCTACAGAGGCTCCGACATTCATCATGCGCTGTTATTTATTTATCATATCTTAGACGTTGCCCTCAATAGCACAAGTGTGAAAAAGCAGATTCCCTTCCCCTAGGGAAGGCCTAAGCTGATGAGTCAATAATTAAAAACCGCCTCAACAGCTGACACTTGTGCCTCCCTGAAAAGCTGCAAAAAGGGCAGCAGAAACAAAGAAAAGTTTCTTTTTATGAAGTTAAAACAAACTTTGTCAATACAGGAGGAGTTATGTGTAAATGAAAGAGAGAAAGACTGAGAAGGCCTGGGGGACTATTGGCTTAATGTGAGCTGGAAATGCAGAGATTCCATTTAAATAGAGTTTGATGTGAGTGGTTGTGTAAACACAGAAGTAGTGCTGGGAGATGGGCCCATCAGAGTATATGGCACTGGAAGAGGACACAGCTTTAAACTCCACAGGTTGAGGTAGAGGTAAAATTCTAAGAGAAGTTTCTGATAACTCACCTTAAAACATGCCAAAGGTAAGGAGAATAGGGAAATACATTATTTAATTTGAAAAACCACAATAAACAACGATGAAACCTTAAGGATAGTAAACTTTCATTTCCTCTGGACACAAGAAGAGGAAAAAGGGAGGCTATGTTGTAACAAAGGTATGTTAAGATAAACCAAAATTACTTAAAGACTTAATTGTTGATGTTGCTAAACAACAACATATTATCTGGAATTAAAGTATCATTTTTCTCCAAAGATTTGATTATTATCGATAAAGGCTTGTATTGATACAGCCCTAATTATTGGATTGGAGGTGTGGAGAGAGTGAATAGTAGGGTCCTGGAAGGCTCTTCTAAAGCCCCAGAGTCAGTCCATTCGTTCAGTTCCCAGGGTGGCAAAGCTTCCCTTTTGGCTGATGCTCACTGTGAAGTGTCAAACATGTCAATTTCATTTCCACAAACCTCCAGATGCTGGTGAGTGATGCTGAGTTAATTTTAAAATATCTTTATATTTTTGCCCTCCTTTTCTAGTTACTATGAAATATTCCCAGAAGAACAGGTAATCTTCTTTAAAATTATGTTTCTTCTTATTTTGTTTCTTACTAAGGCTTCATAAATGTCTTGCCTACATTTTAAAATATTTTTAGCATTCTTTTAGATAAAGAGAAGAAAAAATGCCAAAGTTCATAAAAGGTTTCAATAAAGTAACATAAATAAAAAATAATTATTTGAATGTTATTACTTTCTTCATAGCACCGGCCTTAAATATCTTCCATCTATAGTTTGTAGGAAAGAGGAACATGAGGGAGAGGATAAAAAACAAACTAAATATAAAGATGTCATTAACTACCTCGGGCAGGCAAGAAGAACTCTTTGGAGAAATACCAGCCTTAATGGCTCCTAGAATTATAAGGTAGAGGGTAGAAGTGCAAACCTGGGGCACTCAAGAGCCAGCTACAGTGAGAGGCATGGCCAATGGACCCACATGTATACTGATTTTAGTGTACCTGAAAATCTCTTTATATTCCCAATGGTTCTCCAATCTCTTCTATTGCCTAAATTCATCATTAGAGCTTCTGCTTTTTAGCTTAAGGATTTTTGCCATTATGATAAAGTTTCTGTGGAATGTGATATTTCCTAGGGGTCAAAGTATAAGCCTTTATATAAGAACATGAATTAGTTGATCAGACCCATTTGTAATAGCTTATTTGGCTAAGGGGTAAAGTGTGGAGAGGGCATAACATCAGACAACAGAAACAGATAAAAGCGAAGTAAAACAAAGTAAATATTGGAAATGATTTTTAAATCCTTATTATTACAGCCAACTATGTCAGAGCGAAATGCTTATTGATGCTGGGGTTTTTATCCAGTTCCTACTTTGAGTTTGAAATAATGGTGGAGGAGATGCCAAAAGCCCAGAGATGAGCAAATGATGCCTCTGGTTTCAGAAAAATTTCAGCAAATAATAGACTACGGAACCCTGAAAAGAATAAGCTGATTCATTTTTTATATCTTTAGTGAGATGTAATCCACAAACCACATAATTCACTCATTTAAAATATACAATTCAGTAACTTTTGGTATATTTATAAAGTTATGTATCCATCACCACAATGCATTTTATAAGATTTTCATTATCTCAAAAAGAAAACCCACACCATATCACTTAGCCTTGGACCTCATCTCCCCAGTCCCACAGCTACAGGCAACTGCTAATTTATTCTTTGTCTCTACAGATTTGCCTATTCTGGACATTTTATATAAACGGAATTTAAACTGATTCTTAATGCTCATCCTTTCATTTCTTAAAAATAATCTTGCCAACACATACTGACTTCTTCATTGATTAAATTACTATAATCTTTCTTAAAAATATTATGTAGAAGGTATAAATAAATATCAATGAGGATATCATTTTCCTGGGGGATGGGGTGGGGAATATTTTCAATGCTCCAAAAATTTAGTCAACATAAGACACTCAAAAATGGACAAGTTGTGCTATGAAATAACTCAACAACCAGTTACACATACTTAACAGTCATTAAAATGTTTATAATATATAGCAAATGTCTAAAACAATTCTTTAAAAAAGTTATATAATGAAAAATACATTATTATTCATAAATGTGAATCCCAAAGTCAAGTTTCACAACAAAACTGTTAAAAGAGTGGCAACAAAGAAGGAAACGAGAAAAGTTAGATACTTTCTCATCTTAACACAAGTAAAAGTTAAGACAGCGTAATTAGAAAAAGAATGGGTTTAACATGTTTTATAAAACCTTGAAGGCATACAGAATTAAAAAGTAAATGTGTACTCTAGTTTGCAGAAGGGAAAAAAAATCAAAGAAAAATGTTACCTTTTCAAGCGATAGAAAGGTGGAGACAATAAGAAAGTATAACCAACAGGTCTTCATCTCCGGTTCCCAGACTCACTTCACATTGTTCAGACCTCATTTTAAGCTTCACTTCCTTCCCCAGGGGTGCCTAAACTAGGCCTAGCCTTTATCTCAAGATTGAGATGGCTCACCTTAAACTGTACTCCCACATCTCTCTCAACTTTCACATTATTAACCTTAATCTCACATATAATTGTTTAACTGCCCTCCTAGGAGGGGAGAGAATACTTCTACCCTGCTCATAGATGTATTATATGCAATAGACATCTTATAAATCTACATTAAATGACTGAATAAATGAATGCATGCTTGATTATGAATAGAGAATAAGCCAGCAAGATTTCAGAAATATAAAAATATCAATCCACCCATTACGTGGAATATAAAAGAATCTATTAAAGTCATTTTGTTTGGCCTTGGCAATGCTCATGATAAAATAGTAAATGAAAATACAATCCAACCATCCAAGTTTGTACTAAAAATACAGAGAGAGAGAAACTGAGAGAGAGAGAGAGAAAGAGAGAGGGGAGGAGGGAGAGAGAGAGAGAGAGAGACAGAGAGACAGAGAGACAGAGAGACAGAGAGAGTGAGAGAGAGAATGGATGAGAGAGATCGAGAAGGAGAGAGAGTGTGGTGAGGGAGAGATTGGAAAAAATTCTAGTTAACACTATTTCTGAGAACTTAAAACATGACTTTTTTTTACATAATTTTCTTTGCTCTTTTTGTTAAAAAAAATTCTTTCATTATGTTGTTTATTTGTGCTAGAAATTATTTTTTTAAATTTTATCTTATATATCCATTATTGTTCTTACGTTCCTCTTATTATTTGGTTTGTCAGTTTTAAATGCTTATCATGTTTTACTCCCATATCGATAGTCAATGAATTTAAATTTTATTTTTCACATTTTTACTTCCTCTTTTTTTCATCTTAAAAGTGGAATTCTTTGCATTTTGTGAGATCATATTTGCATATTCTTTCAACCTTTTCCTCATTCTCGTTTTAGTCTTACATCTATAATTAAATGTACTCAATGTTTACCATCAGTCTGTTCACCAAAAATTTCACATTATCTCTTGGTTGGCTGAAGATCATCCCCTGGTAGTTTCTTCCAGAAAGACTCATGATAATAGCCTGAGCTCTTTCAGGTGGAAACTTGTTATCTGTGCCTTTGACAGTTGAACAGTATCTCAGTTGGATATGATATGCTTGGATCACGCTTTCTTTCCCTGAATTTCTTAAAAATGCTGTTCCACTACTGCCTTGCTTTGTATGTTAATTTGAGAGGTCTGATCCCAATATTATTTTCTTACTTTGGTTTTCTAGTGTGTAAGTCTTGGTAATTCTTGTCTTTATCTTTAAATTGTAATCATTAGGGTATGTCATAGAGGTCAGATTTTCAAGCTAATTATTCCGAAAACCCAGTGGATCCTTTTAATATGTAGATGCAGTTCTTTTATTTCAGGAAAGTTTTGATTATAGTTGTTTTTTTTTTTTTCCTGATTCAATTTTACTGATGTGTGATTTGCATACATTAAGATTCAACCATTTTTAATGAAGTTTGATATTTGATAAATGTATACACTTAGGGAACTCATGTAGCTACCACCATAATCAAGACATAGAACTTTTACATAACTCAAAAAGTTCCTTTGAGTTCTATTTCAATCAATACCATTTCCTCAACACACTTGCACCATCCCAAACTTCATTCCTTGGCTCTAAGCAAGCATCAATTTGACTTATATCGCTATAGATCAGATTTGACTTTTATAGAATTTCATATAAATGGAAAAATACAGTATGAACTATATTGTATCTGGCTTCTGTTTTGCCTTGCTTCTCTTTCTCAGCTTAGTCTTGGAATCTATTCTTATCATTATATATGTCAGTAGTTTATTCCTTTTTTTCATTAGTATTCCATTGTATGTATATACCAACATTGATGAATTCACCCATTGATACACATTTGTGCTATTTCACTTTTTAGCTATTAGGAATGAGCCACTATGAAAATTTGTGTATAAGTCCTTGTGTGAGCAAATGTTTTTGTTTCTCTTATGTAATTAAGAGTGGAATTGTTGGATTATGCAAGTTTAAGTGTGCATTTAATTTTATAAGAATCTACTAAATTGTTCTGCAAAGCTGTTGAGCCATTTTATGTAATCACCAACACCTTCTTGCTAATTAATTATTTTTTTAGTTTTTTTTTTTTTTTAATTTGAGCTATTCTAGTGAATGTGCAGTGGTATCTAATTATTGTTTTAATTTGCGTTTCCCTAATGATCACTGATATTGAAAACCTTTTTCTGTGATTATTGGCCACTCATATAGCTTCTTATGTGACGTTTCTGTTCAAATATTTTGCCAAATTTTATGGAAGCTGTTTGTCCTCATATTATTAAATGTAAAAGTTTTAAAAAAATATTATCTGCATATAACTCCTTTATCATTTATATGTATAGTGGATATTTTTTTTTCCATATCTGTGGTAGCCTATTAATTTTCCTAGGAGTAGCTTTTGAAAATCGGCATTTAGAAATTTAATGAAGTCCACTTTATCCATTTTCCATTTTACTTTCATGACCTAATTACCTCCCCAAAGCCCCATCTATTAATACCAACATATTGGGGTTAGGATTTCAACACATAAATTTGGGGGGTACACAAACATTCTGCTCCTGGCCCCTCAAATTCATGTCCTCCTCAAATTAAAAACACATCCATTTCATCTCAATAGCTGCGCAAATCTTATCTTATTCCAGCATCGACTCTAAAGTTTAAGTTCAAAGTCTCATCTAAATATCTAAATCAGATGAGTGAGACTCAAAGAAAGATTCATCCTGAGTCAAACTCCTCTTTAGCAGTGAACCTGTGAAACCAAACATGTTATGTGCTCTCAAAATACAATGGTG
>NW_006439192.1:6829304-6856625 GCF_000325575.1 Pteropus alecto
ATTCTTGAAGAGAAATAGGAAAGAAAAAAATGACAGGTCCCAGGTAAGTCCAAAATTCAATAGGGCAAACAATACCTTAAGCATTAAGGCTCGAGAATAATACTTTTTGATTCAATTCTCTGTCTTTCAGGCCCATGAGGTGGCAATATTACCCCTCACAGCACAGTACTGGAGTGCATGGAGTGCAACCCATGATGTGAGGCAGTGCTGGCTGCCTATATCGAGGTCCACAGGTGCCAGCTGCCCCTCCTTTAAAAACGCTTTGTGGCTTCAGGCTTTGCACTCTGAGCTGGTGATAGCAGTGGCTGCCCAGATCTCTGAATTGCCTTTAGGTCATTTTTCCATTGTTTTGGAGAATAACTTCTGACTTCCTTTGATATGGCTGATCTATACGAACCTCCTTATCAAATGGTTCCTGGCCCCAGCCTTAATGTTCTCTTCTGACCAGGCTTTTTAATTTTTTTAATAATATGGATAGGCCTAGAATTTCCCAAATTTTTAAGTTCCACTTCCTTTTTATTTAACAATTCCATCTTTAATTTTGCTCGCATTTTACTATAAGAAATCAAGAGAAGCCAAGCCACACCTTCAACACTGTTTAAAAATAGCTTCAGCTAAATATCCAATGTTCTTGCTCACATGGAACTCTAGAATATGAATACAATTCAGCCAAATTATTTTAAGACACTTTATCACAAAGATCATCTTTCCTCCAGTGTCCAGTAACATTGCACACAATTTTTGTCTGTTACCTCATCAGAATTGGCTTTATCATTCATTTATCTAGAAACATTCCATCTGGGATTACTTATGTATTCTTTAAGAAAACTAAGGCTTTCTCTACAGCTATTGTCTTTTCTTTCTAAACTCTCATTAGAATTGCCCTTAAAGGTCTGTTCACAGAATGCGGGCTTTTTCTAGATTACACTTCAAAATTCTTGCAGCTTCCATTACCTAGGTCCGAGACCGCTTTTACATTCTTCGGTGTTTGTTACAAAAGCACATTGCTCCTGGTACCAATTCTCGTCTTAGTACACTTGGGATGCCATAACAAAAGGATGGGTGGCTTAAAAACAAACATTTATTTCTCACAGTTACAGAGGCTGAGAAGTTCAAAATCAAGTTGCCAGCAGATTAGTGGCAGGTAAGAGTCTACTTCCTGGTTTATAGATTGCCATCTTCTCGGCATGCCCTCTCATGGCTAAAGGGTAAGAGAACTCTCTTGGGCTTCTTTTATAAGGGAACTAATTCCATTCCTGAGGGCCCCACTTTCACGACCTAATTACCTCTCAAAGACCTCACCTCCTAACATCATCATAAGGTGTTGGGATTTCAACACAGGAATTGGGCGGGGCACAGACATTGTCTATTGCACCACTCCTTTTCTCTAAGAATGGTTAAAAAAAACACCTGACAATATTAAGTGCTGGTAAAGAAGTAGAAAAACTGGGACTCATACATTGTTCTTGGGTAAGCAAAATGGAAAAGGGATTGTAGAAAACCATATGGCAGTTTCTTATAATCAAATACTTAGTATACTACTCATCAAACTCACTCTTAATCCTAATAAAAATGAAATTTTATGTCCACATAAAATCCTCTATATGAAAGTTTATAGCAGCTTTAATCATAATTGCCCCAAACTAGAACCAACACAAATATCTATCAACTTGTGAATGGATAAACAATCTGTGGTACATTCATACAACAGAGTATTGCAATAGATTAGTACTCAGCAATCTCATGTGAATTATTTTAAGTGAAATGAGTCAGACTTAAAAGTTTACATACTGCATAATTTCAGTTATATTACAATCTGAAAAAGGCAAGATGAAAAAGACAGAAAAAAAATCAGTGATTTTCTGGGACTAAGAGTGTGCAAGGGAATTTACTAAAAATTGGCTGAAGGAAACCTTTGGGATAATAAAAATGTAATATTTAATATTCTATGTATTAATATGGTGGTCATTACCCGAGTATGCATTTATTCAAATTCATGGAACTGTACACCTAAAAAGGAAAAAAATGTGTGAATAAACTATAAATCTGACTTAAAAAAAAAAAGAGGAAAAAATGACAGAGAGAGAATGGAGACAATTGGATTGGCAGAGTCTGTCTGATGTAACTATATCAGAACTCTACTTCCAAGTTTCCTAAAATATATAAATATAAATCCATGAATTAGATGTGTATATGTCCCTGGATACGTAAATATACATCCAAGAAGTTCAACGAAAGCCAAGTAGATGACTCATCAACATGTATTAAAATCAAACTTTCAAGGACAAACTTTCAAATGAAAAAGGACAGTATATATTATTAAAGGTTCAGTACAGTAAGAAGATATAACGATTATTAATATTATGTATCTAGTAACAGATCATCAAAATATATGAAGCTGGTATATAATATGACATAGATAAACCTTGAGGACATTATGCTAAGTAAAATAAGCCTATGACAAATACTGTATAATTCTGCTTATATGAGGTAATTAGAGTAGACAAAAACATAGGGACAGCGAGTAGAATGGAGGCTACCAGTGGTTAGGGGGGGTGGTAAACAGGGAAGTTATTGTTTAACAAATGCAGATTGCCAGTTTTAAAAGATGAAAAAAGTTCTGGAGATGGATAGTGATGATGGTTACACAATATAAATGTATTTAATGTCATTGAACTGTACAATTAAAAATTATTAAGATTATAAATTTTATGTATATCTATATTACCACAAATTTTTCTAAAACAGAGAGAATGGGAGTGAAAAAATTGGGATCAACAAATATAGAAAGCTATGACAAGAAGCAGAAACAAGGGGGTGACAGCTGGGATGGGAACAGGATAAAATGCATTATTTCTTTAATATTTGAATGCTGATTCAAATGATCCAGTAGAAAGGATGCTACAGGAAAAAGAGGGAAGAATTTCTGGATGAACTCTTGAGTAGGTGAGAGAGTTTGATTTATTGCAAAGTGGAAGGATTGGCATTAGAAAGCAATAAAAAATATTTACTTTCTAGAAAAGCCAAATAATGATAGTAATATCTATAGCAATATACTAATAACTGACATTGATGTAGCACCTATTGGGTGTCATGAATTATTCAAAACATTTCATAAAAGATAGTTATGATTTCTATGTCCCTTTTACAAACGAGGAAACTGAGGCACAGAGAGGTTAAGTGGCTTGCTCAGTCATGCGGTTGGACAGTCTGGCCCCAGAATTTGTTTACTAACAAGATAAGCGCACTTAAATTTTGATCAGAAAATTGAGGCTCAGATTGATCCATGGACTTCCCAAGGTCACAGAGCTATTAAGTATGGAGATGAGTATATTGGATCCCAAAGGCAAAGCTCTTTCCAGAATACTATGTTGCTTTACCTCTGAGAACAATCCTAGCACTGGTCAAACCCTAGCTTATCACACCTCTGGAGACTGTCGTTTTATTAGTGTAACATTGACACCAGAAAGCCTGAGTATGCACTATGTCTGCCCCTTTCCAGCTGTGTGTGCTTGGATGAGTTCCTTGATCTCCATGTGTCTCCAATTACTTAGATGAAAAATGAAAATAATAATAAAACCTCCTATGGTGGTTGTGAGGATTAAATGATTTCTAATAGTCTTCTGCACACAATAAGCAATCTATGTGTTAGTTATCACTTTTAATGTTTATGCATTTCGAGTGACCATAATTATCCTATTCATGTAATGCACTGTCAACACAAGCTTATTGAACTCTTAATAGTTACAATGCTTTGTGATAGGACACATGAGGTACATAAGTGAATTAAACAGTACTATATAAACATATAAAATATATGGATAAACACAAATATGTAAACAAAGCCATATAATTTTTATTTTGGAAAAGACAATTTGAGTCACCAACTCAAAGCTCTCTGCTTCTCCTCATCTTAATGAACTTCTGGTGTCTGACTGGAAAAATGAATCAAAAGTGTCACAGTCAGGGTTGTACCTCCCACACTGCCTAGCACTAGCCCAGTCCCTGGTAGGTATTTAATAAATGGTTATTTAGTAAGAGATTTGAAAGGAACATAACTATACAGAAAGATAGAATGATCTGTGTGCTTCATATCCCAGCTGAGCATTACAGAGTCCCTAAATCTATGCTGAATACTAAGTTTACCTGGACATTGGAGACACTGAAGTCAATAAGGAAATGTCAGACAGGGAGGAAGCCACTCATTATTTCCAGAAAACTACCTGGGTGCAGGTTGTGGAAGATGTATCATGCGCCCTAAAGAGCCTTTTGTTATTGACTGTTCATTGGCAACTGCTTGTCATCTGGCTTCTGACAAGAGAACATAGTTTTCCAAAGTAGAATCATTTTCCTAGGTAAATGTATCTTGTGCTCTATTCCTCTTTGATTGAACTGACATATTTGGTGTTGGATGCCTTCCATGTGAAGATTTATCATTTAATTATAACTAAGAACACCAACTAAATCCCAGCTGCTTGGGGAAATTACCTACCCGAAATGTAGGATTCTCAATAAAAGATCAGGAGCTTATTTCTGATCCACAGACTCAAAATTTTGATTCCCTAAAAGTGACAAACGTTTCAGGCTCCAAGAAAAAGAGAAGCCCTAATTATGAGGTATGTAATATATTCCAAATTAGAGAAGAAGAAACATGAGCTGCTCTGAAAGGCATTTTTAGTGGTTTGGAAAGAGACCAGATGTGTTAATTCCTCACTCCATATGGCTAGCATATGCCCCCTACCTTTGTCAGTTATGACCTATAGCATCCCAGAAAACATGTCTCTCTGTGCCACGTGGGTAACCATGTCACCTAGTTATTGTTACAGTAAAAGAAATCACAGAGAATGTTGCTTCTGGGCTTTTCAACTTTTGCTCTCATAACCTCAAACAGCATTAAGATCTGCAGCTTCCAGGCAACTTATGTCATTAAAGAAATTAATTCAATGGTATAGAGAGGTTTGGGGCTTACACCTTTTGTTGCTATGATGGAAACCTTGGGTGTGGATTCAAGCACTGGAAGCAGTTTTGTGCAAGGAAATACCGAATACTGTTTTATAATGCAGAATTTTGAGCAGTGGTTCTCAACCCCAGCTATATATTAGAATCATTTGAAAATCTTAAAAAAATACTAAAGCTTCGCTCTTCACTTCATAGATTCTGATTTAATATGTTGGGGGTATAATTAGGGCACTGGTATTCATAAAGACTCCTAAAGTGAGTCATATGTACAGACATTGTGGAGAATCATTGACCAGTATAAGATTCTTCAAGTCAATGTTGAGTCATCAGAAGGAAAAATCTTAATGGTTAAATATCTTTGATAAAAGCTAAATCTTTTCCTTGGCTCCAGCTCCAAATGAACATAACTTCTGTAGTTCCAGATTTTGCAGCTGATCCCAAATTTGGGGCTCCAAATTTGGGACAGCTTTCCTTCCTTTGTCCTTCTAGTCAAAAGTAAGTAATAGCCTGCAGGCTAATTTCTAGGCTCCATCTGCCCCTGCTGGAGTCTCAGCAATTCCATTACCTGGTTAAACAACTTTCCTTTTAAATGCTTGGAGACACTTCTGTTTTATGATGAATGCTGATTGATATATCTCCCATCTATAGAAAACACTATATTCCTCTGAAGTTACAGTCATATTTCTATGTTTCCCATAAAATTTACCAATACTTATCTCTACTTCTTTTCATATTTTGCCTTAATCTTTCCTGATCAAGCTTTCATCCCACCAAACCAACCAAGCTGTTCTTCAAATAGAATCAACCGTAAAATATAATTGATAATCTCAGTTATTATCTTATATGACTTCTCAGCAGCATTTGACATAGTTGATTATCCTTTTTGAAAGGAACTTATTATTTGATTTATGGTGTTCCCTTTTCCTACTGGTATCTCCATCTTATTCTCTTTTTCTGGACCCCCTTGACTTTCTTCCACTTTAAATAGAGTCAAAGTGCCAAAGGGATCAGTCCTTGATTCCACCAGAGATGCCACTTGAGGCAGAAGGCCTGGGAGAAACATCCTATGTTCTCATTCCTCCTGTCCTCCAGTCTTTCCCCTATTTTCTCTCATTGGCCAAACCCAGGAGAAGCCTATTGACCCGTGAACACAGGATACGCAACCAGTTGGGGCCAGATCCTGCTGATCCAAGGAGGTTCAAAGATTAGATATGATATAGGAAAATTCATTGTGCATTGGAACTTCCAAGAGTGATCAGTAGAAAGGCACAAATCGATGCCAAAAAGAGCAAGTAGGAAAGATGATTTAGTAGCAACTAAGGTATCTGCATCACTCCCAAATCTACTTTCTTCCACCTTGTCAAAGGGCACAATTGTACACCTCATTGCCCATAGCCCAAACCCCAGATACAGGAGTCTCTTGCCCTCTCACCCTATAATCATCAGCAAATCCTATTGGCTCTATTTGATAATGTAGCTTAAATCCAAGCACATCTCACTATCTCCTTAATAGGCTTACCCTATCATCTGTTGCCAGATGATTTCAATAGTTTTTCTAAGGTCTTCGCATTGCCCTGCAATCGCTTCCCTACATAGAAGCCAGGGTCTTTTTTTTAAATATCTAAATAGATCTTGTTACTCCTTTGCTCAAAATACGTAGCCTTAAGTCTATGGTGCATGCTCATGCAGATTATGTGGTGTCCAACTGTGTGACTAGGAAATGAATCGTGCCTCTGTCCTTAAGCCATGTAGAGGCCCTGCACAGAACACAAACGAATTCATTATTCTGGTCTCCAGAGCAATTACAAGATTGATCAAAACTGCCTTGGTTTTGTCTCCTATCATTCTTCCCCTTAATCACTTCACTATAGCCACACTGGTCTTTCTTTCCTTGGACATGCTACCTTATTTAAACTCCAGGGAGCTTGCACTTGCTGCTTCTTTATCCCAAATGTTCTTCACCTATGCTGTGCCTGTCTTGTCCTCATTTTTTTATTGAGGCCTCTGTTCCGAAGTTCTCTTCTTATTGAGGTCTTCCATGCCCATCTGTATAAAAGACAGCCCTCAGCCTGAAGTTACTGACCTTTTGACTTGGTTTACTTTCCTTGTTATAGCATTTATCTACCTGTCATTAAACTGTATATTTAGAGAATATTATCTTTTTCTCTAAATGTGAGCAATTTTTTTTTTTATCTTGATCTGTACTATGACCCTAGTAATATGAATGATACCAAGCACACAGTAGGGGCTTAATACATTCTTGAATAAATAAAAAAAAGAATCAATGAATAAATGATGTGAATTTGCTCTTGCCAGAGCTAAAAGTGCCCCTTTTGTAAATGCCAAAGTCTCTGCTGATGAAATTATTTCCAAATACTATATAAATCTTGGGGTGTCAGAGTGTTGCTGAGTTCCATGCAAAAGTCAGAAAAGTGATTTTCTGCCAAGCCACATCTCACACATGGGCCTCAAAACAGAACTTATTTTGATTAGTGTTCTCATGTTCCCCCAAATAACTCCTCCAGGCACTAGCCTCACACTCAGGTTCTCTACCTCACATAGAAACTGTTCTATCCACTTTCTGAGCTTACTCAAATCACAGAGACTAAAACTGAATCCAAGGGGCCAGGCAGAAAGCAGTCACCATGCCATGATTGGGTCTTTCCTCTTGCCTCTAACTGTATTTCCTGGGCCTCCAAATCAGATGCTATTAGTCATGTCACTGGCCCTGGAGGGAAAGTGTTTCAGGTATCGAGAAGAAAGCAGCATCTGATCCCAAGCAGAGCCAACTAAATTATTCTGTACCAGTCAAATACATCTTAAGAAAGAGAGGTTATACAAATCCAAGTTGCATTTGTAACTTGTATTTATATAACCTATATTACATTGAAGTATTTATGACAAAATGATATGATGTCTGAGGTTTGCTTTAAAATAACACAGTGGAATTAGGGAGAGGAGTGGGAGAAGAGAGATGAAACGAGATTGGCAAACAATTGTAACTCTCAGTCTCACTGATGGGTGCCTGAATATACTCATACGCACTCGGTTCTACTCTTTATGTGGAATCCTTCCTCAATTAAAAGCCAAAAGAAACAAAGAAACAGGCAAAAGAAAGGAAGTATAGTTTTAACATCAGCAGAATACCTAATACCTTGCAGCTTTGTTTGTAATTCTGAGTTGTCTTGCACTATGATTCTAATAGAAAACCCCTAGAAAATACAGATTCTAATTCAAAGACTAAACTTTCTTACCCCTTTGACAAATGATTTCCCCTTGGGAGACAAGTTCTTATTTTTAAATAAAACGACACCAAAGGGTATCCGATCCATTTCTCTTGTTGCCCTCGTCAAGGCAGAGCTTCTAAATGTATCTAGACTCTTTCTGAGGAGTGTTTTTGGCGATGAAACAGAAACTCTGAGTGAGAGTGACAGACCAGGCCCTCACAAGAATGATTTGTCGAACTCCCTGCACGAAGGGTGTCCTTTCTGCCACCACATTCTGATACCAAATGCTTCGAGCAGAGGGTCATCAGCAGCAACAGATGCACACTCTAATGCTCATGGGACTGTCCACAGGCGGAGTGAATAGTTAACTCTCATCCTTTGTGGTCCTAGATTTTATTGGCCAGCATTTATATGAAATGTGGAGAAAAATGGTTTATTTCTCAGTTATAATGTACCAGCCTTCCTTCTTCCTTCTCTTTGGTATTCTTTTCTAAACAACATGACCTCACCCATCTGGCCACCTGCCCAGGCACAGCTCTATTAAGCTTGACCTTGGGTTGTCTAGAATGGTTCTTTTCTACTTTCACCCAGGGTCCACCTAGTGTTTCTAATCAATTTATGAGTAAAACATCCAGGCAGCTAGGCCAAGCCATTTTCCGACTGTCTTTTATCAGAAAGCTTGTGCTCTTACTAGAATTTCTTCTGGTCTCGACAACTGAAAAACAAATCCTTTCTTAAGTGTCCTTTCTTCCTACTGATGTCTCTGACCACAAACAAGGGAGAACATTGCAACCAACACTTGAAAAAAAGGAACTTGAAAGTTCTTTGGACTCCAGAGTGGGCACTTCTGAAGTAATCCCGTTAACTAGCAGCAAACTTTGTGCCATAGGCGATTTTTCTCCATGTCTGCCTACTCATAGGCAGAAGCATGACGTCAATAAACCACAGGGAAACCTTCTAACAGAGGCACCTAAAGCTCAGATTTAAGCAAGGTAATTACTTCATTCCGAAACAGACCAGTTTGGCTTGAGGCAAAGTTGAGAGGGACTTGGCATCTGTCTATCTCAATGCATCTCCTAGATTTTCTTTTCTTCCTATTCCTTATTATCCATTTTCCTACCAGGTCCCCAGGATTTATATACTACTCTAATTTTTTCCATACTTAAAAATTAATTTATCCTAAAATGTTACAGATTTTAATATTAGTTTCTTACTTCTTGCAGGAGAATTTGAAAGAAACCCAAAAGAACGGATGGTGAAATTTCAGTACTGAGGGCACTCTGGAAAGGGTAGAATTTTCCTCTTGGAAAACTTTACTAGACTTTTCATATCTAGTAAAAGCAATAAAGGGAGAATCTTGGAGACCTGGCTTCTAGTTTTCACTCTGGAAATAATTAGCTTAGTAATTAGGGAGAACTGACTTACCCATTAGGACCTCTGTCTTCACTCACATAAAATGAAAGTGTTGAGCTGGGTCTATAACAACTCAGAGCCAAGCATCACACCTGCACGCAGTTGGTGTGCCCTCCAAAAGTGTGCTAAGTGAATGAAGGGAATCTACTTCCGGCATTACCATACTAGGACACTAAGTCACATCTTGAAAGCAATGATCAGCTTATGTGTCTGTCTAGGCCTGGTATCAGTCTCTTGATCAATGTGCTTGCAAATTTCATTTGCTTGGTTAGAAATTTATAGGAGATGGACTATGTTCTCTGATAGTTCACATTCTTATAAAATATAGAAACATTTCAAGGAAGTTTGCAACCAAAAGAGGTAATCTGTACTTCAGATAGATAGTTGATTCAAGATTTATGTAGCAAACAGAGCAGGTCCATAATAAGCAGTACAGGTGAGTTATAGAATATAATGTGCTATATAAAGTAAAAGTAATAAAGAGTATACAATGTAAATTAATAAAGAATGGCCATATCTACAGCATAACATCCATGGAATTTGTGCTTTAAAGCTTTAGTACCTTCACTAAGAAGGTTAGTGGGTGTTTCTACAAAGCATTTCTTAGGAGAGTTTGCTTTTTATAAAATGTTGTAGGAAATATATCAACAACGCCAACTTTCTATGGATTTTTAGGCTTTGGGTAGCATCTCTGCTAGAATATTCTTTTCTTGCACACCATAATCATACTCATTCATTCATTTATTCAAACAATTAGTCCTATTTGAAGATATGTTAAGTGCCAACTCATCTGTAACTTACAGGGGCTATAAAGATGAAGAAAGCACAGCCCTGTACTTTCTGTAAGTTTCACATGTAGTTGGAAAAATGGATAGATAAACATAATTACATCAATGTAATAAATATTCTGATAGTTACTTTGAAATAATGAGATTCAATGTTTTGAAATAATATAAAATGACAGGGGAAAAAGTACCTAAGTCTTAAGCTAAAGGGTAAAGAGTGGCTTTATTGAGTAAGTGGTTTGAGCAATGTGAAGTTCACTTCCAACTATAGGAAGGAAAGAGCATTGAAATCTCCACCCCCAATAAACTAAAATATTTATTTGGTGCACAAGGTAAATTCAGTTTCATCAGGGGATGAAACTGAAGTTGTTGGCAGAATTCAGTTTGTGAAGCGACTGAAGAGTTGAGATTTTATATTATAGCCATTAGGGATCTGTGGAATCCTTTGAAAGAAAAGATCAGTTAGTCTTTGCTATTCCTGTAAATCTCTAAACTGTAGTAGGTCATACACAGGAAAATGGTACCTAGTGATAGACACACTCTTGGGCTTGAAAAGGCGTCAAGGAGCATATCACTTATGATTTGTTTAAATTAATCAACAAATTTTAATTGTCACATACCCTTAAGCTTAGAATTTTACTCAAAGATGATTGTCATATAAAGAAAGTTTACAAAGATAGCCACTTGCCTTGAGATCATTTAAGGAGCCAAGATATAGATACAAAGAGAATAGAAAGGAAAGCTACAACATATAAATATGGGCTAAATGGTATGATACCTACTCTAACACTAAGTCCTTACTTGAGACATCACTAGGATTTTGAGTAGTAGGGCCAAGACTGGTGAAGAAGGTAGGTCTCTAGTTTAGCTTTAAAGAATAAATGAACTTCCAACAACAAGGAGGTGGCTATAGCATTTCATCTTGAGAGATTAACATGACTAAAGACATGACAATGGAACCTATTATAACATGTGTTGATAAAATTAATCATTTGCTTATTTTGTATTAACTAACCAAAGTCCATACTTTATTCACATTTCTTTAGTGCTCTTTGGATGTCTTTTTTCTGTAAGATTCCATTCAGATCACATTCTATTTAGTCATCATGACTTTTTAGGCTCCTCTTGGTTGTGAGAGTTTCTCATACTTTCCTTGTTTTTGGTGACCATGATAGTTTTGAGGAGGAGCGATCAGGTATTTTGTAGAATGTACCTTAATTGGTATTTGTTTGGTATTTTTCTCATGATTAGGCTGGGATATGGGTTCTTGAGAGGAAGAACACAGAGATAAAGTGCTATTTTCATCACATCATATAAAAGGTACATACAAACCACACGATATCACTATTGATGCGAACCTTGATCACCTGCCTGAAGTAGTGTTTATCAGGTTTCTCCACTGTAAAGTTACTGTCTCCCTGCCCCTTCCATATTGTATTCTTTGAAAGGATGTCACTAAATGCAACCCAAACATAAGGAGAGGGAATTATATTATACCTTCCTGAAGACAGAGTATCTACATAAATTATTTGGAATTCTTGGGCCTCTTTTAGTGATTTATTTAATTTATCATTTATTTATACCAGTATATACTTACAAGTATTTATTTTATACTTTGGGTTATAATCCAATACTACTTCTCTTATATTACTGCTCAAATTGTTCCAGCTTAGGCCACTGAGAGCTCTATCAGTTGGCCACTGTATCTCTTTGACATAACCCTTTATTATGTTTTTTGTTCGTTTTTAGAGATTCCTTATTTTCAGTCACTTCAAGATACTCCAGGCTTATCTTGTGTATTTCCTAACCTAGTTCTAGATTCAGCTGTTTCTCAAAGTTGCCCTCATTCTTTTTATTGGGAAATGGTATGAGACCAAGGTCTAGGTACTAGGAGTGCTTGCTGCTGCTGGCGTGTCCTTGCTTCTGGGTCCTCCTAGCTAACAGAGCGAGGGAATATATGTGCGTATGTATAGACACATGTATAGACACATATCTAAAAATATTTTAATGTGTAATAATATGTATCTATATTAAGCTAAACATGAATGGTTACTGATATCTCCAACTCTAACTCATTTTCTCATGGATAATTCTACTCTTTTCCTTTTCCTTATCTGTCTATAACTTCTCAACCAAACAGTGAGAAACCTGGCTTCTACTATTCACTGTTCATTTACTTATTTGTTCAATTCTCGTATAAAAGAAATATTAAAATTATTAATCTATATACCCATGAGACAATTTTATCAAGGAGAGTACAATCCTTATGTATAGTTTCTTTTGCTTTTAGTTGGCAGATTTCACTCATTTCCAAAGTTATTAGCTCAGCAATTTTCCCCCATCCCTTATAGTGAGATTGTTTCATACATTTTTAATAAAGTTAGATTGTACTGTCACACTCTGCACTCCTTCCTGGGATTCTCCTGACCTTCTAAAAGTTGTTTATTTAATTCGCATACATAAAGTGTGGCAAAGTTCTGTTGTGTGTGTTTTTTTTTTTTTTAATTTAGGTAACATTGGTATATAATAGTATATAAGTTTTAGGTGTACAACATTGTAATTCGAAATCTGTATGCATTTGCATTACAAAGTGATTACCACCAAAATCCTAGTTATCATCTTTCACCATACAATTGACCCTCTTCACCTATTTTGTCCTCCTGCAACTCCTGTCCTCTCTGGTAACTACCAATCTGTCCTCTACATCTGAGTTCGTTTTTGTTTTCTTTCATTTGTTCATTTATTTTGTTTATTTTCTTTTTTAGATTCTACATATGAGTGAAATCATATGGTATATATCTTTCTCTGTATGACTTATTTCACTTAGAAAATACCCTCAAAATCCATCCATGTTGTTGCAAATGGAAAGATTTTAATCTTTTTTATGGCTGAGTGCATACACATACAAACAATGGAACACTATTCAGTTATAAGAAAGAATGACTACGTATATATGAGAGAACAAATATATGTATAAGAATGAATATATATATCTCCTTTACCAATTAATATCTATCAATATATACACATATAAAAGAATGGATATATTTATATATCTTCTCTATCAATCATTGATAGACACTTTGTTTCTATTTGTTGACTAATGTAAATAATGCTACAATGAACACAGGTGTGCATATTTATTTTTGAATTAGTGGGAGTTTTTTGTGTTTTTTGGATAATTACTCAGAAGTGAAACAGCTGGATCATATAGTAGAGTTCTATTCTTAATTTTCTGAGGAATCTCCATACTGTTTTCCATAGTGGCTATACCAATTTATATTCCCACCAACAGTGTATGATTCCCACCAACAGTGTATGAGCATTAACTTTTCTTTATATTTCCTCCAACACTTGTTGCTCTTGTCTTTTTCATAATGGCCATTCTAACAGGTGTAAGGTGATATCTCATTTTGGTTTTGATTTGTATTTCCCTGATGATTAGAGATGTTGAACACCTTTGAATGTTCCTGTTGGTCATCTGTACGTCTTCTTTGGAAAAAATGTCTATTCAGGTCCTCTACTCATTTTTCATTTGTGTTGTTTATTGTTTTGCTGTTGAATTCTTTAGATATCTTAGATATTAATCCCTTGTCAGATGTTTGATTTGCAAATACCTTCCCCCATTCAGTAGATTTCTTTTACCTTTTGATAATGGTTTTCTTCATTGTGTAGAAGCTTTTTAGTTTGACGTAGTCTTTTTGTTTATTTTTGCTTTTGTTTCCCTTGTCTTTAGAGTCAGATCCACAAAAAGGTGGCCAAGATTGATGTCAAAGAGTTACCGCCTATGCTTTTTTTCTAGGGATTGCATGGTTTCAGGTCTCACATTTCAGTCTTTAATCCATTTTAAGTTAATTTTTGTGCCTGGTGTAAGATAGAGATCTAGTTTTATTCTTTGGCATGTTGCTTTCCAGTTTTTCCAAAACCATTTATGGAAAAGATCGTCCTTTCTCCATTGATCTGCATATCTGTCTTTATGCCAATACCATTCTGTTTTGATTACTATAGTTTGTAGTACAGTTTGAAGCCAGGAAGTGTGATACCTTCAGCTTTGTTCTACTTTCTCCAGATTGCTCTGGCTATTCAGGGTATTATATGGTTCCATATAAATTTTAGAATTCTTTTTTCCAGTTTTGTGAAAAATGTCATTGGATTTTTGGTAGTGATTGCATTGAATCTGTAGATTGCTTTAGGTAGTATGGACATTTTAGGAATATTAATTCTTCTAATCTATGAGTACAGTGTATCTTTCCATTTATTTGTGTCTTTTTCAGTTTCTTTTATCAGCGTCTTATAGTTTTCAGTGTACAGGTCTCTTATCTCCGTGGTTAAATTTATTCCTAGATATTTTATTCTTTTGATGTACTTGTAAATGAGATTGTCTTAATTTCTCTGTCTGATAGCTTGTTATTAGTGTATAGAAATGCCACAGATTTCTGTGTATTGATTTTGTATCCTGAAACTTTGCTGAATTTATTTATTAGTTTTAATAGCTTTTTGGTGGAGTGTTTAGGGTTTTCTATATGTAATATCATATCATCTACGAATGTGAGAGATTAACTTCTTTCTTTCTGATTTGGATGCTTTTTCCCCCCCTTGCTCAACTGCTGTGACAAGAACTTCTAATACTATGTTGAATAAAACATAGTAATAGATGGTGGAATTGGGCATCCTTGCTTGTTCCTGATCTTAGAGGAAAAGCTTTCAGCTTTTCACTGTTGAGTATGATGTTAGCTGTGGGTTTGTCATAAATGATCTTTATTGTGTTGAGGTACAGTCTGTTTGTACCCACTTTGTTGAGAATTTTTATCATAAATGAATGTCGAATTTTGTCAAATGCTTTTTCTTACTCTGTTGAGAGAATAATATGACTTTTATCTTTCATTTTAACGTGGTGTATCATCTTAATTGATATGCATATGTGGAAACATCCTTGCTTTCCTAGAATAAATCCCATTTGATCATGGTGTATGATCCTTCTAATGTTTTGTTGAATTTGGTTTGCAAATATTTTGTTGAGAAGTTTTGCATCTATGTTTATTAAGGACATAATATTATGATTTCCTTCCTTTAATTTTCTTTTTCGTGTGGTATCTTTCTCTGGTTTTGGTATCAGAGTAATGCTGGTCTCATAAAATTAGTTTGAAAGCATTCTCTCCTCTTCCATTTTTTTGAACAGTTTGAGAAGGATATGTATTAAATCTCCTTTGAACATTTGGTAAAATTTGCCAGCGAAGCCATCTGGTCCCGGACTTTTATATGTTGAGAGGTTTTTTATTACTGATTCAATCTCCTTGCTAGGAATATCTCTATTTAGATTTTCTATTCGCAATTCAATCTTGGAAGATTGTATGTTTCTGGGAATTTATTTCTTTTAGGTTGTCCAACTTGGTGTATATTTGTTCATAATAGTCTCTTATGATTCTTTGTATTTCTGTCTCTATTTCATTTATTTTCACTCTCATCTTTATTATTTCCTTCCTTCCACTTACTTTAAGCTTGGTTTGTTCTTCTTTTTCTAGTTCCTTTGGTGTAGAGATAGATTGCTTATTAGACCTTTTTTTGTGGTTTCTTTAGGTAGACCTCTATTTCTATGAACTTTTCTCTTAGAACAACTTTTGCTGCATCCCATAGATTTTAGTATGTCATATTTTTGTTTTAATTTGTCTCTAGGTATTTTGTGATTTCTTTTTATTTCTCCAATTATCCATTGGTTGTTCAATAGCATGTTGTTTTTTCTCCATATTTTCATGGTTTTTTTTTTTCCAGTTTTCTCTTTGTAATTGATTTTTAGTTTTATTATGGTCAGAGAATACACTTGATATGATTTCAATCTTCTTCGATTTCTTGAGGCTTGTTTTGTGGCCAAACATGTGATCTATCCTGGAAATGTTCCTTATGTACTTGAGAAGAATGTGTATTCTGCTACTTTGTGGTGGAAGATTCAATATTTATGTATTAAATTTATCTAGTTTAATGTCTCATCTAAGGCCAATGTTTTCTTATTGACTTGCTATCTAAGTGGGGTGTTAAAGTTTTTTTACTATTACTATAATACTATCAATTTCTCCCTTTAGGTTCATTGATATTTACTTTATATATTTTGGTGTTTCTATGTTGGGTGCATATAAGTTTATGTGTTTTATCTTACATGTTATATCTTACATGTTATATCTTGGCTCCTTTATAATTTATAATGCCTTTCTTTGTCTTTTTATTACAGTCTTTGTTTTAAAGTCTATTTTGTCTGATATGGGTATAGCTACACCAGCTTTCTTTTGTTTCCATTTGCATAGAATATCTTTCTCTATCCCTTAACTTTTAGTCTGTGTGTGTCCTTCGGTCCGAAATGAGTCTTATGTAGGCAGCATGTGGACTTGTTTATTTATCCATTCAGCCACTCTATATCTTTTGATCGGATAATTTAGTCCATTAACATTTAAAATAATTATTGATAGGTAATTATAAGTTCTGTGGGGTTTGACAGATGTTTATTGCCATGTATTTACTATACAGTATCGCAAAGCATAGTTTTACCCCTCCCCCTGAAAATTCTTCTGTGCTTCACTTATTCAACCTGCTGCTCCCTTTCCCTAACCCCTGAAACCACTAATATTTTTATTGTTTTTGCTTCTTTTATTGTTTGTCTTTCCAGAATGTCATATAATTGGAATCATATAGCATGTAACCTTTCAAACTGTTTCTTTTGCTTTGCAGTATGCACTTAATATTTATTCATGTCTTTGTGTGGCTTGACAGCTGATTTCTTATTACAAATGAATAATATTCAATTGCATAGATACAGAATAGATTGATTACCAATTCACATGTGGAAACACATTTTGATTGCTTTTGGTTTTTATAAATAAATTATAAATAAAGCTTTTGTAAACATCAAGTGTAGGGTTTAGTGTGGACATAACTTTTTATAACTGTTAGGTGAACATTTAGGATCATGACTGCTGAATCGTATAATAAGACCATGTTTAGTTTTGTTATGGATTGCCAAACTGTCTTCCAAAGTGTATGTGTTATTTTGCATTTCCCAGTAGTGAATGAGAATCACTATCGCTTCATACTCTTGTCAGCATTTAATATTGTTAATATTGCTCTTAAAAAAAAAATTATCCATTCTTAAAGGTGTTAGTGGTATCGCATTTGTTACTTTAAATCGCAATTCCTTAACAAAAAGTGATGATGAACATCTTTTCATATGCTTATCTGCCATCTGTATATCTTCTTTGGGGATGTGTCTGCTCAAGACTTTTGCCCATTTTTTAATTGGGTTGTTTGTTTTTTTACTGTTTAGTTTTATGAGTTCTTTGTATATTTTGGATACAAGTCCTTTGTCAGATTGGTGTTTTGCAAATACTTTCTCCCAGGCTGTGGGTATTCTTTTTCTTCTTTTAACTGTGTTTTTTGCACAGGAGAAGTTTTGTTTTGTTTTGTTGTTTTTAAATAAATTCTGCTTTCCTTTTTTAATCTTACTTTTGGTGTATCTAAAAACTCATTGCCAATCCCAAGGTCACCTAAATTTTCTCTTATTTGTTTTTTAGAGGTTATATAGTATTGCAGTTTGCATTTGGGACTATAATCTATTTTGAGTTAATTTTTGTGAAAGGTGTAATATATTTATCTATGCAATATGTTCTTTTCTTTGCATTTGGACATTCAATTGTTCCAGCATCATTTGTTGAAAAGACTATCCTTTCTCCATTGTCTTGCCCATGCTCCTTTGTCAAATATTAGTTGACTACCTTTGGATGGGTCTCTATTCTCTTCCACTGATTTATATGTCTGTTTTTTCATTAATACTATACCATATTGATTACTATAGTTCTGTAGGTAATTCTTAAAATCAAGATAGTGTAAGTTCTTTAACTATATTTTTCTTCCTCAGTATTATATTGGCTATTTTTCTTTTACTAGTCACTTTTCTTTTCAGATAAACATAAAATCAGTTTTAAATCCCTTAAAGGGGTTTTGATTTAGATTACATTAAATCTCTGGATCAATTTGGGAAAATTTGACATCCTAATAATTTTGAGTCTCCCAACCCATAAACATAAAATCTCTCTCCATTTACAGGTAGTCTGATTTTTTTCAATCAGAGTTTTATAGTTTTCCATGTATAGATTCTCTACATATTTTGTTAGATTGGTACTAAAAAATGTAAATTTCAATGTTTTATAAATGGCATTGTTCTTTTATTTTAAATTGTAATTGTTTATTGGTGGAAATAGTAAAGCAATTAGCTTTAGTATATGAATATTGTATCTTGAAACCTACTTATACTTTCTTATTAGTTTCAGCAGTATTCTTGTTGATTCTTTGAGGTTTTCTACATAGACAATTCTGTCATCTGGAAACAATGACAGTCTTATTTTTTCTTTGTCAATCTGTGTGTCTTTTATTTCTTTTTCTTGTCTGATTGAAGTAACTAGGCCTTCCAGTATTATGTTGAATAGGAATGAGAGTGGACATCATTGCTTTGTTGCTTATCTTGGAGGGAAAAGTATCCAGCACCTCATCATTAAGAATAAGGTTAAAAATGAACTCAAAATGGATTAAGGACCTGAATATAATAATGGAATCAATAAAATGCATAGAAGAAAACATAGGAACTAAACTCAAGGACCTTGGACTTAAAGAGGATTTTAGGAATTTGACCTCAAAAGCAAAGGAAGTAAAAGCAAAAATAAATGAATGGGTCTGTATCAAACTTAAAAGCTTCTGCTCAGCAAAAGAAACCATCAACAAGGTAAAGAGACAACCATCCTAATGGGAAAATATATTTGCAAGCAATACCTCCAATAAGGGCTTAATATCCAAAATATACAAAGAACTCATACAATTCAATAACAACAACAAAAAATGATACAATCAAAAAATGGGCAGAGGACCTGAACAGACACTTCTCCCTAGAGACCATACAAATGGCCAACAAATATATGAAAAGATGCTCAGCATTGCTAGCTATTAGGAAAATGCAAATCAAAACCACAGTGAGATACCATCTCACACCTGTTAGAATAGCTATAATCAACACAACAAGTAATAACAAATGTTGGGGAGGATGCGGAGAAAAAGGAACCCTCATACACTGCTGGTGGGACTGCAAATTGGTACAGCCACTATGGAAAACAGTACGGCGTTTCCTCAAAAAACTAAGAATTGATCTACCATTTGATCCAGCAATCCCTCTACTGGATATTTACCCCAAAGACTTGAAAACGCATATCCGAAAGATATTTGCACACCGATGTTCATAGCAGCACTATGCACAGTGGCCAGGACATGGAAGCAACCGAAGTGTCCTATGATAGATGAATGGCTAAAGAAGCTGTGGTACATATATACAATGGAATATTACTCAGCCATAAGAAGATATGTAATACTGCCATTTGTGATAGCCCAGATGGACCTCAAGATAATCATACTAAGCGAAATAAACCAGACCAAAAAGGTTGAAATCACATGATATCACTTATATATGAGATATAAACCTAAAAGCAACAAATGAACAGGGAGTCGGGGACATGGACAATGGACTAGTGGTTACCAGAGGGGTGGGTTTGGGGAGGAGGAAAGAGATAGGCAGGGTAAAGGAGGTCAAATCTAGGGGGTAGGGGGACGGTGCAGTGGGTAAAGGGGATCAAATATATGGTAGCTGAAGGAAACTGGACTCTGGATGGTAATCACACAATAGAATATATAGATGTCAAATTATAATGTACACCTGAAAATTATATAATTGTATTAACCAATGTTATCCCAATATATATATATATTCTTTTATATATATATATATAAAAGAATGATGTTAGCTGTAGGGTTTTTTTGTGGATGTGATTTATCAAGTTGAGGAAATTCTTTTTTATTGCTATTTTGCTGAGAGTTTTTATCACGAAGGAGTGCGATGGTAAGTAGGAGAGAGAAAACATTTTATAAACTTAAAATTTAATCTCCATCTTTCAAGGATCTCGGTCTCTGACCAATGACCTTCACAAGTATTTCACTATTTTTATAGCGTGTTCCTCCCTTAGATGAGACAAGAAAGCTAAAGGGCCTGGTGACAATGGTGCCCTTCCCTCATTTCAGATAAGCCTTTGGCAAAATCTTTTACCCTAAAGAGTAGGTCTTACTTATGAAGAACACTCTTAAGTATTTCACAATGATTGCTCTTCTCCTGGCACTGCAAGAGAATCATTCTTGGATCTCTACCTTGAGAAACTGGTAGGTTATTGGAGATAAAACCCACAAAGTTCTGGGGGCTTCCGTAAGACTGCAGCTCCCAGGATTTTCTTGCTTTAAGTGTTTCTATAAGTTTTTTACCTCAGTGACTTCTGATCTTGGTGACCAGAGGCTCCCTTGACTTTCCTGTCTCATTAGATTTCATACTAGAAGTTTCTCCTGCAAAAATCAGTTATATGATAGATCTAAAAGATTCACTGATTTTCAGTTTATTCAGTTATTTTTTATTTTTATTTTTTATATTGTTGTAAAGATGGGAGTGACAACTTCCAAGCTCTTTACGTGTTGGAGCTGAAACCAGAGTCAATACATTGGCATTCATCTCTAATTTAGGAGAACAGAAACTTCAGAATCTGGTCTGTAGTCTATATACCATTATGTCTTTCTATTCGTCCTGTAAGGTTCTGTTACTCACGTAAGCAGAGGAGCATTTACCTCTGCAGCAAATAGGGTAATTTCAGTTTTACTGAGAATATGTTGCATAAATCACGACAGATAACATAAATGAATCATCAACTTCTGCTAAGCAAAAAGCCTTTATGAAAAAAAAATGTTCTAAAGTAATATTTTTCTGGATGGAGATGTAGAGAGCATGGAATCATTTATCCCAGATATTGATTAAGTACCTATTATATGCCAAGATCTGTGGGGGGTGCTGGGGATATGAGGATAGGTAAGATGGATATACTCATTGTACACATTGAATTTACAGTTTAGGAAAGAATACACAATTACAGTATATTTAATAGTGTGAGTGCAGGATAATCTTCCAGGCAAGAGGAAAACCCTAATAAAATTCTGGAAATAAGAGAAAACAAGAACTGAAAAGGATCAAAGAATTCCAAGATGACTGGAATATGGAATTTGTTTAAGTCAGAGTCACAGCAGGAGATAAATGGCACATTCGAAAGGTATAATTAAAGAAATTTAAGGAATAAACTGTTTGCAAAGATGTCAACAAGGCTAATGGAAACTATCAGGAGTTGATAAAGTAGGCACCACCCCACCTGAAGGGGGACAGGGAGGGAATAGTTAAGAAAAGCAGAGGAGATGTAGAATTGTAGAAGAGGGCTCTTGGAGATATTTGACCTTTAGCTGAGGAATGTAGCTTATACCAATTTTGGCTTTATAGGCAAAAACACAAGGGCATAAACCTTCTGCCTTATGATGTCCCATAGTTTCCTATCATTGGCTGAACCCAAACAGAGGCAAGTGAGTTCAGGCAGTCAGTTCATAATGTTTAGCCTTTCTGAGCAAAAAACAGGGTAGAAAAGATAGAGTGAAATTGGTGGAGATGAATGTGGTAGCGAACTGAGATTATGGAGCACAGTCCATTTATTTTGTCCCTCAGCAACCATTCTTGTTTATCTAGATAACAATCTGTGCCCCTCATATATTAGATAAAGTTCTAGCAGCTACCATACTATCACAGTGATATAATTTCAGTCATATTTCCATATGAAGCCCCAAAATATGAGCCTTCACCAGCATGCTCTATATTATGTAAAAATGGGGAAAAGAGTAGTTATTGAAATAGCAATTAGTAAGTCAATATATAGAAGTAACGGTCTCCACTTCTATAAGAACTAAATTGAAAATCAAAGTTTTCTTTTTCTATCACTAATTTCACAATCCCTTGCTCTCTGTCAGCACTTCTTCTGGAAGGTGGGGTGAACCAAACCATCACAGCATCTGGGTCCTTGGTGATCTTAATTGACGAGTATAACTGGTTAAGATGAATCTGAACGAATATGCTATACTTCAGTGAAATTCTTGATTTATCTAATTATCTCTTAGAAATCTGGATGAATCATTCCAGCCAGTAAAGTGATTATCTTTCTACCTATTGGTTAATCAGCATGAGAAGCTTCAGATGGCCAGGAGGTAACTTCAGCTTTTCAATTTAATCTGTATTCTTCAGTAGAACCACTTCTGTCTGGAGCACTAGGATCTCCAAACCCACTGGACTCAAGCTAATGAAGAAAGGAATTAGAAACCCCTTAAGTGTTAGGCATTATAATGAGTGATCTCTCCTATTGGCACCCCTTGATCCCAGGCCCAATTCACTTTGAGAATGGGTAAGCATAATTATATATCACCCATATGTAAGGCACATACTGCATCTTGTATAAAAATACTCTAACCCTGGATCCTAATAGAAATAAATGACTGCCTATTCCATGATGGAAATAGAACCAATGTAATCAACCTGCCACCAGATGGCTATTTTTTCCAGGTAATAATGCTCTTTTCAGGGTTAATATTTGCTTTTTTTGTTGGCAGTTTGGGCACTCAGTTACGGCACTAAGTGGCCATAGTGTGATTAACCTTAGTAAAGCAAAATCTATGTTGTTGAGCTCAAGATTAGCTTCTATCACTCTATGACCACTTTTAAAATAGGTGCATTGAACAAAAACTGGTAGTTAGAAGAGGTTGACATTTAGCAAATGGGTCATCTTGTCTAACCCTCTTCAATGGATGCCTTCCAGTGGGTATTTTAAAATGTCTTTACATTCTCTACCTATTCTTTTTTAAAAAAACATTATTATTATTATTATTATTATTATTATTATTATTATTATTAAATTATGATGACATTGGTTAATGAAATCCAGTAAGTTTCAGATATACAATTCAAAAGTATGGCATATATTGCATTGTGTGTTCATTGCCCATAGTTAGATATTTTTTGCTGTCACAACATATTTGACCCCCTTTGCCCCATCTTGCTCCCCCTTCCTCACTCCTCCACTATTCTCTAGTAACCACTAGTCCATTTTCCATGTCCATGAGACTCTATTTGTTTGTCCTGTTTGTTGCTTTTAGGTTTATATCCTACATGGAAGTGATATCATGTGGTTTTCAACTTTTTCTGTCTTGCCTATTTCACCTAGCCTGATTATCTCAAGGTCCTCCTATTTTAAGAAGCCTCTACCTCTCCCCCAATCTCCCACACTATCAGTCTTTCATTATTGTGCCAAATCCCTGAGAAATAAAACTATTAGCCACCATTCATCAATCTACCTTTATTTATACCTCAGATCATATCTTCTTCAATGAAAATATACAAACATTTTTCTGCTTGAAGTTCTTTATAATGGGAGGATTTCATTTCCGCACTGTTTTTCAGATCCATCCTTCAGTAGGCCTTTGGTATACCAATTAAGTACTTCTAGCTGGTATCAGCATACTATTCATACATGTTCATAAACCAGGCCCATGTTTTTCCTCCTCTGTTAACTGATCATATATGTGGGTTGAAGGAGAGATGGCAACAGAGGATACTAAGGGAATCTGATCCACTTGCTAAATGCACTTTATTTGTAACTTTTGGACCTTCTTAGATTTAATCTTATATGTACTATTTCTATTTTTCATTTGAAACAGCTTCATCATTTTATGATTCAATGTATCAGATAATGCCAAGTTCCCAAGGAGCAGTTTGGGCTGTAAAGTTACTATGTGTCCCATGGTCAGGTGTTTAGTTTCTAGTAGAACCCAGGAGTAATCCAGTATTTGCTTTTTAGAAGAAGATAAATTTGTAGGAGCAAGCATTATATAACCCCCAAACCCTAGGAAGCTTAGCCAGAGACTCTGCAAGTCACCTCTATGTTCCACAGATAACGTACATTGAGTCTACTGGATGTTAAAATGCAAGGAGCAGTGCAACTTGCACAGCAATCTCCTCTTTCTCCAGATCATATGCATAACAGGTAGACTTTGGGATTATCCGGGAAATGTGACAGCACAACACATTCAAATGTGTCATTTGTTGTCTCCCAGAATCCAAGGAGACCCCAAATTTTGTGCCTCTTCGTATCAAATGGGTAGTACAGAAAAGAGACATGTCTCCCATTTTATAAAGGTTTTTTACATGTCTCCACCAGTGGGCCATTAGAAAAGTCACTAAAGTGGCGAGCCCTTTAATTGAGTTTATCGCTCATATTCTGATATGACTGTGTCTTACTTAAGCATATGCAGTAATGACAAAAAAATAACCAGTACAATTCAGGAAAATTATCCTCAATGTAATAAATCAGTGTAGTCTCCTATGAGATATCAAAGTATTCAAGGCTCTCCAGACAATTGATTGGAGAGTTCACTTATCTCTGAGCATAGATATTGTAGCTGAATGTCAGTCTTTGCCTTCTGAAGGCAAACCGCTTTTGATTATTTTTGTTGATGTAGACTGAAAGGAAAGCATTTGTTCAGTCAATATCTGCATTATCAAGTACCAGGAGTTGGGTTGATTTGTGCTAGTAGATTTCACCTCTGGAACTATAGATATAATAGGCATCACAATCTGATTAGCTTTATAACAATTTATAGTCATTCTCTAAGGTACATTTGGGTTTTGAAATGTGACAGAAATCACCTACTCCTAAATCTCAGAGGCCCTTGACAGTGGCACTAATCACTGCACTACTCTCAGTGTAATGCTTTTTGGTTACCATTCTGGAGGTTAGGGATGCAGCACTTACTAGGTTCCTGGGCTTCTGAGTTCTGGCTTTATTTATCCACAAGTATTGGACGCCCAGGACTGCATGTAATATGTTTCACCAAGCCTATAAAGAGCCTGTCTAAGTGTTAAGTTTAAATAGTCTTTTCTGGTGATATTAGCCTACTTTGAAGTAAAAACAAACAAGCACACAAACAAACAAAAAAACAAAACAACTAAAGAAGAGATTTTTCTGAGATCAGGGTCCAAAAGAATGACACATAAACATTGGAGTGTTGTTAGACAAATAGTTTCAGCTGAGAGGAAAAAGGATGAGGCATGAAATGTGAACAGAGTCCACTTACCAGCAATAGAGGTTTCCAAGAGTGCCTTTTTTGCTTGTTTGGATCTTCAGCATATGAGAGTATTGTTCTTTTCCCAAATACTGCTTCTTTCTGAAATTAGTAAAGAAATACATATTGTATTTTTATTTGTACAGAGTAAAATGTTTTATCTCAAAGTCAGTAGGAAGAGTCTTATCTTAAAGTATGAGCATGCACGCTTGTTTTTAAAAACATTAAAGATGCAAGTGTGTGCCTGGAGGGTAATTTGAAGGGGGGCACATTTCTTCATCTGACAAGCATATGCTTCTGTCCCAAGACAAATTTGGGCAAAGTTTCCAATATTTTTTTTCATTAGAACTTGTCTATATGTAGTATTCTCTGGAAGTCTATAATAAATTCAATCCCAACTAATAATTTTATCTATTTTTAGATTTTATTGTTCTTATGGACATAAAGTTTTTCTTTCAAATAAGATTGGGTTAAGTGATCTAAGGATATGAACACGCTTTATTTTTCTTATGATTTTTTTCATTCTAACTTATATGAGCTGGGCTCTTTATAAGCCAGTAGGTCATTGTGTTTTCTAGGAAAGTAAAGATGGGATAAATATTAATATTTTCTCCAATTCTAATATTCTGTCTTGAAGATGAGCTCTCACTAGCTCACTCTTGGAATCCAACTCAGAAAAGAGCTACAATGAGAAAACATGGATTATGAACTTTGCCTGTTGATATGAAGAATATGTATTTATTCAAAAATACTTATGAAATGCCTAATGTATATAAATATGATGATAAATAAGAGTATTGATCTCTTCCCATAAGAACTTTTAAACGGCAAATGGGAAACATAAAATATCACAGAACAATGAACTAAATACAATTGTGATAAGAACTTAACAAGAGAAACCCTTCTGAGAACGTGTAAAACTGGAACTTGACCTAGTCAGGATGCAGGATAGGCTTGTTTCCAATGCAGTGAGATGTAAACTAAAACCTTAGTAAGGTGAAAGATGCATATGTCATTCACACACATGCCAGTGAATGTGTATAGGGAGGATAGTGTTTCAGAGAGAAAGACATTATGTAAAAAAAGATTTGAAATGGAAAGTAACAAGATGTACATTAGAGAAACAAACAAAAAAGCCTGAATAATGAGAGCAAAGAGAGCAAGCAAGAAAGTCTTTTAAAGGAGAACAGAAATACCATACAGGGCCATGAAAGGCAATTGAAGGATTTTGGATTAGATTAGATTGGGTTCTAAAAGAGCAATGGGAATACATTTAAGCAAGTTAAGCATGGAACTTGGCATAATAAGATTTGTGATTTGGAAAGATCATACTGGGATCTGTGTGAGAATGAACTGTACTGTTTATGGAAATAGCAGAAAATTAATAGAGAAACCAAAATGAACCAACAGGAGGCAGTGGTCCAGTTTAGAACTGAAGGGTTCTGGTGAATGCTGATTGTTCAAATGTGAGGGAGGGGAGAGGGAAAAAGTGGGATTGAAAACTAGATGGGTAGGGCAGAGGTGGGAGTACAAATAAAAGAGTCTATACAAATGGTGGAACAGAGCAAGATAAATCAAAAAGGTCAAGTGTTTAGGCAGTTTACCTAGTTTTAAAATTTTTTAATTATGCCTTTTTAAATGAACCATTCTCTTTATTCTTTTAATTAATAGTTAATTGAGCATGTTCCATGTTCAAATGCAGTGTAGGGACCCTGAGAACACATAAGTCTCCTAAACATCGTATAGAGATGTAGGCCTCATTTTCTCCTTGTATCAGTTTGGATATAGATTGAAAATTTGAGCTATTTCTAATATTCCTGGAATAAAGGGGTTTATATAGAAGATAGTATTTATACATCTTGGTCAATGAAGCTCTGAAAGTCTGCAGTTAG